>NC_142670.1:10070000-10670000 GCF_964200805.1 Pocillopora damicornis
GCACACCCCCGCCCTCTTATGTAAAGGGGTTCCCTGGGGGTGCTAATACGTGCAGCACATTTGACATTTAGCAAGGACAAATTCTGATGTGATTTGGGCGAAGAGAAACATGTTTTGTCAGCGTCTAGTTGCTAGTGCAAAAGGGCCCTTTACCACCGTGTGCATAATTACGCGTCCCCCCAGACGACTGAAAGCCAACAAAGTGTTCAGACATTAGCTCAGAAAACTCCGCCTCTGTCTAAATTTTTGGTAGCCTATTGACCAATTCCCAATCGAAACTTAACTCCGACGTCACGCGTAATTTTGCTCACGGTGGTAGGTAGCCTACTTACCAAAGCCAGATTGTACGCATTTTCCAGACATCTTGAGTATTATCTGTGATAAACGCTTGCCAATTCCCCTATCAGCTTTTGGAATCGACTTAACCCTACCTTTACCACGGCCGGACATTTCTTTTGGCACCCTTCATCTGCTATTGGAACCACGATTCCACCCAACGCCGAGATTTGCTCTGTGTGTCGGGTAATTTGTAAAATCATCGATATCTTTTGGCGTCTCGAAGACGCCGGCACGCGACAAAACAAGATCAACTTCATTTTCTGGATCTGAAAACTTGCAACTCCGCAAGTGACTTGAAATGTCTTTTAATCAATCACGCAAGGGAATGACTTGGTCTTCTCAATAACTAAACCCACAAGTTCCACCAGCGAACGATTTAACTAAATAGCAAATCTCCATGTCAGCGTGTAAGATGAGACACTTATAAAACAGATCAGTTAGGTAAATCAGTATTTGGCTTGTCCATCAAATTGACTACTGTAACCATACTTTGACTTCAGCCGTCAAAGGAATCATTGATGGATCTGGACATTTTAGTTTTCTGAATGCAGTTATTCCTGAAAGTTTTTTCTAGATCTCATGCAAAGAGGAAAAAAAAAACCATCTCTTCGCATTTCGGAGGTTTATTCATCTTTGAATTTCTTTGTCACGCTTGTCACGCAACTGATAAAATAAGTTAGAGAAGATATATAAACTGGAACTCGAATCTGTCTAGAATGTGGTAGAGCATAATAAACGTGATCATCGAAACAGCTATTAAAATCATAAATGAACAAGGTAAGAGTGTCATGTTAGATTTTTTTGCAAATTGTAGTGATTTATGCCAGTTAACGGTGGCGACAAGTAGGCGCACCATGTACATTTCATAGTCGCTATCAAGTAAATTTTGCCGGACTTTGAGTTCGTCTCAAGATAAAACAGCACAAATACACAAGCTTAGGAAATTTTTACAGCAACTTTATAGCCATCCTTTTGTCTTATAAAAGCTTGAAGATCAGTAGATTGTGTCATATCGGTCATTGTTAAAACGGTCTTTGTTTTGATGCTACTTTTCGACATAGGAAAAGTCTGTCGGACAAAAATATTCACCAAAAAGTATATATTTCTTTGCCAGCTTCAATAACGACAGGGGATTAAGTTTAGATGATAAAACAAAGGACTATGGTAACAGAAATACCGTGGGTCCGTGGGTCTCACAATTCGTTGCATGAGGCCACACAATTCGGGTAATATTCACGGTGAAAATTTGCATATTTGAGCGGTCGAACGAAAAAAATTATTTCTCGAAAACTAAAATAAATTTTTACAAAAAAAACTGCACCACAATTATTAGAACATATCGGGCTACAAACTATGAAAGTAGGAGGGAAAACAAATTTGGGTGACTTGCCGCTGTTTGTTCGATGCATGCTGGCATTAGCTCCTAAGAAAAATCCAAATAAAGGTCCATCTCATCCTTACTTGTCCCCAGACTGCAAAATTATCAACCTCGTAGCCGAGTAGTCGTTTTTATTGCATAAATATAACATAGAACACAACATTAACTGTACTTGTTTCAGCACTGTTAGACCTCATTGTTATTTAATATTAGACTGTCTACCTTAGTCTTAGAGACACAGTCGAACTTTAAAAGTTTCATGATGATAAACTATATCAAGAAAAACAAAAGAAAATGTTCTGTTACATTTTTACATGATAAGCAATTTTTTTCGCGCCGTATTTAACTTGAAGCATAAACCTAACATAGAATATACAGCTGTTTCGAGAGAGGCGGTCGGATAAAAAGCGTAAACATGCACACGACAATGCAACCACTAAAGGTATTGTGGATAGTTTTTAGGTCACGGCACCTAGAACTCAGGATGCAAGGGAAATCTGAGAAACGTCATTGTACGGACGAGGTGTAGAGAGTTTGATTTACTAATTTATTTTCTTTCACTTATTAAAATTCGTTAATGACTGGATACCCACATTATTTTCCGAGGTTGTCACAACGAGCGACGGTCCCGTGCAGTTTTGTCCGCTTTTTTTCTGATAAACTTTCTCGAAACAGCTATATACCTTACAGCACTTAGCTATTACAATGCCCCTCATTTAATCCTTAAATTATTTATGTGCTATGAGCTAAACGTGAATATTAGACCATAGAATCGACTAAAACTGCAACTGAAGACGTATCGACCTCACTTTGTTCAATAGGTACCGAAAAGGAATGGTGACGATACTGTATTAGCGTGGGATTACGGAGAAGAGTTACAGCCAGAAGCCAGCGATTGACTACCCTCTGTGCCAGGCGTGGATGGTGGATTTCGCGTTTGAATCCTGTTTCAAAGTACATAAACTGTATTACTGAGGTGCATTTGAGAAAATCCAAACTATATGTAGACTCCCTTAAAAACGGAACTCATGCACTTTCCGGTAAGGCTACGATACATTAATTAAGTGACATACCAGTGACTTGCTTTGGCTCCTCAGCGTTGTTTGGCTGCACAGAAATGCTGGAATTCCCTGTGACGGACAGATTTTTAAGTCAGTTTGTTAAACACAGCTATATTTAGTTGTAGAGGTGCGCGCAATCTGATTGGTCGAGGATTGCGTCATATCTCGCCTTAATCACTTCGTTTCCACGGAAGTGATAAATGTGAGAGGAAAAAAATGTCAATTGAAAAAAGCACAAAAGATGCTATCATACTGAGTTTGTTGGAACACGGCTTCCAATGGCATTAAATGACACTGTTAAATTTTCTTTCTTATGTACGTAGATACGAGTAATCAACACAGTTGTAACAAAATATGCGAAATGCTTTCTTTGTTTAAATAATTTGCAAAATTATTCGAAAGCACCTGAGCAACTGTACTAAATGTTATTCGCCTCAGGTTCAGTGAACATTGATACGGGAATTATTCAACAGTATTCACTTCGCCTTCGGCAAATAATTGTTAATAAAAGACAGTTCGGGTGAGAAAAATATCGGAATAACAGATAGACGGAGAAAAAGAGAGGTAGACTGAATAACTGACCTGCTGACACATTTACTTATTGCTTATTGACTGACGGACGGACTGATGGACTGACTGACTGACTGACGGACGGACTGATTGACTGACGAATTGATTCACTTGGTTACTGACTGAGCGACTGGTTGTCTGATTAACCAATCCTTCTCGAGTTGATACTCTCAATGTGTTCTTCCGAGATCAGAAGAATTTAATTTCTTAAAAGTTGCTTACGCTTCTCCTCCGAAGTTGTCGCCTTGTTGCTTTCAATGAGCAATTGGCAGAACATTAACACAACAGGGTGTCTGTGGGCTACCAACACATGAAGAAATCCAAGATACGCAACAAAACCTGTTCGTTAAGTTGAAGGGGAAAATGGGCGTTAGATGGGGATTTAACTGAAGTCTGCGTTGCCGTTGAGGTCCTTTTAGTTGAAGCATGGCTAAAGTATCTTTACCAAACATAATTTATTACTGGGGTTGAGAAGGGAAAAGAGGATTTTGCAAGTGATCGCATGGCTTTCAGTGGGGGAGGAAGGGGAATCAGTCGTCTCTTACAGAGTTGAAAGGAGAGAACTATAGCAAATTGACTGCCAATAAGGATTAAAGGGGGAATTCATTAGAATACTACGGAGTCTTATTGAGGGTCGGGTAGATTATATTGTGACACAACCAAAATCCTCCGATCCCCTTCCCCCAGGCCAAAAATTATTAACAGTCCCTTATGCTGTGTTCCATTTTTATTCAAATGCTTTGTTAATTTGAGAAAATCAAACGCAGCAAGAAACAAAGTCTGAGAAGCAACAAGCAGTTACCCAATGTTTCAACTTTTTGGCAGAGATACAGCCGTTTGGCAAGCACTGAATGGCAGATTATAGGTACACGGAGGAATTAACTTTCTAAGCATGCGTTTTTTCGGAGAGCTTACCTTTGTCCCATCTCTGAAATCCTGGCATTAAAACAGTTCGGTCGAGACGCGAGAAGAAGAAAAGCCCGAGAATCATAGCTTTAGCTATGCGAAGAAGACCTGACAGGACTCCAACAATGGTGTTGAGGAACACGAACGCATACGACACGATAGAGAACAGTCGTCTGAAAAATGATTCCAAAACGAGAACAAAATAGAAAAAAGTGAAACATAGAAATAATGAATAGCTGTTTATAGTGAGAGGAAAAATGTCGAGTAGAAAACGTGGACTATTTTCAAGAAGGTAAACATAAAGAAGAGCGTCTAAGTGGGGTTAACCATTAGCGGTTACGTGGCGGAAAAATTAGCTGTTTGGCGTAAAAAACTGTTTTCTACCTACGATCTGTCGTTTCGAAAGTTTTCAAGTAAATATTGCTCGATAAAGGCCAAGACCGTCAAGGAACCTGGAGGCAGCCCCATGTGCTGATTCCCGATAAGCCTCTTAAAAGCAGAATGATCTTCTTCAGAGAAGAGGAGAGGTAAATTATTCAGGTGATTTGCTATAGAGCTGCAGCATTCTTGGACAAATTGTGTTGGAAAATTCGCATACACAGCCAATGTTACATAGTGCATAGTGCAAGAATGCAAGCTTTTGTGACATAAATTGGTTCATTTAACGTTGCATGGAGGTAAAGAGGAGTAAGACTCAGAATGGCACACCCACCCTTAACGCCAATGTAATCTCTAACTAACACATAGACGCCATGTTAACTCGCTTCTGGTCAGTAGTAGCTCACAGCTGACTTTGCAGTGGAGGCGTCTCATTAGGGCGAGCTAGCGTTATAAGCTCGCGATCGTTCATCCGACCGGCCATTTTGATTTGGAGCTAGAGTGAACGCCACTCCTTATTTTTGACCGTCAACCGCCCCCTTGGTACAAATTTCTTTCTCTCCCCAGCCTTCTGCTGCTATTAAAATAAAAGTTGGCGGCCAAGAAAATACTGAGCACTCGCTCGATAAAATTGCCGAGTGGTTCAGTGATTTTCTTACCATAAATTGGCATCTTTTGTGATCTATAACTGAACACAGCCACGTTAACAATCAATGATAAAGCAGCGAAAATGTGTTTATCATGACGTCATCTATGTGTCGAGAACCAGTCAAAGTACGTGCGCAGCTCAGCTTATCACGTTATTAGAAACAGAAGCTGTTTTTTTTAAGTTACCTGTTGTCAATCACGACTGAGAAATTTGGGTATTCTCTGTCACGAAAGACATATCGAGATAGGAACACGCGCTGGAACACTCGTAATATGACAGCCAGCACTATCGATGGTCTGGAAAAAAAAAAAACAGCAAACAGCTAAACAAACAAAAACGATTTAAATGCCTGAGGGAAAACGTAAACAACATATATAACAACCTATTCACATTATCAATCTACTTACACAAGTCCCTTTGCAATTGATAAAATCAAATCGCGTATTATCTTGGAATGAATTGCTAAGCTTAGAATGAGAGAAAGAACGAAGCCCAAATTTGACAACACAACAAAACCTGCAAAGAGAAACGAGCGAAAAATTGAAAAAACAATACTAGAGATCTGAATATCTCACAATTTGCATAACCTGATTAGAAACTACTTTTCACTCTACGAAGCCTTGTTTTAACACAAGAGGTGTTTAGAACATACGTGAAAGTTATGCAAACCCTCAACTTATTCCAACTCTTAATTATCTTAGGCAAGGTAAAAACGAAAAGAAACCTCCTCTTTTGCGTTAATAAAGGATCGCGCCAGATATGTTACTCTGGATATTCTTGTGAAATTAATAATAAAAATGGATAATTGGAACTACAGCTTTTGCATTGCTTTTAATGCTTTTAAGTTTGAGGAACACCATACATACCGATCACGGAATAGGCGATTTGGTATCCAGTATAACTCAAACTTCTCCCCTTCAAGACAAAATATTCAGTAGTAAGAAAAAATGTGCGTGACCTCCTTTAAATCATGATCGTGACCATGACGATGAACGCAGCTGTAACTGTGATGACCGTGACCGTAAGCGTGAACGCGAACGTGAAGGTGAAGGTGAAGGTGAAGGTGAAGGTGAAGGTGAAGGTGAAGGTGAAGGTGAAGGTGAACTTGACGCGTTTTGACTGTTGTCGTCAGTTACATTCAACCATCTTTAGGCTATTCAGGGAGCAAATTCTCAATTTTCTGGAAAAGGCTGAAAGCTTTCCAACCTTTCAAATCATCTTGCCCTTCATGTAAGGTAATGTTTCAACAGATATCGGTGTAGGCAAGTGTTAGTCATTTCCTCTTTAATTTTGATAGGAGTGTTGAAAGCAAATTTATCGCCATACCACAAAAGAGGCCGGCGAGAGGCAAACATTTTGCATTAGGCGTCTATCTCCACGGTAAAGCTGGAGCATGTGGTCTCTAGGAGAAAGAATTACAATAGACGTTGTAACAATCTTTCAGTCCGAATTCAAAAGAAAGCCTTAAAACGAGTAAGCGTTGTGTTGCAGGAAAAGACTTGCACAGCAAGAGTAACACCATCTCACGAGTCAACATTGAGCCCGAGTCAAGCTCGAGTAACGAGTCAAGTTCGAGTCAAGGAGCTCTGGATCAGTGAATTAACCCTCACAAACGGCCGACAAAAAGCTTAAAACTAGGTGCTCTTGTATCCCTCACATCATTTTGACACAGAAATCAAAAAAAAGAGAAAAAAAAATCTAAAAGCAAAAAGAAGGGAGTAATTTAAATTTACTCGAACTCGACTCGTGACTCGAACCCGAAATATTATAACTCGCATTGGGAAGAAGGGACGTGTCATTATTGATCACCCGGTGGCGGTCGGGGGGGGAGAGAAAGGGGGGTGGTCAGAGGGTTTTGTTTTTTTCATAAACACGTACTGAGGTCGTTTTCAATAGAATATATGAGTTACCTTAGCTTTAGAGCTTTTACCATACAGAATTACAAATTTTGAAAGAAATACTGACATGCGATCGAGATCGGACGGTTTCTTGATAGAAATTTAGCAGTGGGCATTCCATGCAGTGACTCTCCTTGTTCACTGTTTCCAGGAAGAAAATACGAGGGCCCGGAGGGAAAAACCTTCAAAGCATTTAACACTGGATCCGGTAAAAGAACCCGGGTCGAAGCGGAGGGAGACGGGCGCTTTCACTCAGTACTGCGCCATCCCTGATCCCTCACAAAACTCAAGTGTCCTCGTGCTCCACACGAACACGTCTAGGTAACTAGTCATAGATACCTGTGGCACTTCATGAAATGAAGTGTTGTTATGACATAAATCAGAGCTGCGAAAATGCACGATCCGTAAAGACAACCTAAAATCAATATAAGAAATATATAAATCTAGCCAACAAAAGATAGAAAACAGACCTAAACCGTTCCAAGCAAGCAACTGGGTAATAAAACAGCGGAATAGGGAACAGTGCATTTCTAAACAGTGCGATTAAAGTGGCGGTGGAGCAAAAACAACAAGAGGAATTTGGTTGGTTCACGTTACGATCCCGAGCCAAACCTTCCTCGATTTCAGTTGTCTGTAACTTTTGCGTCGTTTACAATCGTTTCATTAACTGAGCGCCTAGAACAGGCTAAAATAACCCGTAATACTGCAGCTGACCTTCTCGATACGACGTCGGAATGGAATTCTCCTCACTATATGGAAAGAGGTCTCTATGTGCACGATAAAGGCTTTTTGCATGAGCGACTTTCTCTCGCTGAAGTTTCAAGTTCATAATCATCCCAGCACGATTTAGAACGATTTACCCTCTGCAATATAGCAAAATTTTCTGAGGAGATCTTCGACTCCTTACGTGGTCTTTTTTTGTGGGGTGTTCTGATAGTAATGTTCACAGGAGTAACAGTTTCTAAGAAATGGCGCAGAAAATACAGCCTATCTGAGTGCAGTTATCCCATTTGACATATGACAATGAACAATAGTAATATGACTAATTTTTATGAAGCAGTTTCCGTGGATCATAATATGTTGAGTCGTTTTAGGAAAAGGTTTGATTAATTGACTGATGGACTTAGCGACGAAAGGACTGATCAAATATATTAAATTTCACATGGCAACCAGGTGGGCAATCAGACATGGTTTGATGCTACTCTACCTTAAAGATTTAATGAATGTAACCGAGAAGGGTCTATGAATTGTGGGCTCTATCAATTCCTAGGGTCTATGAACTTCTCGCTTACATTCATTAAATCTTTAAACCAGAGTAGCATCAAACCATATCAGACTGATGAAAGATTGTCCGCCTCACATGGTCAAGTCCATCAAGGCTTTGACCTTGAAAGATTTTAGGAACCAGGTAAATTATCATATTTTACTGCTAATACATCACCTCTCAGAGTATGAAAACTCAAATCGAAACCCCTAAAAGCGCCCATAATTTCTTCAAACCATGAGAGCGAAAACACTAATACCTACATATAACAAAGAGAAATAGAATATATAGGAATCATTTTATGGCAAAAATTTGTTATAGATAATATGTAATTAATATACACACTCGTGTCTGTTATAAAACTTGAATCCTTGCCAAAGACAAATCAAAATGCAGAGAAAAATAACTCCAATTCCATATCGATAGACAAGGCATCTTCTGATACACTGAGTACTTACTTCAAAGACAACTATCCCGACGAGAAACACTGTTGATATCATATGAGTGGAGAACTTGAAATCTGAAATCATACCAGTTGTCCATGTCATGAGTCCAATCTCTAAGTCTAGTTTTAAGCTCGTTATTTAAAAAATATATTGAAATAAATAAACAAAATGATAAATGAACCAGGGCCTATATGCGATTGAAAATCATGAAGTAAAAACCAATAGAACGACCGAAAATACAAACTTTAATTGTTTATGTTATAATGGAATACCATACACACCTTGTCTTGGTGTATAAAAAAAGTAGAAGACCTTCCAATACCACTCTGTCTTGTCCGGGTATCTAAAAAAAATTCCGAAGACGACACTGCTGGCAATAACAATAACTCTTATTCTGATCTATAGCTCACCATGACGAAAAGGAAAAGGACGAGGACGGGGACTTGGAGGATAAGGGCAAGAGCTAAGGCTAAAGTCGGGTCAGGTCAGGTCAAGTGCAAAGACAAAGACTCTAGAACAAGGACAAACCAAGGAGTAAGAGAAGGACTTGGACAAGGACATGGACAAAACGAGGATGAGGAGGAAGACGAGGATAAGGACAAGGACATGGACAAAGACTAAGACAAAGACAAAGACAAGGACAAGGACAAGGACAAGGACAAGGACAAGGACAAGGACAATGACAAGGACAAGGACAAAGACAAGGACAAGGACAAGGACAAGGACAAGGACAAGGACAAGGACGAGGACAAGGACAAGGTAAAAGACAAAGAGAAGGACAAGGACAAGGACAAAACAAGGAGAAGGAGAAAGAAAAGTACAAGGCCAATGACAAAGACAAGGACAAGGACAAGGACAAGGACAAGGACAAAGACAAGGACAAGAACAAGGACAAGGACAAGGGCAAGGAAAAGGACAAGGACAAGGACGAGGACAAAGACAAAGACAAGGACAAGGACAAGGACAAGGACAAGGACAAGGACAAGGACAAGGACAAGGACAGGGACAAGGACAAGGACAAGGACAAGGACAAGGACAAGGACAAGGATAAGGACAAAACAAGGAGAAGGAGAAAGACAAGTACAAGGACAAGGACTAGGACAAAGACGAGGATGGGAAAAAAGAGAAAATATGAGCACAAACACAAAGACAAGGACAAGGACAAGGAAAGGAAAAAATACAAAATAGAAGCACAAAGACAAGGACAAGGACAAGAGCAAGGACAAAGACAAGGACAAAGACAAGGTCAAGGACAAGGACAAAACAAAGAGAAGGACAAGGAATAAGGCAAAACAAATCAAGACAAGGAAAATGAAAGATAGTGAAATTTAACTGTTTTTAGTCATACACTAAACAATAGCTTGTTTAGAGGACCAACTTTTGGGGCTTTAAAAAGATATTTTACATTGGAAGTTTTTGCCCTAAAATGAACTTCACGTGAACAACGTCAGCATCATGAGCCAGTGAGCGGGAGCAGGAGTCCTTTCCCTAGAGAAAAAGATTTGAGGAACAGTTACCAATACATTCAATCCTTTAAATTTGTACCTTCCTGTTGCCATTTTCTCCTGTTTGTTTATAAAGTCTTGAATACTCCCAGATCTCATGACACTTTGTAATTTTCTTTTTTATTTCGATTTTAAAGCGTCATTGAAACCTTGCTCCACACCCTCCTTTGAATTTTATGATGTTATTATTGCTTCGCCGTGCTTAACTAAACAGGGAATGATCTAAAAACTCCAGCCAGTCGAAGACACAGGCAAAAATTACACACCTCTGTACTTGCTGTAAAGGGAGGAAAACATACATGTATGCAACTCTAACTTACAGCTGACTCCATAGAAGATACAGACCACATCTGTCTAACTCGTCGAACAATAAGGAAAGCAAATCGCACTGTTATAAAGATAAGGCACAGTGTTGTAGGCAGGTTAGAAATAAGAAATATTATTCCATAGGATCCTTTTTTCTAAAAGGAAAAGAAATACATTGGTAAGTAAAGACATAAAGGCCATAATTTTGTTCCATGACACATTAAAATCTAATTTATAGCCAACTGCAATAATGGCACTCGAAACAACAGCGAAAAAAAATTCCCGGGGAGTGCTCTCTAGCCCTTTCTACATAAAACAAATATATAGCAAAATTTATCCACGTATTACATTAGTATTTTGGATGACTTACCTCTTTCTCTTTAATTCATTCCCTTAGGTTTTAGTCGTTCATAAAAACACAGCAAGCAGCTTTATCTGCGTGATCATAAAGAAACACAAGTACTTCATGCTTGTTGATGCATTCCAAAACTAATACCTTATACGCGACGTGGCAACGTATCTGTGTAGCAAGTTGAAAAGAAAACCTGAAAGAAACCATGAAAGTCAATTAGTTGCCTATCATCTGGCCTATATAGCGCGCACAAGTCCTACGTAATTCCTAAAAAGCTACCATGGTAAAAATCTTTATGTACGCACAGCCGTGCATCCATAACATGACGTTTGCAGTTTCACTTCGGCTAAAAGTTCCCGTCGATCGAGCTTAGCCGCGAGCTTTCAAAACTTTCAAGATTTTTTCCGTTTTATCGCAATAGACATGGACCTTTTTCAGCTCAAGATGAAAAGAAAATATGCTAAACAAACTCGCGTCGCATTACGATGAGCATGTAGCTCTTTCAAGCGACGAAATTAGTGTTCGAGTTGACGATACTTCATTCCCACACGCGATGAGAATTATAGCCGAAAACAAAACTGAGTTTCCTCACCTCAGCTAAGGCTTTGTGGCGTTAGGCACTCTTCATTAGAATGGTAAATATTATTTTGAAGTGTTGATATGTTCCAAAAGTGTGGTTCAATAGCAGATTGTGTTTTGAAACCATACAATTTTCAGCATTTTCAACACAAAGCTACGCAACCTGCTGGTCGTACATTTTAGTAAACAACAACTCAAGCGCGTAAATCTACCACGCTGGTCTTGTAAATCCAAGAAATTTGGAGTTTTTTCGTACGTTTTTCGAACGGATCATATTATTTTTCGGTGCTGACATTTACTTAAACTATTTTCGAATAGAAGATTTTGATTTTCAAACCATACAATAAAAAAATTCAAAACTTTTTCTCGAGAAGCTAGACTTGGTTTCGGCTGCGCCTCGAGCAACTCTTAGGCATCTCTCGTGCTCTGCAAACTTCCAGCGTGCACCTATAATTCGATATATGTACACTAAGCATAGTACTCAGCGTGTTTACTGTAAAGAAACTTGCATCAACTCCGAGGAGTTCCGATGTTTTTTAGCCCCAAACCCAAAATGAACGTTCATATCCCATGCAATCGCAGGTTTTCAACTCACTGATGTAATTGAGAACTAATGTCAAAAGCGTTTTTGAAGTTTCAAGTAAAACACCCAGCATTAAAAAAAAAATTGAGATGACCGGAATTTCTACACCGTCCTACCGATGTAGATGAAATCTGACATCACTAACTAGTGTAAAAAATCTCATCATATAAGACAATACTCATATACACACCTCAACACACCATAAAGAAAGCCAAGGATAGAACCAACGAACTTGTATTCAGTTGTGAGGCAGACAAAGTATGGATAGAATAGTGTTGTACAAAGGAGGACAGCCAAAAAGACGTCAATAACTGAGTAAATAGAAAGAAAGAAATGCTCGAAGTTTTAATCAAGGATTCTTGGACTTCAAATACTTCTTCAATTACCATAAAGAAACTCTTTTAATTCTAGGTTTTTGTAATTACTTTGTCGTTTCTCTAAAATACTTTTGGTTCAGTCTCCTAGCTTTGGTTGTCTCCTTGCAGAGGTTATTTTTGTGTGGGTGTTTTCTTGTCTACTTGTTTTGTTTTTGCTATCAATTTTTATTCAATTCATGTTTGGCTAACTTGTTTAAATTTTGGTTTTGTTTGTTTTCCAAGCCTTATTTTGCCTCTATATAATGATTTCGTTTTGAATTTTGGGATGTTATTACAGGTTTAAATGAAACATTTAATAATATGGCCATGCGCTTGTTGTGATGATAGTGCTGTACTTTGGAGACCACAAGGGTTTAGCTTGTTATTACAGAGCAATTTAATGGAACCCGGATTAGACATTCATCGTGCATGATGCGCATGACAGAGAGATTTCTGAGGGTATATGCTTTACATGTGTTACTGTACTTTTTATTTCAAAGCTTTTCCTGGGAAAAGCTCCGTGATGATTCTTACTGCCAACACCGCTAAGAAATTCGATCATAATAGCGTTATAGTTACCTACTTTTTATCCAGGGAGATTCAGATGGGACAATCGAGATACTGCCGCTTCCACCCAATGCCATGGTTATAAGAGTGCTACCTGTGGCTCCAAACGTAACAGCAATAGTCCACCTGTTACTGAGACCACCAAGAAAATTCATCGGTCTAAAGAAGAATGATACAGATATGTTGTCACTATGGAAAGTTGTACTGCTGCTTGATCAGAAGCCACATAACCAGCAACTTGCTGATAAATTGCACCACTACCCTTTTTTTTGTTTTTTAAAATCCTGGTTGGTGTTACACTTTCCTGCAGACCAAGCATAATTTTGGCGGCAGGACCAGAGTGGAAGTTAGTCAGTCATCAGTTGAAACAACTTACCGCACCTATGCTTGAAATGTGGAGTCAAACACACTTTTACATGTGATAAACAAGCTTTTGAGACACACTTTCAGTTTTGAACCTTTAGCTTTTGAATGTTGGGGGTAAAATATACTTAAATTGTGGCGTCCATCTCGATTTGAATTGTATTGCAACGTGAAGACTCTTATAACATACGGGATCAATTGTAACGCAAAGCGAGACGGGTTCCAATGTAGCAAATCACTAAGGAAGAGGCTTTTATCTAGTTGCGAGCGCATGCGTGTGGGTGTTTGTGTAGATGGGAGCGTGTGGGTGTTTGTGTGGATGGGAGCGTGCGTGCGTGTGTGTGGGCGCCAAATCGCTCAAATTCTAGATTTTCTGTCAAATAATTATAAAAACATCTGTTTTCATACTCGGACAACATACGTCAAAAGTCCAGGGCGCCCATCCCATAGCTCCAATTTAAGCTTGGTGCGTCGCTTCAGGAATGAAAAAACTAAAATAATAACCAACTGAAAAGAAAAACAGAAAGAAACATTAAATGATTCTTTAAAATGAATCTTATCTCATGAATTACACAAACAACACCGAATGAGGAGAAAAACTGATTCCCAGTTTCTATTGTACAACCACTTATTGCACACAGGCTAGCGACCTTTCATTACCAGTTTTATCATTATTATTTTCCAACAGGCCTAACGTAGAACTCTTAAATTATTTAATTTTCTTCTTCTATTCGAACTTTAACAAATAATGGCTCCTTTCCAAATCCATGTCCACACGGTGAAGAGCAAGGAAAAAAGGAAATCCGCTATCGCTACTGTTTACGTCGTCGTCATAATTATCATCATCATTATTTTTATCATAATCTTCACCCTCCTCGTCATTATTGTTATCGTTATCATTATTTTTGTTATTATCACCCAACAAAATATACGAAATTAAACGAGCACTCACTGCAGGAGCAAGACATCCAAAATGAAATTGTCTTAGCTGGTTGAGAGCCTTCAAACAGCTACATTAAGAGAAAAAAGAAATTTAGTAGCGCATGAATCTATAACTTTCATTACGTATCATCTCATGAATGTAGTATAATAAAAGGCTCTATAGATCGAATTCATAAATGGCGCCCGAAAGGCCACTCAACGATAGGGAGACTTTATATCGAGATGCTTTTTACGTTACTTCAAACCCAAAATATTGGCGTTCTTTTGTTTATTGTCATTTATGAAAGTTTTGGAGTTTTGAAACCTCGTAAGAAGTCTTTCCTTGTGGATAAGAATTCAGACATGCCAACACATTGCTGTGTTCCTCTGTGTACGAAGATTTATCGAGACAAAGTAACTGGTGCCAAAATATCTTACTTCCGATTTCCAACGGAAGAAAAAGGGACTTGGGCTAGGCCAAGGTTTGCTCGAGGTATTGTAAGGCTGAAGATTTCAAGACTACTTTAACACACGTGGTGTCTTTAAAACTAGAAGTGCCTTTAATTTTTGCGTGGAAACGAAGTTCTCCACGAAAACAAACTCCGTCTACTCCTCTTTTAACAAATAGGAAACAAATTTTGATTGAGAAGTTACAGGAAGGAAATCTGGAAACTGTAGGAACTTCTATCGTAATTTCAAGTGCGAGAAGCTTTGCTTTAAAGCATTTGCCGCCATGTCAGTTCACCTCAACGAGACGAACACGTATGCATTCGATAAATGGGACAAATTAACAACTTGTTACAACTCTTTCTATCACTTACTCATCCTCATTTGTCGCATTTGAAGCCATTATGACTACGTCTCTAAACTCGATAGGTTTCTACTTCACTGATTAAAACTTCCTCTTGGGGACAAACTCCGTCTGCTGACGTTAAAGATTAACTCGCCTCTCCTTGGCGGTTTCAGTCTATCCGTGGGGAATGGGTATAAAACCTGCTTACGTAGGTCATGTATGGGGAATTATTAAGGACATTACTGTATCTATGTAAAGTATAGTACAAAATATGAATTGAGCAGATAATAATTCCCCATACATGACTAACCAAGGTAAATCTGTTGGTAAACCGCTGGCTGTTAACGTGGTAGCGAAATAATTCGAAATAGAGGCTACAAAAGCGACTGGATTTACTTTTGGACGAAGACGGTCTGCCTGTTGCCTTTCTTCGTGTTTCCCACGTGGATTCCGAAACTTCAATGAAAAGGTTGGTGTGATAGTAGAAATGGAGAACATCAGCAGTTGTCTTAACTATGTTGAGCTACTCTCCACTAACAGGAAATTATTTTCGAAGAGATAGCAGTAACTTGTCAGCAAATCCTAACCAGTCACCGCATATCTGCTTCATCCGTGTGCAGTTTCACTATCCCGTAAAAACTGACACTCAGATAATGTAAGGTACACATACAACTAATGGGAAAACTCATTAAGTGTGGAGTTTGCCAAGTGCAAATGTGTCCAGCACCTTGCTTCCTGCGATATTACATGTTGAAAGAATATCTCTTTGATGATCCTGACAGAATTAATCCTGCTAAGAGCTGTTATTTAATTCAGTAACCTCTGCTGTAGCTGCATAAAATGTTGGTGTCTTTAAGCCAACCGTCCATGATCTTAGCAACTCTAGCTGCTGAGAATACGAAATTTTTCGAGCATGTTTCCTGGGCTGCAAAAGTTTGAATTAAAGTAAGACAAACTAGAACTAGAATATCTTAATAAAAACTTGATGACAAAGAGAGACTAAGGATTCAACCATGAAGACATTTGTAGAAAACTTGAGATAATACCTGAATTTCATTTGTATATCACATAAATGAATTCCAAACATCAATCAAGGTTTTCTCAGTCTTAAGTTTAAAAATTGAGTTGATATTGTTATTAGCTCTTTTAAATAGGTTGAAAAGCTTCAATTGGTATATTTTTCTCATTTTACAAATAATTGAATTTACTGGAAGGTGAAGTTGTTGCAACATGTTAAAATGAAACACAACATTAAATTTTATTTATATGTAAAAAGTTTTCATTTGACTCTATACTAGCGAGTCTCTGTATTATATTTCGGCCCAATCATTTTCTACAACTTGTAAACACCATTACAAAATAATTAGTAAGGGAAATGGAAAATCTGTGGTACTATATACACCATATTTGAAATGCCACGTCCATAATAAGCTAACAGGATCGAGGAGGGTGTATGTGGGAATTGGCTCTCTTGTCTGTATCATTAATTTGCTAATCGCTCCTGTTGCCAATGTTTTGATGAGGTTGGGCTGTCAGGGCAAAGGAACTGAGGATTTTAGTAAGCAGTGACTTTTCTCAAACCTGAAAACTATTGTCGTGAAAAGTCATACTTGTGCCTTGTAACTCATTCTTATTCTGATGAACTAGTTTTTAGAAAGATACAATTTTTTATTACATAAATTTGATGCATAGCCTGTAAACAAAACTTGAGTTGACTGTACTTTTGTAGCCAATACCAATCCATTCACAAAAAATGTTAGTAGGATCAGAGGAAAAAATGATGTACCGTACATCTGAAAGATTTCATTAAATTCTTTTAATTACGTGAATATTAAATGATACCAGAAGATCTAAGAATATTCAAAATAAAATAAAATTGGTTGAAAAATAAAATTCAACATAGGCCAGATAAACAATATCCTTAGAAAAAGAAATGTGTACTGAAGAAAAAGTTGAGCAAACTGCCTGTACCTGTATGGAAACACATGCACATGCAGATTTCCTATAAACCTGTAGTTCAAGCCTGACCTGACTTCATAATTTTGATGCACACCTCAGAACAATTAAATTTCAAGTTTCTATTTCTTCAGTTTAGGTTAGTAAAGGTAAAATTGAGTCAAACATTCACACAACAACAGGTTCAAGAAATTTTCACAACTAATTTATAAGGTTAGCCTACATGGAATAACCTTCATGTACAAATTAGACCAGGTTAGTGCTGATAGTGGGAAAAGTCACTGTCTTACTAGAGTACTTTTGAAAGAGTTGTTTTTTTGTCTATTTTTGAAGCACTTGAGTGCTTTCAAAACAGACATTTGCTTATGCACAAAAGAACTCTCTGCAGAAAGAGGGCAGGCTTTCCCTTCCTAATTAAAAAAATACTGAAGTTATCATCTTTCCACGAGCTCAATGGACAGTGAGAGCAAATGAGACTGATAGTGACTATGTTACTTGCATAAACATCCAGAGGAGGATAAAAAGTAAGATATTGTCTGCACAACTCTCTTCTTTTCATTTTTTAACCTATAAAGCTAAGGCAGTTATATTCTTGCTTTGTACATTGTGTGGTCTCATATATTATGACCAATTCCTTATATCAATGTTTAGTTTGGGTATGAGCATTGGTAAGCAAGAAACACCATGCACCAATGAAAGTTTGAGCAAGAGTATTTCATACAATTTAAATAATGATAATAATATTACATGTTAGAATGTGGTTTAACTTTCTCAGAAAAAATTACATAATTGTACAACTCCAAACAAAGGCAGTCAGGTTGTAGACTCACCTGCTTCAACATTTGAGGGCTTAAGGTACAGAGAAATAGATATGGTAAACAGTTAAAATTAATACAAAAGTGAAAGTTTGAAAGCTAACAGATACACATATCAAACCCTATGCATCCTAGCAAAAGTAGGGTCAATTATCACTATAACTTCTCCCAAACATTCATGCTTACTGGAAATCATTAACTTTTTGTTACTAGGTGGTGCTATTATTATAATAGATACTGACCAACACAGTTCATTTTTTTAAAGGTATCTCATAGTATAAGACTTTACAGGTCATTTGGAAGGTTCCTGCATGAGGACTGACATTTCAATCACTTCAGCAAACTGTAATAATCCAAATTGCAAGCCAAGGCATATTTACTAAGTGCTCAAGTTTCCAAATTAGTCACCTAATTGTTACAGTCAAGTTCATTTCTCTTTGAGGCTATCTTCTGCTTGAACATCCTGTTACATTGAAAACATAAAAAGTTACTCACATGTTCAAATAATTGCCTGAATCAAAAGCTATAAGTTTTTTTAAGATGTAAATAATATTGAAGAGAAAGGGAGAAAGTTCTTGGAACATTCTATGTCAAATGAAACTTTGTTATGAATGTAAATTGCAACAGAAACAAAAACATCTGTGAAGCTATAACAACAATTACCTCTCCATTTAAACAAACCATAATGAAGCTATAGATATGAAAAAATTGAATCTCACCCAGTTTGAATGTAGAATCCAAAATCTAATTAACTTGCTGGTGAACAGGAAAAACCTCAATATGTTTTTGCTGCTTCTATTATTCTTCAGTTTGATTTGTTTGACGATGTGTACTTTTTCTTATGGTCATCTATTTTTAGTATCTATCTTTTACCAGCTGACATCTGAGAAGAATCAAGTCCACACTGGTGATTTTACACATTGTAAGCAAACCCTACAGCTGATTAAATTTTATTTGATCTAAAACATGAAAGGCAATGGAGGAAGTTAGCTAGCACAATTCAAGTTACCCTTCTTAAGTATTCTTTGATGTTTTTTCTATCATAATATTATGGTAAAATTGACAGTTTCCCTCATTTCACTGATTTCTGTTCATTTGTTTGTTTGCTTTCCTAACAATCTTAACTATCGTTGCCAACAAATGTGAGGTACATATAAAATGTGTACAGTTATTAAAGACATTGTGTAATCAGTTTCATAAATGTAGAATATTCCTTTCATATATGATTGAAGTAAGTCCAAGTGCCTAGTGAACATCATTCTGTGGTCTTCCACTCCTCCTCCCGGGAGGTTGCTTAGCTTGCACACATAAAAATTGAAGATCAATGACTTAAGTAGCTTTTTTGGCTACAAAGATCAACAAAGAACAACAGCCACACCAAAAAATGTTTTAAAAGACACCTCTACAATGGTAGTTATACACAACCAACATGTATGACTGAAGAATGTAAAGCATTATTATGATTATCAATTTGCTATTCATTACTTGCAAACAGCTTATTTCTAGCAGCTTTAAAAATTTCTGTATTTCCCTTTCAAAAAAAAGCATTTCCCATGAAAATTGAAATGTTGAAGGCATATTAAAGATGCCAGCAACAGGTTTTTCCGTTGGAAGTGTTTCATAAGATCAGATTCTCATCACATTTTGTTTTTTTACATCTGAAAGCATAAGGATATTTTAATCATTACAATGTAATGGATGCCCATTTAGCATTTTAACTCCCAAGATCTCATGAGTAATTCTCCTTACTGTTTCCCAGATGATTCTCATTACATTTGTTTGGAGAATTTTGTATCATTATCCCATAATTAATATTTTTCTTACTCTCATCACTTGTCTGCATGATATTTTATAGATACAGTATGGAGAAATTCTGTTTTGGTCACTCAGTAGTTAAAGGGTGAAGACAGGGTAGTCGTATATACAAGGAAGATGGCAAATAAATATAACATTATACTCCTGTAAATTGTTCTTTTCTAGAATGAAGTTTCAAACTCATTGAAATTAAGTTGACTTCATGATTCAGATTTTAGTTATAGAAACATGTAATACATATCTCTACAAGAATGAAAAGGGATTGTCATTTATGAATTTTAACATAGAAAATGCCAAAACCTTTGAGATGGAATTTAAGAAAAACTATCACAATGTGGCATATCTATTCACTGAGATTTTAATCATTAGCTGGCATACAGAGATATAAAAGAGACTCTATGGAAAAAAACAAACAGGGAAGTAAAATTAAAGATTCAGGAGAAGCATATGACATAAACTAGTTTACTGATCTTCCCGCCTAAATTCAATCTGGAAAGAGAACTCTGCAACTCCTCTGTTTTATCTTCTCACACTTGAATTAACATAAAATTTAATTATTTTCTCGCAGGTTAGGGAGGAAATAAAAGAAATGGTTGTATGTTTATAGAAACCTGTTAAAATAAAATAAAGCAGAAGTTTATTACCAACCTGTCTATGCTTCTGAATAAAGCTATAATGGGTTTTTTTTTAAGCAATTTTCTACATATGTAATCCGAGTGCAATATACGGTCATAAAAGCAATTATCTTGGAAGATTACACAAACGGACTCTCTAAAACTGCTCTTAAATTCGAAAACAATAGACAACGATTATTTTCGCTGCCCATGTACTTACCAGCGTGTTTGTAAGCTCAAATTGCCAGGAACCCAGTTTAATTACACGATCACAGCTCGAACGCTTCTTGCACAATGTGATGACTATTAATTTCAGAGACTAGTTCTTCAGTTTCCAGCTTTGGGGAAAATTAACTTATCGCAAGCACGTTCATCATAACCCGAGCACCAAGTACGCCTCGAGATGTTGAGCGAAGAGAAAGTGGCTCCATGTTTTGAGAGACAAACCATGTCCTGAAGTTCGAACAAATCGAGTAGAAAGCATGAAAAAGCCTTCGAAAAAAGGCCTTCGAAAAGGCCTTCGACTCAGTTCCTCATGACCGTCTTCTACTCAAACTAGAACGCTTTGGCATTACCGGCTCTCTACTTTCCTGGCTATCCAATTTTCTCCAAGGTCGATCTCAACGTGTTGTAATCGAGGGCTGCCAATCTGACTGGGCGCCTGTCACATCTGGTGTTCCACAGGGGAGCATTCTTGCCCCCCTGTTATTTATCCTATACGTCAATGACATCCCTGAATCTTTATCAAGTCCTGCAGAAATGTTTGCTGATGATATGTTAATCTATAATTACTGTACTCCATCTCAAACGTCCATCACTGCCCAGGAGAGTCTAGATAAAGTCACTGATTGGTGTGGCTCGTGGCTTTTAGGAACAAATGCTGACAAATGCGAGTCCATGAAGTTCACCAGGGCTAGAACTCCCTCTCCGTGCAACTATTCTATTAATAGCAAGCTACTTACCCAAGTATCTACACACAAACATCTTGGGGTAGTTCTTTCCAGTGATTTATCTTGGAAACCCCACGTACTGTCTGTTGTTGCAAGATCGAACAGATTATTGGGCTTACTCAAGCGGACATTTGGATCTCACTCTGGGGCTCTATTTACTGGTTATAGATCCATGATCCGTCCAATACTCGAGTACGCTTGTCAAGCGTGGAATCCTCACCAAGCATATCTCATTGAAAAACTTGAATGCGTGCAAAGGAACGTTACAAGATGGATCATTGATAAAGACACTCCGTATGAAGACCGACTGAAATCCTTGAAACTAGCGACACTAGTTCAGCGCAGAGAGTTTCTTAGTTTGGTTCAGCTTTTTAAGTTCATTAAAGGACACTCTTCTGTAAACACTAATAATTACATATCCTTCAGTAACAGGCAATCAAGAAAAAGTCATCAGTTTAAACTATATAAACCATTTAGCCGTACAGACATCTTTAAGTACTCTTTTTGGCACAGACATATCGACACATGGAACAGTTTACCGTCATCAGTAGTTGAACTTGACTCAATTAATGCTTTTAAGAAAGCTCTTAAATCAACATTTTTTAACTAGGCCTATGACTAAAAATTAAATTATTCTATGTATTATACATTATTTAGTTATAATCTTAAACAAAATAGTTATCTTAGATATGTCTTCTTTATTTAGATTTTATATTTATATAGATATATGCCTGTATGTAAAATGTGTCAGTATGTATATGTATATTGCATAGTATTAAATTTTTATATCTGGGGTATAGTTTACAATGAGGATTAAGTTCCTCCCTTCTATAACCCTTTTTTAATAATAATATGTTATATGTTATTATTTAAATAAAGTTGTTATATATATATATTAAAACATATCGCTGAAAAGTACTAAGACCAAACAATGAAATTGCACCCGTAATTTAATTCTCAGATGTTTGACGGGTTCTCACTTGACAGTATTGTCAAAATCAAATTACCGCGTCAGACTTAATGTAAACATTAACATCGCTGACTCAATCTCATTTTATTCCAATTTCGAGAAAGGCCATTACTTCGTTCTTAGGGTAAAACAACACATCTTCGACAAAGCGCGATTTTCTAATAATTAATGTAAACCCTACGATAGTTAAGTGAAGAGAGAATAATGGAAACTTAATTGCTCACGCCGTTCGCTATCATTTGAAAACTTTCTAAGCAAAATATAATCCGTGAGATAGCTTCTCTTCCCTTAATACCACGACTTAATTAAAGATTCCAAACGATAGGACAAGAAACAACTTAAAGAATACGAACACTTAGAAATGTTATTCGAGCGATGAACCGGCGCGAGAATTTAAGGCTACGAATGCCAAAGTCATTGTTTTACCGAAACGTGATTTGAAATATAAACTGAAGCTATTATCAAACGACGATTGGTGAAAGAAGATTTGAATTTTTCTAGGCCTTAGCGTAAGAGAAAAAACCCAGATAGGACACGACTTACCTCCACTTCTCTTCAGCGTCCTTTCTAATTTCTTACACGATTTTCTTGACTCGCTTTACGCTTTTCACCTCTTCCTTTCTTTGGTCGCTCTGTCTCTATAATTTCTTTCCAGTCTATTTCCACTCAAAACCCACGAACTTGAATTATAACAATTTCCTCCGTTTGAAAAAACTTTAGTTGTGCCGGTATCGTTGCTTTGCGAGTTGATTAAAAATTGCAAAATACTAAGAATTTCTGTTCAACCACGACCTCACCAGTTCGATTTCCCGCTTAAAACGCGGGCTGCAAACTATTTGCTTATGCGGCTTCACATTTACTGACACACGTGAAGCACTCGTGTAATGTCTAACCTTGTACTCACTATACGCTGCACTAAAGCTCGGTACACGAGTATGTGCACTTCATTGTTATTTGTAGGTGTCTCCTGGCGCACACTAAAGTGGTATCGAAGATACGCACGCTATCGCGCCTGCGCATCCCCTTTTCCCTTACCCTTCCATTGCGTGAAGGCTAGAATGGTGCCTGCAATACAGTTGGCCGCGCATGCTAAAAGTAACACCTTGTACGGTCGGTCGTAATATAGTAGTAAGTCCACATTTCTTCGGCGGGGTGAGGTGCTCCTACTTCCCATAATTATGGGGTTACGCTGCACGCTGCAAAATGGTAACGAGATCGTTAACCACATTAAAAAAAAAAGATCTTTTTTTTATTTTGAATCAATAACTGGCTGGCGACGAATTGGCTTCACTTAGTCTTAGAATCGTAGTTTAACTTTGAAAGTTACAAAAGTAATGTTAAACCATGTTAAGAAAAACCAAATAAAGCTCCATTTACCCCATACTTGTCACCAGATTGCAAAATTATCAGCCTTATAGCCGAGCAGTCGTTTTTAATGCATAAATGTAACATAGAATACAACTCATGTTATCCAATACTAAACTGTCTAACTTAGTCTTAAAGACGCACTTGAACTTTGAAAGTTTCATGATGATAAACTATGTTAAGAAAAACAAAAGAAAAAATTCTATTTTCTTTTTACATGATGGGCTTTTTTTTTTATGCAGTATTTAATTTGGAGCATAAACCTATCATGGAATATACAGCTGTTTCGAGAGAGGTGGTCCGACAAAAAGCGTAAAAATGCACACGACAACCATGAAAGGTATTGAGGGTGGTTTTCAGATCACGGCACCTTGACTTCAGGATGCAAAGGAAATCTGAGAAACGTCATTGTACGGACGAGGTACAGCGAGTTTGATTAACTAATATATTTTCCTTTACTTAATAAAATTCATTAGTTACCGGATACCCAGATTATTTTCAGAGATTGTCGCCTGCAGTTTTGTCCGTTTTTTTCCGATAACCTTTCTCGTAACAGCTATATATCTTGCAATACTTGGCTATTACAATGCCCTTCATTTAATCCTTAAAATATTTATGTGCTATGAGCTAAGCCTTACGATTAGACCATAGAATCGACTAAAACTGATACTGAAGACGTGTCGACCTCACTCTGTTCAATGGGTACCGAAAAGGAATGGTGACGATACTGTATGATTGTGGGATTGCGAAGGAGAGTTACAGCTAGAAGCCAGCGGTTGACCACCCTCTGTGACAGGCGTGGATGGCGGATTTCGCGTTTGAATCCTGTTTTAAAGTACATAAACTATATTACTGAAGTGCATTTGAGAAAATCCAAACTATATGTAGACTCCCTTAAAAACGGAACTCATGCACTGTCCGGTAAGGCTACGATACATTAATTAAGTGACATACCAGTGACTTGCTTTGGCTCCTCAGCGTTGTTTGGCTGCACAGAAATGCTGGAATGCCCTGTGACGGACAGATTTTTAAGTCAGTTTGTTAAACACAGCTATATTTAGTTGTAGAGGTGCGCGCAATCTGATTGGTCGAGGATTGCGTCATATCTCGCCTTAATCACTTCGTTTCCACGGAAGTGATAAATGTGATAGGAAAAAAATTTCAATTGAAAAAAGCACAAAAGATGCTATCATACTGAGTTTGGTGGAATACGGCTTTCAATGGCATTAAATGACACTGTTAAATTTTCTTTCTTATGTACGTAGATATAAGTAATCAACACAGTTGTAACAAAATATGCGAAATGCTTTCTTTGTTTAAATAATTTGCAAAATTATTCGAAAGCACCTGAGCAACTGTACTAAATGTTATTCGCCTCAGGTTCAGTGAACATTGATACGGGAATTATTCAACAGTATTCACTTCGCCTTCGGCGAATAATTGTTAATAAAAGACAGTTCGGGTGAGAAAAATATCGGAATAACAGATAGACAGACAAACAGAGAGGCAGACTGAATAACTGACACGCTGACACATTTACTTATTGCTTATTGACTGACGGACTGACTGACTGAGTGACGGACGGACTGATGGACTGACTGACTGACTGACTGATTGACTGACGAATTGATTCACTTGGTTACTGACCGAGCGACTGATTGTCTGATTAACCAATCCTTCTCGAGTTGATACTATCAATGTGTTCTTCTGAGATCAGAAGAATTTAATTTCTTAAAAGTTGCTTACGTTTCTCCTCCGAAGTTGTCCCCTTGTTGCTTTCAATGAGCAATTGGCAGAACATTAACACAACAGGATGTCTGTGGGCTACCAACACATGAAGAAATCCAAGATACGCAACAAAACCTGTTCGTTAAGTTGAAGGGGAAAATGGGCGTTAGATGGGGATTTAACTGAAGTCTGCGTTGCCGTTGAGGTCCTTTTAGTTGAAGCATGGCTAAAGTATCTTTACCAATCATAATTCATCACTGGGGTTGAGAAGGGGAAAGAGGATTTTGCAAGTGATCGCATGGCTTTCAGTGGGGGAGGAAGGGGAATCAGTCGTCTCTTACAGAGTTGAAAGGGGGGAACTATAGCAAATTGACTGCCAATAAGGATTAAAGGGGGAATTCATTAGAATACTACGGAGTCTTATTGAGGGTCGGGTAGATTATATTGTGACACAACCAAAATCCTCCGATCCCCTTCCCCCAGGCCAAAAATTATTAACAGTCCCTTATGCTGTGTTCCATTTTTATTCAAATGCTTTGTTAATTTGAGAAAATCAAACGCAGCAAGAAACAAAGTCTGAGAAGCAACAAGCAGTTACCCAATGTTTCAACTTTTTGGCAGAGATACCGCCGTTTGGCAAGCACTGAATGGCAGATTATAGGTACACGGAGGAATTAACTTTCTAAGCATGCGTTTTTTCGGAGAGCTTACCTTTGTCCCAGCTCTGAAATCCTGGCATTAAAACAGTTCGGTCGAGACGCGAGATGAAGAAAAGTCCGAGAATCGTAGCTTTAGCTATGCGAAGAAGACCTGACAGGAATCCAACAATGGCGTTGAGGAACACAAACGCATACGACATGATAGAGAACAGTCGTCTAAAAAATGATTCCAAAACGAGAACAAAATAGAAAAAAGTGAAACAGAAATAACTAATAGCTGTTTATAGTAAGAGGAACAATGTTGAGTAGAAAACGTGGCCTATTTTCAAGAAGGTAAACATAAAGAAGAGCGTCTAAGTGGGGTTAACCATTAGCGGTTACGTGGCGGAAAAATTAGCTGTTTGGCGTAAAAAAATGTTTTCTACCTACGATCTGTCGTTTCGAAAGTTTTCAAGTAAATGTTGCTCGATAAAGGCCAAGACCGTCAAGAAACCTGGAGGCAGCCCCATGTGCTGATTCCCGATAAGCCTCTTAAAAGCAGAATGACCTTCTTCAGAGAAGAGGAGAGGTAAATTATTCAGGTGATTTTCTATAGAGCTGCAGCATTCTTATTGGTAGCACATTATGAGAAACTCCGCACAAACAAATTTTTGTGCCAAAATCTCGTGCCTTTGGCAAGACTAGCAGCATTTGCTTTAGTTGCAGATGGCAGATGAGACGAACAGCCATATTCTCTATAAAGTGTCAAAGCCACTATCTTGGACAAATTGTGTTGGAAAATTCGCATACACAGCTAATGTTACATAGTGCAAGAATGCAAGCTTTTGTGACATAAATTGATTCATTTAACGTGAAGGAGGTGAAGAGGATTAAGACTCAGAATGGCACACCCACCCTAAACGCCAATGTAATCTCTAACTAACACATAGACGCCATGTTAACTCGCTTCTGGTCAGTAGCTCACAGCTGACTTTGCAGTGCAGGCGTCTCATTAAGGCGAGCTAACGTTATAAGCTCGCGATCGTTCATCCGACCGGCCATTTTGATTTGGAGCTAGAGTGAACGTCACTCCTTATTTTTGACCGTCGACCGCCCCCTTAGTACAAATTTCTTTCTCTCCCCAGCCTTCTGCTGCTATTAAAAAAAAAAGTTGGCGGCCAAGAAAATACTGAGCACTCGCTCGATAAAATTGCCGAGTGGTTCAGCGATTTTCTTACCATAAATTGACGTCTTTTGTGATCTATAACTGAACACAGCCACGTTAACAATCAATGATAAAGCAACGAAAATGTGTTTATCATGACGTCATCTATGTGTCAAGAACCAGTCAAAGTACGTGCGCAGCTCAGCTTATCACGTTATTAGAAACAGAAACTGTTTTTTTTTAAGTTACCTGTTGTCAATCACGACTGAGAAATTTGGGTATTCTCTGTCACGAAAGACATATCGAGATAGGAACATGCGCTGGAACACTCCTAATATGACAGCCAGCACTATCGATGGTCTGGAAAAAAAAACAGCAAACAGCTAAACAAACAAAAACGATTTAAATACCTGAGGGAAAATGTAAACAACATATATGACAACCTATTCACATTATCAATCTACTTACACAAGTCCCTTTGCAATTGATAAAATCGAATCGCGTATTATCTTGAAATGAATTGGTAAGCTTAGAATGAGAGAAAGAAGGAAGCCCAAATTTGACAACACAACAAAACCTGCAAAGAGAAACAAGCGAAAAATTGAAAAAACAATACTAGAGATCTGAATATCTCACAATTTGCATACTGATTAGAAACTGCTTTGCACTCTACGAAGCCTTGTTTTAACACAAGAGGTGTTTAGAACATACGTGAAAGTTATGCAAACCCTCAACTTATTCCAACTCTTAATTATCTTAGGCAAGGTAAAAACGAAAAGAAACCTCTTTTGCGTTAATAAAGGATCGCGCCAGATCTGTTACTCTGGATGTTCCTGTGAAATTAATAATAAAAATGGATAATTGGAACTACAGCTTTTGCATTGCTTTTAATGCTTTTAAGTTTGAGGAACACCATACATACCGATCACGGAATAGGCGATTTGGTATCCGGTATAACTCAAACTTCTCCCCTTCAAGACAAAATATTCAGTAGTGAGAAAAAATGTACGTGACCTCCTTTAAATCATGATCGTGACCATGACGATGAACGCAGCTGTAACTGTGATGACCGTGACCGTAAGCCTGAACGCGAACGTGAAGGTGAAGGTGAAGGTGAAGGTGAAGGTGAAGGTGAAGGTGAAGGTGAAGGTGAAGGTGAAGGTAAAGGTGAAGGTGAAGGTGAACTTGACGCGTTTTGACTGTTGTCGTCAGTTACATTCAACCATCTTTAGGCTATTCATGGAGCAAATTCTCAATTTTCTGGAAAAGGCTGAAAGCTTTCCAACCTTTCAAATCATCTTGCCCTTCATGTAAGGTAATGTTTCAACAGATATCGGTGTAGGCAAGTGTTAGTCATTTCCTCTTTAATTTTTATAGGAGTATTGAAAGCAAATTTATCGCCATACCACAAAAGAGGCCGGTGAGAGGCAAACATTTTGCATTAGACGTCTATCTCCACGGTAAAGCTGGAGCACGTGGTCCCTTGGAGAAAGAATTACAATAGACGTTGTAACAATCTTTCAGTCCGAATTCAAAAGAAAGCCTTAAAACGAGTAAGCGTTGTGTTGCAGGAAAAGACTTACACAGCAAGAGTAATACCATCTCACGAGCCAACATTGAGCCCGAGTCAAGCTCGAGTAACGAGTCAAGTTCGAGTCAAGGAGCTATAGATCAATGCAGAATTAACCCTCACAAACGGCCGTCAAAAAGCTTAAAACTAGGTGCTCTTGTATCCCTCACATCATTTTGACACAGAAATCAAAAAAAAAAAAGAGAAAAAAATCTAAAAGCTAAAAGAAGGGAGTAATTTAAATTGACTCGAACTCAACTCGTGACTCGAACCCGAAATATTTTAACTCGCATTGGGAAGAAGGGACGTGTCATTATTGATCACCCGGTGGCGGTGGGGAGGGGAGGAGGGAGAGAAAGGGGGGTGGTCAGAGGGTTTTCTTTTCCACAAACACGTATTGAGGTCGTTCTCAATAAAATATATGAGTTACCTTAGCTTTAGAGCTTTAACCATAAAGAATTACGAATTTTGAAAGAAATACTGACAAGCGATCGAGATCGGACAGTGTCTTAATAGAAATTTAGCAGTGGACATTCCATGTGGTGACTCTCCTTGTTCACTGTTTCCACGAGGAAAATCAGAGGACCCGGAGGGAAAAAACCTTCAAAGCATTTAACACCGGATCCGGTAAAAGAACCCGGGTCGAAGCGGAGGGAGACGGGCGCTTTCACTCAGTACTGTGCCATCCCTGATCCCTCACAAAACTCAAGTGTCCTGTTGAACAGTAATGCTCCACACGAACACGTCTAGGAAACTAGTCATAGATACCTGTGGCACTTCATGAAATGAAGTGTTGTTATGACATAAATCAGAGCTGCGAAAATGTACGATCCGTAAAGACAACCTAAAATCAATATAAGAAATATATAAATCTAGCCAACAAAAGATAGAAAACAGACCTAAACCGTTCCAAACAAGCAACTGGGTAATAAAACAGCGGAATAGGGAACAGCGCATTTCTAAACAGTGCGATTAAAGCGGCGGTGGAGCAAAAACAACCAGAGGAATTTGGTTGGTTCACGTAACGATCCCGAGCCAAACCTTCCTCGATTTTACTCGTCTGTAACTATTGCGTCGTTTACAATCGTTTCATTAACTGAGCGCCTAGAACAGGCTAAAATAACCCGTAATACTGGAGCTGACCTTCTCGATACGACGTCGGAATGGAATTCTCCTCACTATATGGAAAGAGATCTCTATGTGCACGATAAAGGCTTTTTGCATGAGCGACCTTCTCTCGCTGAAGTTTCAAGTTTATAATCATCTCAGCACGATTTAGAACGATTTAACCTCTGCAATATAGCAAAATTTTCTGAGGAGATCTTCGACTCCTTACGTGGTCTTTTTTTGTGGGGTGTTCTAATAGTAATGTTCACAGGAGTAACAGTTTCTAAGAAATGGCGCAGAAATTACAGCCTATCAGAGTGCAGTTATCCTATTTGACATATGACAATGAACAATAGTAATATGACTAATTTTTATGAAGCAGTTTCCGTGGATCATAATATGTTGAGTCGTTTTCGGAAAAGTTTTGATTAATTGACTGATGGACTTAGCGACGAAAAAACTGATCAAATATATTAAATTTCACATGGCAACCAGGTGGGCAATCAGACGTGGTTTGATGCTACTCTAACTTAAAGATTTAATGAATGTAACCCAGAGGGGTCTATGAATTGTGGGCTCTATCAATTCCTAGGGTCTATGAACTTCTCGCTTACATTCATTAAATCTTTAAACCAGAGTAGCATCAAACCATATCAGACTGATGAAAGATTGTCCGCCTCACATGGTCAAGTCCATCAAGGCTTTGACCTTGAAAGATTTTAGGAACCAGGTAAATTATCATATTTTACTGCTAATACATCACCTCTCAGAGTATGAAAACTCAAATCGAAACCCCTAAATGCGCCCATAATTTCTTCAAACCCTGAGAGCAAAAGCACTAATACCTAAATACAACAAAGAGAAATAAAATATATAGGAATCATTTTATGGCAAAAATTTGTTATAGATAATATGTAATTAATATACACACGCGTGTCTGTTATAAAACTTGAATCCTTGCCAAAGACAAATCAAAATGCAGAGAATAAATAACTCCAATTCCATATCGATAGACAAGGCATCTTCTGATACACTGAGTACTTACTTCAAAGACAACTATCCCGACGAGAAACACTGTTGATATCAACTGAGTGGAGAACTTGAAATCTGAAATCATACAAGTTGTCCATGTCATGAGTCCAATCTCTAAGTCTATAAGCTCGTTATTAAAAAAAAATATTGAAATAAATAAACAAAATGATAAATGAATCAGGGCCTATATACGATTGAAAATCATGAAGTAAAAACCAATAGATCGACCGAAAATACAAACGTTAATTGTTTATGTTATAATGGAATACCATACACACCTTGTCTTGGTGTATAAAAAAAGTAGAAGACCTTCCAATACCACTCTGTCTTGTCCGGGTATCTAAAAATTTCCGAAGACGACACTGCTGGCAATAACAATAACTCTTATTCTGATCTATAGCTCACCATGACTAGAAGGAAAAGAACGAGGACGGGGACTTGGAGGATAAGGGCAAGAGCTAAGGCTAAAGTCGGGTCAGGTCAGGTCAAGTGCAACGACAAAGACACTAGAACAAGGACAAACCAAGGAGTAGGAGAAGGACTTGGACAAGGACATGGACAAAACGAGGATGAGGACGAGGAGGAGGACGAGGATAAGGACAAGGACATGGACAAAGACAAAGACAAAGATAAAGACAAAGACAAAGACAAAGACAAAGACAAAGACAAAGACAAAGACAAGGACAAGGACAAGGACAAGGACAAGGACAAGGACAAGGACAAAGACAAAGACAAGGACAAGGACAAGGACAAGGACAAGGACAAAGACAAAGACAAGGACAAGGACAAGGACTAGGACAAGGACAAAACAAGGAGAAGGAGAAAGAAAAGTACAATGACAAGGAGAATTAGAAATACAAGGACAATAACAAAAACAAGGACAAGGACAAGGACAAAGACAAAGACAAGGACAAGGACTAGGACATGGACAAAACAAGGAGAAGGAGAAAGAAAAGTACAATGACAAGGAGAATTAGAAATACAAGGACAATAACAAAAACAAGGACAGGGACAAGGACAAAGACAAAGACAAAGACAAGGACAAGGACAAAGACAAGGACAAGGACAAGGACAAGGACAAGGACAAAGACAAAGACAAGGACAAGGACAAGGAATGGGACAAGGACAAGGACAAGGACAAAGACAAAGACAAAGACAAGGACAAGGACTAGGACTAGGACATGGACAAAACAAGGAGAAGGAGAAAGACAAGAACAAGGACAAGGACTAGGACAAAGACGAGGATGGGAAAAAAGAGCACAAACAAATATGAGCACAAACACAAAGACAAGGACAAGGACAAGAGCAAGGACAAAGACAAGGACAAAGACAAGGTCAAGGACAAGGACAAAACAAAGAGAAGGACAAGGACTAAGGCAAAACAAATCAAGACAAGGACAATGAAAGATAGTGAAATTTAACTGTTTTTAGTCGTACACTAAACAAGAGCTTGTTTAGAGGACCAACTTCTAGAGCTTTAAAAAGATATTTTACATTGGAAGTTTTTGCCCTAAAATGAACTTCACGTGAACAACGTCAGCATCATGAGCCAGTGAGCGGGAGCAGGAGTCCTTTCCCTAGAGAAAAAGATTTGAGGGACGGTTACCAATACATTCAATCCTTTAAATTTGTACCTTCCTGTTGCCATTTTCTCCTGTTTGTTTATAAAGTCTTGAATACTCCCAGATCTCATGATATTTGGTAATTTTCTTTTTTATTTCGATTTTAAAGCGTCATTGAAACCTTGCTCCACACCCTCCTTTGAATTTTATGATGTTATTATTGCCTCGCCGTGCTAAACTAAACAGGGAATGATCTAAAAACTCCAACCAGTCGAAGACACATGCAAAAATTACACACTTCTGTACTTGCTGTAAAGGGAGGAAAACATACATGTATGAAACTCTAACTTACAGCTGACTCTGTAGAAGATACAGACCACATCTGTCTAACTCGTCGAACAATAAGGAAAGCAAATCGCGCTGTTATAAAGATAAGGCACAGTGTTGTAGGCAGGTTATAAATAAGAACCCTTGTTCCATAGTATCCTGTTTTCTAAAAGGAAAAGAAATACATTAGTAAGTAAAGACATAAAGGCCATAATTTTGTTCCATGACACATTAAAATCTAATTTATAGCCAACTGCAATAATGGCACTCGAAACAACAGCGAAAAAAAATTCCCGGGGAGTGCTCTCTAGCCTTTTCTACATAAAACAAATATATAGCAAAATTTATCCACGTATTATATTAGTATTTTGGATGACTTAACTCTTTCTCTGTAATTCATCCCCTAAGGTTTTAGTCGTTCATAAAAACATAGCAAGCAGCTTTATCTGCGTGATCATAAAGAAACACAAGTACTTCATGCTTGTTGATGCATTCCAAAACTAATACCTTATACGCAACGTGGCAACGTATCTGTGTAGCAAGTTGGAAAGAAAACCTGAAAGAAACCATGAAAATCAATTAGTTGCCTATCATCTGGCCTATATAGTGCGCACAAGTCCTACGTAATTCCTAAAAAGCTACCATGGTAAAAATCTTTATGTACGCACAGCCGTGCATCCATAACATGACGTTTGCAGTTTCACTTCGGCTAAAAGTTCCCGTCGATCGAGGTTAGCCGCGAGCTTTCAAAACTTTCAAGATTTCTTCCGTTTTATCGCAATAGACATGGACCTTTTCCAGCTCAAGATGAAAAGAAAATATACTAAACAAACTCGCGTCGCATTACAATGGGCATGTAGCTCTTTCAAGCGACGAAATTAGTGTTCTAGTTGACGATACTTCATTCCTACACGCGATGCGAGTTATGGCCGAAAACAAAACTGAGTTTCCTCACCTCAGCTAAGGCTTTGTGGCGTTAGGCACTCTTCATTAGAATGGTAAATATTATTTTGAAGTGTTGATATGTTCCAAAACAACTCAAGCGCGTAAATCTATCGCGCGGGTCTTGTTAATCCAAGAAATTTGTAATTTTTTCGTACGTTTTTCGAACGGTTCATATTATTTTTCGGTGCTGACATTTACTAAAACTATTTTCGAATAGAAGATTTTGATTTTCAAACCATACGATAAAAAAAATCAAAACTTTTACTCGAGAAGGTAGACTTGGTTTCGGCTGCGCCTCGAGCAACCCTAACGCATCTCCCGTGCTCTGTAAACTTCCAGCGTGCACTTATAGTTCGATATATGTACGCTAAGCATAGTACTCAGCGTGTTTAATGTAAAGAAACCTGCATCAACTTCGAGGAGTTCCGATTTTTTTTAGCCCCAAACCCAAAATGAACGTTCATATCCCATGCAATCGCAGGTTTTCAACTCACTGATGTAATTGAGAACTAATGTCAAAAGCGTTTTTGAAGTTTCAAGTAAAACACCCAGCATTAAAAAAAAAAAAAATTGAGATGACCGGAATTTCTACACCGTCCTACCGATGTAGATGAAATCTGACGTCATTAACTAGTGTAAAAAATCTCATAATATAAGACAATACTCATATACACACCTCAACACACCATAAAGAAAGCCAAGGATAGAACCAACGAACTTGTATTCAGTTGTGAGGCAGACAAAATATGGATAGAATAGTATTGTACAAAGGAGGACGGCCAACAAAACGTCAATAACTGAGTAAATAGAAAGAAAGAAATGCTCGAAGTTTTAATCAAGGATTCTTGGACCTCAAATACTTCTTCAATTACCATAAAGGAACTCTTTTAATTCTAGGTTTTTGCAATTACTTTGTCGTTTCTCTAAAATACTTTTGGTTCAGTCTCCTAGCTTTGGTTGTCTCCTTGCAGAGGTTGTTTTTGTATGGGTGTGTTCTTGTCTACTTGTTTCGTTTTTGCTATCAATTTCTAATCAATTCATGTTTGGCTAGCTTGTTTAAATTTTGGTTTTGTTTGTTTTCTAAGCCTTATTTTGCCTCTATATAATGATTTCGTTTTGAAGTTTGGGATGTTATTACAGGTTTAAATGAAACATTTAGTAATATGGCCATGCGCTTGTTGTGATGATAGTGTTGTACTTTGGAGACCACAAGGGTTTAGCTTCTTATTACAGAGCAATTTAATGGAACCTGCATTAGACATTCATCGTGCATTATGCGCATGACAGAGAGATTTCTGAAGGTATATGCTTTACATGTGTTACTGTACTTTTTATTTCAAAGCTTTTCCTGGGAAAGGCTCCGTAATGATTCTTACTGTCATCACCGCTAAGAAATTCGATCATAATACCGTTAGAGTTACCTACTTTTTACCCAGGGAGATTCAGATGGGACAATCGAGATACCGCCTTTTCCAACTATTGCCATGGTCATAACAGTGCTACCTGTGGCTCCAAACGTAACAGCAATAGTCCACCTGTTACTGAGACCACCAAGAAAATTCATCGGTCTAAAGAAGAATGATACAGATATGTTGTCACTATGGAAAATTGTACTGCTGCTTGATCAGAAGCCACATAACCAGCAACTTGCTGATAAATTGCACCACTACCCTTTTTTTGTTTTTTTTAAAATCCTGGTTGGTGTTACACTAGCCTGCAGACCAAGCATAATTTTGGCGACAGGACCAGAGTGGAAGTTAGTCAGTCATCAGTTGAAACAACTTACCGCACCTATGCTTGAAATTTGGAGTCAAACACACTTTTACATGTGATAAACAAGCTTTTGAGACACACTTTCAGTTTTGAACCTTTAGCTTTTGAATGTTAGGGGTAAATTATACATAAATTGTGGCGTCCATAAAGATTTGAATTATTTTGCAAGGTAGACACTTTTCATAATATACGGGATAAATTGTACTGCAAAACGAGACGGGTTACAGTGGAGCAAATCACTAGGGCAGAGGCTTTTATCTTAATAGGTGCACATGCGTGCATGTGTATGGGGGCCAAATCGCTCAAATTCTAGCTTTGCTATGAAATAATTACGAAAAGATCTATTTTCATACACGGACAACATACATCAGTAGTCCTGGGCGCCCATCCCAGAGTTCCAATTTAAGCTTAGTGCGTCGCTTCAGGAATGAAAGAACAAAAATAATAACCAACTGAAAAGAAAAACATAAAGAAACATTAGATGATTCTTTAAAATGAATCTTATCTCAAGGATTATACAAACAACACCAAATGAGTAGAAAAATTAACTTCCCATTGCCTATTGTTCCACCTATTGCCAAAATGTTGCGGCGCTTCACAAACAAGTATCGCACACAAGCTAGCGACCTTTTATTACAAGTCTTATCATTATTACTTTTCAACAGACATAACTTAGAACACTCAGAGCAATGAAATTATTCACATTTCTTCTCTATTCCAACTTTAACCAATTATGGCTCCTTTCCAAGTCCATATCCACTCGATAAAGAGCAAAGAAAAAAGAAATCCCTTATCGCTACCGTTTACGTCGTCGTCATAGTCATCATCATCATCATAATTATTATTATTTCATCATTCTTATTATTATTATCATAATCTTCAACCTACTCATCGTCATAATTGTTATTGTTATCATTATTTCTTTAATGGTTTACCCGACAAAATATTAGAAATTTAACAGAGCACTCACTGCGGGAGCAAGACATCCAAAATTAAATTGTCTTAGCTGGCTGACAGCCTTAACACAGCTACAACAAGAGGAAAGTGAAATTTAGTAGCTCATGCATCCATAACTTTCAGTACGTATCATCTCGCTATGTAAATGTTTACCTTTCTACATATATCCAGAACTGAATAATCAAGCGGTTACTAACTGAATTCTTTTCAATAGGAGCAATGAACCGATGAATGGCAATGGCAATCAAGAGCGAGTGGAGTCCAATTTGGTCTGTAATCATGCAACCGTGAATCGGTGGTGCGGTTTTTTTGATCAATGGTATTAGATTTCTGACAGAAATGGATGAAAAAAATTCTATTTCACTTTCCATTTCTAAGCATGGCGCATATGAAACAAATGGAAGAAGAAACTCTCAAATTAGTGGGGATATATTTGCAGCTTTAAAACAGTAGTTGGCCTATAAATAAACTAGTCTAAAGAAGCTGTTATCAATATTTGCGTATTATAAACCAAGCATGAAGCAACCAAATTGAAATCTCTAAACATTGCGTTTGTGAGAACAGATCCATTTTATACATTTAATTTCAGCCAGAGACTTTGCCAATAAACTCTTGAATTCATTGGCACCTTTCGATGTTATTTCTTCTCTTTTTCTCTAACCGACTTGAGGAGCTTTGCTTTGAGACACTTCCCGCCATGTCAGTTCACGTGCGGTATCAAGTCTTAGAAACTTTTTCAACGAGATATATGTATTCGATAAACGAGACACATTAACAACTTGTTACAACTTTTTCTATCACTTACTCATTCTCACTTGTCGCATCTGAAGCCATTATGACTGCTTTTCTGAACCCAGTAGGTTTCTGCTTTGCTGAAAACTAAAACTTGTCTAATTTTAGAAGGCTCCCTCCCTAGGGTTTTTTAACCGCGCGAGATCTGGACTCCAACGACACCCAATGTATTTTTAGGCTTTTTACGCCTGAAATAGGCCAACACAACACCCGTGGCGCGTTTGGTCGCTTCGAGAATATTTCAAAAATTAGGAAAACAGGGGAATCATTACGTAAAGGCCACAAAATCTGGTCAACGAAAACTGACTTACAAAGACGTTTGCGAGGAAAAGGAAACACCTACAAAACGGGCTCTAAGGTTATCTCGGGTATGTAACCTACGATGTTAAGGCTATTTGCTTTTTACCGTCCTCGGAAGGTAAACATTATTGTTCTGATCGATCGCGAAGTAAAGGTCTCAAAAGTGGCTCACCAACCCAAAGTGGCCCACCAACAGGCGGCAGCTGAAAATCTACAGGGAACTGGAGTGGTTGATATACAAACTTTTGCACAAGGCCTCAAGGAATGTTTTTTCTGTAAGCGTGGTAAATGTGAATAATTTTTATTTTTACAACAATAATAACCGAGTGACACGCACTGTTTGCCATAGAGCAGCATTATTTCGATGATGCTTGCCAGGATTCCTCGAAATGCAGCTTTATAATAAGAATAAGCATGCCAAATGAGTACTCGTGGTCCTTGATTCGAAAGGCTACGCATGCTCAGTTACCGATCTTGGCGAATTTCTATTCCATTACGTAATGTTTTGCCACAAAGAAAATAGTTATCTTTCAAGCAAAATTTATCGTGTTTCCTTCGGTGAAATTTCGTATGATTTGTTGGACCATTAAGCATATTTGTGTCCTTCCTAGTGCCTGTTAATAAAAAAAATTAATGGGCCCAAATTTGAGATAGAGGAAAAGAGGACAAAGTTGCAAACAGAGGGAAAACTGCCTTTGTAACCCCTATTTTTGGGAGCTTTTAAATGGTCGGCAGGACAATTTTCACTACTTGCGGAAATTTTGAGAGATTTCACCGAAGAAAATTGAAGAAAATCAAAGGCAAAACCCAATTGTCATTGGCGAGCGCCTCCCTTTGTGGAGCCTTGGCTTAATAACTTAAATTATTTTCTTAATATTTACTACAGCAAACGATAGTCCAAACCTTGCTCATTGGCTTTTGATAGCTCTCAATGACATAGAAAAGCGAAAACGTAGAAAATTTTCTGGAAAAACAGTACGCTGGCGCACGCGCCAACGTTGAGCAAAAACCATCCGGAGCCACCTAAAATAAATAAATTAAAATGAATTAATTAACAATAAATTAATTAAAATAATTAATTAAAGCGAAAATTGGACAGTCTCACTCCCAGTCTTCTCTCTCTTTTCTTTCCCGTTACGGCTCTCTGCTGTTTTCAGGAGTTCTCAAATTCTAGACAAATTTCTAGGTAGGGGCAGGAAAGCCAAAGTTTTGAGAGTGTGAGTGTTCCTAATCTCATACCCAGATCCTATCGTTTAATTCTAATTGAAATGGCGTGGAAGGTCTGGGTACGATGCCATATTGATACTTAAGTCCCCCCCTCGAAGCCAGAGAGGATGATGGGAAGCTGTGAGACATTTCAAAAAATAATAATTGGTACAAGCTGGGGATGCCACTTGTCTGTATAGCAAAAATCTTGCATCCATATTAAGTTACCATCTATTTGCTTTTTCCTTTTTTGTTTTATCTCAATCAGATATATGTATTATGGAGTCGACGCCCCTGCATCCATAGAAGCCCGTCGTCAACTGACATTGGGTCCGCAGTCCGAAGTCCCGAATCCACCTGTATATTTTTACTGCCGAGTTAGCGAAGAACGCTTCGTGCACTGTCGGAAGAATTCCGCTGAATCGTGATACTTTCGACACCGGAAGCTTGTTTGAACGTGACTGACCGTCACATGACCATAGGAAAATTTTACTCGTGAGGAACCGCACTCGAGATTCGTGCTGAAGAAGGTTTCCTCTAAGATGACGGTATACACATGTGAATTAGTCTCATTTAATACCCATGATGGTTATTTGGAGAGATAAATTAACAAACTTTCTTATTTTTACTTCCTACATGGGGTAAACAGTCGTACGAGGATGATGAAAACTTTGGAAGTTACAGCGTGGTTGGTTCATTTCCCAAAGATTTCGGGTAAGTTCTCAGTCTGTATCGATTGAACCTGTGTCACAGTGGACGATAGAAAGTGCAAGTTGTCTTTTTTCAACACAGCTAAGAGGTACCATTTCGTTTCCGCGATTAAGTTTTGTTTTAACGTTCAATAGCCATGGAAATATGAAGTCTAAGCGTAAAACAGTTTCTAACGAGCCAAGCCGGTGTACAACTGTACACAATTTCTTAGTTTTCTCAACGTTTTCGAATGTTTATTCTTCGCTGGAAAAATTGCAAAGGCTACTTTTCTTAACTTACTCTCGAATTGTTGGACAATTGGAGTAACCCTAGTGTTCAATGGCTCATAACGCGATGATTTGTGCAATATCTGTAATTCTTTGTATCACATGAAATTCATGGCGAGGGTTTTGAAGCAATATCATTGATCAAGTAAACTGAAATGGTTTGTACATGGTAAATAAAATTGCTCAGCTCTAGATGTATCGTGACCTAAACTGCATGCGAGTGACATTGATCACATTGTGAAATAAATGGGATTATGTCACTGAACAATTAATAGATATATATACGAAAAAAGATGCTCACATAGGGTTAAAGGAATTTGTGGTGGAAAGTTGTGAGCTCCTTGAAGATCTTTTTGTCGATTCTCCTTACTGTCTGTTGAGGGGAATGTTTAAGAGCTAATTGGGAGAATTGCAAGCTAAATTTTGGGAGTTCAATTTAAAGAAAACACTTTTCATGAGCTTGACTATAAATTTAACCTCCAACAGCAAATATCTAATGGTTAATTCTTGGCTGCAGCTTATTTCCTTGTTAATAAGCTATGAGAATTTGGTGTGAGATCAGGTTAACAATTTATGCCTGATAAGTTTGAGCATTCTCATTACCAGTTGCTGGATAATATATGGATATTGTGAGGAGAAGTTATGCATTGATCACTTCTGAGAGTAAAAGGCGTTTAGTGAGTGGCTGTGCAGATTTGTTTAAGCAGCTGATATACAGGAAAGTTGTTTGTCCAGACTCAATGCTTTCTATTTTGCACCCCACATGCAGAATGCCAATTCTATTACCACAATGTAGACAACTTGTAATCTGTTTTGGTAATAACATGATTTCGAGTGCTATTTGGTGTAAATAAGCACAAGCAGTGTTTTCAATGACAACAAAATTGCATAAACCTGTAGGGCAAGTCCAATTTGTAGTCTTCGAAAAATGTACAAGTGCTTATTACATCTAATTAGACCTAAAATCATGTTATTACCTTTTAATAATATACATGAAAAAACATTACAGTCAAGAGAGAGAACATTTTAAAAGCATGCAGGATAAATTTTACTTTGCACTTGTGTTACATCTTTGTTCTCATGGGAATGCACTCATTTTCAGCCAATCAGAAGTGCTTAATTTTTTTTATGTATATTATTAAGTGAAAAATATCTTTATTTTGTGTTTAGCTATGGTCCAGAAGACCAGGATGAACTCTCAAGCAGTGACAACAAACCCAGGATTCTATTGCTGGGCCTTAGAAGGTGTGCAAATTACAACGCTGTTATAGTTTCAAGAGCAAAATGTTAGAAAATATAACTTAACCCTTTAACTCGCAAGATCTCATTAGAAATTCTCCTTACTGTCTGCTATACAATTCTCAAGATGTTATTTTGGAGAATTTGGTATTGGATCGACTGATAATCTTGTAACTGATATTTCTCTTTATTCTCATTACTTGTCTGCTTGATGTTGTTTTTACTCAAAGGGTTAAGTACATGTACACCTGTATTCCTTCTCTGTCCCCCTGATGATCCTTTACACCCTAAGAGTGATGAGTGTCTTATTTCTTCTTACTGTATCACCCTGAATTGCACATTAAGGTGAAATGTATTTACTTTATCATCTCAGTGGGAATCTTGGATCCTCAAATCCAATCAGCAAATTGCTCGCTTGTAACTGGTCCAGTTTTTTTCCTTTTCTTTACAATACAGAACAAGGTTTCAAATTTTTTTTAATGCCATTAGCTGCGAAGCATAGCAAATAAGGAAACTAGCAGAAAAAGACTGCATCCTGTCTTCAAGATCTTAGGAACAGTTTTTTATTTTTCTATGTCCTCCTGCATAGTACATAACATACGTACCTGATTTGTGTTACAGTGTAAGACACTTTGTTAACTCCCACTTAATTTTTTAAAATGGCACTGTGTATCAGCTGATTATAATTAATATCTCTGCTTTCAATTTTCTTGAAGGAGTGGCAAATCTTCCATCCAGAAAGTTGTTTTCCACAAGATGTCTCCAAATGAAACACTTTTCTTGGAAAGCACCAATAAAATAGTGAAAGATGGTATCCTTGAAAACAAAGGATGGTGTAACATTTTAGGTTACAACTGAAGTACAGAAGATTTCAAACTATCTAAAAAATAATTTACCAAAGGCAAAGTGAATAATTGTGTTGGTATAATTGCTCTTGATGTGCTTTCAAATTCTGTTATAGATTTGTTTTTTCTTGTTGAAACACATTGTAACATTCTGTGACAATTGTTTTGATAACTTGTATCTAGGTACATATAAGAAGCCAGTCTCCAGTAGAATTTAACAGGTTTATTCAATTTCATCAGCAAAAACTTTGTATCTTTCTTTGAAATTGTTTTGCCAAATTTAATAGAACTTCCTCTGCATTTCAGAAGAGTGTTTTCTCCTAAATAGCATTTATCGCTTCCTACGTAACATTGGCAAAACGTAAAGCAACCATTTTGACATTTAGCTCCTCTGCTATAATCACCTTGTGCAAGGTGATTATAGCAAGATATGATACAGTCCTCAACCAATCACAGGGCAGGCATCTCTATAATCACAAGAGCAATTATGCTTATAAAAGAACCTTAATTTAATACACAGAAGTAATAAATGTATAACCTCTCCTTACAATATCCCAAGAGGTAATGAGAATATCTACATTTATCAGGTTGAAGTTGTTATCTTGAGCGGACACCCAAATTCTTGTTGCTGTATGTAATCTACCAGACCAAGTGAATTTGTAACAGCTAAACAGGAGAATTGTCATGTACTTTCTACTTTTAATATCCATATATTATCCCAACAAACAGGTTAATGAGAATACTCAAACTTATCAGGTAGAAGTTTTTATCTTGATCTGACACCAAAATCTCATGGCTAATTAACAAGTAGATGTGTACCAGTTAGAGGGGAGAATTACCAATTGGGTCTTGAGAGTTTTTAAAGGGTTAACATGATGATGTTCAACACTGGTTCAGCTGATGATACCAACATATTACAGATAACCTTCAGCCATTTTCCTAAATAAAAATCTTAAGTTCTTAAACTTATTTTTTAGTCTTCATCCTCATTCATCCTTGCCCACAGTCCCTTCATGTAGTATTTTGTTGATATTAAGTAACCTCACTTGCTTCTCATGTTGTCAAATACTCCATGGATTTCTCCAAATTGATAAAAGTATTTTAAGTGATTTGTTCTCAACCCTTTTACTCCATAACATCAGTATGCTTATTCTCCATACTACTCTCTAGACATTTCCTGGGGTTCTGACAAGGAGAATTTGTTCATTAGTCAAGAGCTTCCTTGGGTGGTGATCATTTCCTTTATTCTCATGACCTTAATGTGTGACTCAGGGGTGATATTGTAAGGAGAAATTAGATGCTGGTCACTTTTAGGGGTTATAGGGTTAAAATTGATTTATGTAGGAATATGGACCACAAAAAATTGTTTACTTGAAGCATATTTTTTTCCTTAACTTCATGATCCCTAAGACATATCAAATAGCTCCTTTGTGCAGTTCCAGGTATGTTATTTGTACTTTCTGTTTTGTATTCATGTTTTGAATATATGGTATTTGAACAATTTTTAAGCAGTGTACTGCAATTTCTATAGGTTTACCAATGAAATCACACACAAACAGGATCTTTGTAAATCCCAAGCCTAAGTTTTACGTTGTGAAATGGTCCATCAAGTTCTCGTTTATCTCAATTTTTTCTTCTTCTTGCATAGATTTGGGACTTTCCAGGCCAGATTGATTTTTTTGACCCAGCATTTGATTCAGAAGTGTTGTTTGGCCATTGTGGAGCTCTTGTTTTTGTTATAGATGCACAGGTATGTCTATGTTATTTATTATTCATGGAGGGGTATGTTGCAGATGAAAATCATTTGATTGATGTTGTAATTAAATCATGTAGGGGAGGGCACTTGTAGATCTTGGACTACCTGAGCTGCTGTGATCTTGAATGTCTGACATGATGATTGCATTAACTCAGGTTTTAAAAATGATGGACAGTCTGCAAAATATGATAATTTGGTTTCATCAGCCTAGTATTTTCAATTAGTCACTGTTATGTAAAGAGTTTCCAAAGCTGACATTTTTCAGTGCTAGCCCTTTGATGAAGAATACTTTCTCTTCATGGTGGCCAATTCACATCAACCAGCTCCAAGTTGATGAAACCAAATCATCTTGTAATGCCCTCCACAGTCTCTTTAGAATTTTACCCCATTACTTGCCAGTAATCTTATGAATATGAGCGGAACATTCGAAGCTTAGTAACCGCGCATTAGATCGGACAGGAAAATGGAAATGTTCCCACAGATAAGCTACACCCCCAATTTCTTGCAAAGATTTTTGGAAAAAAGATGCAGCTTATCTGCAGGTTTTTACAGTATACTGCTCCTTTTCTGGACTACATTCATAGGAAAAATTTATTTACAAGACACTTCTACTGGTATTCAAACTATTTTATCTCTCTACTGGCGCCCACAATGACTTGATTTTTGCCTTGACACCTTGTTTATGGTATCCCAAACAGCAAGGGCATTTTTTTCTTGATACCATTTTTTTCTCAGAATTAATTTTCTTGGTATATTTTAGGATGATTATATGGATGCCCTTGGAAAGCTCCATATGACTGTAACAAGAGCATACAAGGCAAGCTTGAGCATCAGTCACCATTTGAGAATGTTTTTATAATGTCCCTTTGACACTTATGATGAACTAGAAACGAATTTGTCCCCACTGCATCACCCTTGAATCACACATTAAGGTCATGAAAGGAGATGGTCAATCGCTAAAGAAACTCTTGATTGATAAACAAATTCTTCCTGTCAGCACCAAGAATCTAATGTCTCCCAACAATGTCTGCCCTGAATCACACTTTAAGGTCACAAAAAATAGAGGATATGACCACTAGCTAATGAAGCTCTTGATTGGTAAACAAATTCTTCCTGTCAGCACCAAGAATCTAATGTCTCCCAACAGTGTCTGCCCTGAATCACACTTTAAGGTCACAAAAAATAGAGGATATGACCACTAGCTAATGAAGCTCTTGATTGATAAACAAATTCTCCTTGTCAGCACCTTAGGAAATGTATAGAGAACAGTGTGGAGAATATGCTTACTGATGTTTGGGTGTAAAGGGATAAATGCATTGCGCCTACCATTGTGAGCATGTTGCTCTAACTCCCAAGATTTGATTGTAAATTTTTCCCTCCAGCAGCTTCACATTTCCTTGTAAATAAATTAGGAGAATGTGGTGTTAGATCAAGATAACAACTTCCTCTGTACCTGATAAGTTTGAGTATTGTTGTTACTTGTTTGCTGGGATAATGAATGAATGTTATAAAGAGATGTTACATATTTACCACTTCTGGGAGTTTGTGCCACTGAAACTGGGATGAGCTTTGACAGGAAGTGGCCTTACAGGAAGTGGCCTGACAGGAAGTGACCTGATAGGAAGTGGCCTGATAGGAAGTGGCCTGATAGGAAGTGGCCCGATAGGGAGTGGCCTCACAGGAAGTGGCCTGACAGGAAGTAGCCTGACAGGAAGTGGTCTGCAAGCGCACTTTACCTTACTTTCCACCCAATCATCTAGGTATTCACTCTGTTAGCCTTTAAAAGGTTTTTTTTAACTTAATCCTTTAATCCTAGAGGTGATTGACATAAAACTTCTCCCTATAATATCCATACATCATCCAGCAAACAGGTAACAAGAACACTCAAACTTATCCGGTGGAAGTTGTCATCTTGATCTAACACCAAAATATCATAACTAATTTACAAGGAAATGTGTAGCAGCTAGAGAGGAGAATTAATAATCAGATCTTGGAAGTAAATAGTTAAAGGTGTGAGCTTATATTTGTGTTTATGGGAATTTCACTGCAAAAGCAAGATCTACACGTATCGACAGAAATCCTTTCTTGAATCTCTCCAGGTCAATCCAAACATAAAGTTTGAAGTATTTATTCACAAAGTAGATGGATTGTCTGATGATCATAAAATTGGTAAGAGAACTGGTTACTTCCCTCACAGTGCAGTGCTCCACAATGATCCCTGAATTTTTAAGTGAAAGTCGGCAAAGTTATGTTTGTCAAATGGTGAGAGTGTCCACAAGTACATTTATATGTCCATGTGGGAGTGTGTTTTTATCAAAGAAATATCTGGTAAAAACTTTGTATCATTGTATTGTGTGGTAAGCTACACTTTCTTGTTTGCAACATACTGGTCAATTTAGCCTGCAGAGCAGTGCTCAGTATTTTTTTGCTAACTAATTTTTTTTTTGGCCGCCATCTTTGATTTTAATGGCAGTGGAAGGCTGTGAGAGAAAAAAAAATTAGCACCAAGGGGGTGGTTGACGGTCAAAAATAAGGAGAGGGGTGGGGGTGGGGGGATTGAAGATTACTGGTTTCTTTTGATGTTTTTCTTTGAGTCCTTGGTAAATGCTCTGCAATTTTGTATTTTTAACACAGAAACTCAGCGTGATATTCACCAAAGAGCGACAGATGAGCTTGCAGATGCAGGTCTGGAAGGCCTTCACTTGAGGTAATTCAATTTTAGTTGACATGTAACGCGCCTTGCTTGATAGTGTTTTCACACTTATGTAGACCAAATTAACGGTAATTATGTAAACATAGCACTAGACTGACATTGTCGTGCTCTGCAATATGTAATCCGTTTGATGGATTTTCCGTCTTATTTTACAGCTTTTACTTGACGAGTATATACGATCACTCAATATTTGAGGTAAGGTAATATGGTGCTCATAGGAACTTAAATTTTAGAGCTGTGATCATATACATGTATAGTACACAGAGTGATGCAGAAGCGTGCGCAGAAATTGAATGTCTCTTCGAGCGTTCAACTCGAGTTGAACACGCGAAGAGAAAGTAAATACCATTTATACAAGGAAACATGTTTTTTTAAGATTATTATACATGTGCATAAACTTCATATGCCTTTACTGACTTAAAAATTCGACAAGCGACCATGGATTGAGAATGGTGACCGCCACGCCATTCATTCATCAATCTGACAGAGTAACGCCTAAGGCGAGTGACGTGTCAGTAGCTGATTGGCGATATCAAACACGAGTGATTATTATCGTAATTTTTACACATGTGCTGTTAAGGCTTTTCTCAGGGCTGGAAATCCTTGTAAAACATCGCATTTTATATAACAAAGTTTATTGTAGTTCATGTGAAGGACTGCTCTGGCTGCTACAACTGTAGATCTTTCCTGCATCACTTAAAACACAGGGTCACCAAGTTTTTATGATTTACTAATTGTCATCATGTTTGTCGTCTTTTCATTATCAGGCTTTTAGCAAAGTAGTTCAAAAACTCGTCCCTCAACTTCCAACACTGGAGAACTTATTGAATATTCTTATAACAGTAAGTACAGCGCCTCGGTTCTATAGTTGAAATAATTTGGTTTTAACAATTGAGTTGATAATGTAAATTGGCCACCGTAGAGAAAGTGTACATGTGAAGCTGACGTTTCTAGCATTATTCAGCCCGCCGTCTGAGTTTTATTCTGTTTTTTTCTAACAAAGGGCAAATGTCAGCTTTAGAAACTCTCCGCAATGGCTAATTTTCAACTCAGTCCCTAAAACCAACTCATCTTGTAATACTTCCACCGACATAGTACCATGGTATCTCTAGAAGCTTATCCTTTAAGTTATCTCTCAACTCAAGTCTTATCATTTCATATGAGATAATTTGAAAAAAAAAAAGTTAGTGAAATTACTTTAAACTGACTTGAAACAAATGGAGGGGTATTTTCTACATATATGTGTAGAATATACAGAGCATGTTGTATCTACAACATGCTCATTTCTAATAAAAAAAATAAATAATGGGTCAGAGACTGCTTCTAGCAAATTCTGCCCTGTGATCCACATTTGTTGTAGAAAAATTCAGAGTATTTCATCTTGGGAGTCTTGTCTGCGACTCTACGTCATGAGGCCAAATCATGTCGTATTGTTATCAGCTGTTCAACATTTCGCAATGTTTACTTCATTAGGGATTGAATTGCTAGAAGCCTCGATAAATCTTTTCCCCTTCCTATTTTTTCTTTTTATTTCTAATGAAATAACAGAGATATATAAAAAAAACTTTGTGAAGATGGAAAAAAAATGCGTAACTTTGAAATGGCATCAAAATGTACAGAAGCCATTTAAGCTACTACGACATGTGTGCTTTAAAATGCTCGTTTTTGTATTCCTGAATTTCAACTCTGTAAGCGTTATGTAACATTTTAAGTGCACATGTAGACACCATCTTTAATGTGAGATTTACCCTGTTTATCTGTTTTGTTTTCCTTTTCCAAGAATTCAGGCATCGAGAAAGCCTTTCTGTTTGATGTTGTCAGCAAGATTTATGTGGCCACGGACAGGTAAGTGGCAAAATGTCCGCGTTTATCTTACGCTGAACCATCGAGTAAGGTTTATGTGTACGTATGTACAGTTTGGAATAGATTCAAACTAAATGCAATGAGTAGAGGACTTTTTTCCTAATTAACATAGCGTCATCTAATCACAAGGGTGGTTGGGAAATTCGAAGAAGTGATGCAACCCAGGACACAGTCAAGGGTCTGCTTAATTTTTTTTTTAATTCTTTTAACCATTCTCATGTTTTTACAGGATGTGTAAACACGGAAATAAGTCGTCCACTCTGTGAATAAAATAATTCTCCGAAAGCATAGAAATAGTGTTGACAAAATCTCGTGCAAACTCGCTTGTGCAATGAGAGCGCGCTTACTGTCTTAATATTTGATAAATGTGGTTATTTTTATACTGTGGTCCTTGATTGTGTTGTGCTCTTTTCTTGTGCTTAGTTCACCGGTGGACATGCAGTCCTATGAGCTTTGTTGCGACATGATCGACGTTGTTATTGATATTTCATGCATTTACGGGTAAGGAAGTCAACACTGATGTTTATTACACGTGCACTTTGCAGTGAGGTTCTTGATTTCAGCTCTGTGGATGAGGTCCTAAAGCAGAGGTTACTGGCGGTCTACCACCGCTTATAAGACTTCTCGCCTCCGCTTGTTTAGCATGCGAGTAGGATTCTCGTTTTTGGATTTCGCCTGACGCTTCGGTCACCAATTACACCATCGGCAGCCGGTTGTGGAAAAAGTTATTGAAACCTCTGCCAAAGTGTGTTAATTTACGTGTCGTTTTGAGCCATTTAACCAATTGTTTGTGTATTAGGCGTGTTTAATGCAAATTTGCCCAGATTTGTCTAATAAAAAACTCGTTTGCAACAAAAAATCAATGCCCCTTGAATTAACGCTAGTTGAAGGAAAATTGGAAATTACTTCCCCATGAATAAAATTAACGCAGAAGAGGCGCTTGAGTTTCAGAGTTAGAGAAATCGACGTTTGCCTCCAGTTCGTAACTTTACAAACTTTTCTCGTGTTCTTCCAACATCCCGCGTGTATTATTACGCATGTAAACCGATAGAAACTGCAATCTGTTGCTTAAAAAGAATCAATCGTATTTGGTCATCAACAGGTTAAGAGAGGAAGGAGATAGCAGTGCATATGACATGGAGTCTTCGTCGATCATCAAACTCAACAACTCGACTATTCTGTACCTTCGAGAGGTGAACAAGTAAGTGAGCGTTTCCATGGCGCAGAGTGGTCGTGCACCCTTAACTTAAGTATTGCATGACCCGTTAGTTTGTTTACTTCAGACTTCAGTCAGGTCGTGGCAGTCATCTGGTGTTTGATAGCTGGTTTGTCGTACTGCAATGTATATACTTATTGAATGAGGGAGAGGACCCAGCGGACGGGGCTAAAAGTCATGACGCACGAACCGAGCGCCAAACGTTTTCCCGTTCAGCCCGACCAAATTCAGTCAATAAGCACTTAATCATTTGACTTTAAGTGCAAAACATTTTTAAAAGTTTGTTTCAACCTGAATATAACGCACTTGCATGCAAAAGAAGGGCGCGCACCAGACAACTAATAAAAAGATTCTTCAGTAAAAGCCGCTTTCCTTTTATTTCAACGAGTCAGAACGAGAACTCGTAATTCATTGAGAAGCGCAACTCATTTTGTCGTTTGTTATATTTTCAGTTAAAGAACGCAATTTTAATTCACGCCCTCGGAAAATGCAAAAGGGCCGTGAAAGTGCACGGCAGAACGGCTTTTTACCGGGCTGGCTCACGTTAACCCGCCCGTCCCTAACACGTCATCTCTTACTATGGTTTTTTATGGGATTACGCGCGCGGGGCTATACGTATCATAAGAGAAAGCGAGATATGGCATGAAATACACCAGCTTTAAATTGCGGTTGAAATCACGCACTTGTTTTGAGCATATTCCGGGACAAAGAACCAACCATTATTTAGCTTTGCTAGAAGTAGCGCCTAACTAATATTTGAGTTGCATGGGGTAGGCCTTTTTTTTCTGCAGTTTCGTTAATTGAAGTTTCACTGTGAGTAACGTTTCTAATTATAAAGTAGGCCACATTTTTGTCAGTTATTACGGTCATCTTTTATTATATTCAGAAACAATTCAAGTTTACTGATTTCTTCACAGATTCCTTGCCCTTGTCTGCATTCTAAGAGAAGACAACTTCGAGAAAAAAGGTCAGTGCACAGCGTGCAATGTAGCTAAATGAATGTTGTACACTTTTCAGTTTTGAGAGCGACTAATTCTGGAACAAATGCTGAACGACCCTTTTTCTCGCATATATTGCTATTGTTTTCGATTAAAACCTGAAAATTTCGTAACCGTTTACCACCAAACATCAGTAAGCATATTCTCCGTTCTATTTTCTCGACATTTCGTAAGTTGCTAACAAGAAGAATTTGTTAGACAATCAATAGTGTCTTTATTTGATGATCATGTCTTTTATTCTCGTGATATTGTGAAGAGAAGATAGATGTTAGTCCTTCTAAAGGGTCAAAGGTTTAAAGATACGTGTTATGGTCTTTAAATAAATTAACGCAAACGTAACCTGGAAGTTTATTGAAGTTCCTTTTTTTTTGGTGTGATATTGTATAAAGTTGCTTGTGGAGTGCTTTTACGACTTGTTCTGATGCTATATACAAGATGTCAGCCAGCTGCTTTCGCTACATCTAGCTTTTCAAAGAGGACTAAACACACCTCGTCGCCATAGCAGTGTGTGAGTAGTCCTTCATAATCAGCGCTTCCGCACATGTGTTTCTTCGCCTGCGGGAAATTACGAGGTCTTTAAAATTGCGAGTCAGCGAAGGGTCCGTCAGGTGTTTAGCAATGATTATTTTTAGTGCCAGATCCCCGGCAAACTTCTCCTCGATTCGTCTCCAATCTTTCCCAAGGGTGAGAAACGCGTGTCTTGAAGCGCTAATAATGAAAGTCAGCTCCAACATTTCTTATGATTTGTCGTAGGTCTGATAGACTACAACTTCTACTGCTTCCGTCAAGCCATCAGTGAGGTATTTGAGATTTGTTTCATGTACAGCTCTTAAAGTGAAAAGATATATCAAAAGACCGAAACAAGAATAACCACTATGGCCAAGAGATAATGAACAGAATAAGTGTTCTCATGAGAACTCAGGTTAAAAACAGGCAAACTACTAAATGCGCGGGAAAACGCGGGTGACCAAACCATGAGTAGTTTTCGGTGTACGGCTGATTGGTCTAGAGGAAGGCGCGAGTTTTTTGGACCAATCGCAGGGCAAGGTTTACAATGGTTCAAACGGTGCGCGGAGATGTTTTGTTTCATTTGTTGTACAAAATATTTTTCACTGATGTTTCCTGTTCTTCTTCTCCGCTCACACCTAAGTTGTTCTTGGCGCGATTTGCGCAAATCTAGGTTTGTACAGGGTTTATAGGCGGTAAACCCACGGTTTGTGCTGATTGGGTTTCGAGCGATCAGGCTCAGGCTCAGGCCCAGGTCTCTTTTCGCTCATTGCCGATGAACACTCATCCTCAGGGGCACCGAATACTGTTGTTGCAATAGTAGTTTAAATTTGTTTCTCTCTGTTTGTTTTTTTTTTGTCTGTGTTTTTGTTTTATTTGCTGGTTTTGGTTTTTGTTTGTTTGTCGATTTTTGGTTTTCAATCAATCAGACATTAGACACAGTAGAAAGGCAGTTCTTCCCTGTTGAACTTTTCTAAACCTTGACCTTGTACACCAACTGACTTTATGTTCTCGAATTAGTCTTAGTGATCAATTAAATTGTTGAAATTTCGTTTCCTTTTGTCAGGTGTTTGAAGTCAAACGCCAGATGAGGTCTGTGTCCGATACTGGCTCCCAGTCCCCTTCAGCCGCGTACTCAAACGGCAGCGCAATCCCCGCCCTGGATCATGAAAGAAATGACAACGCTGTAGTAGTGTAGCGCAGGCTCAAATGTGCTGTTTTGCAATGTATTCAGTAAGACAAAAGCGTCGCTGTACTTGTGAGGGAGATTGTCTCTTACTTTAACAGGCCTTTCATCTCTAGAATATGAAACAGCTTTCGCTGTCAGTTTTTGTCAAGCTGACTGATCGTAGTTCTCAAAATGCTAATAATGTGATCGTTGTAATCTTGAACCATGTCGAGTCTTGCGTGGTACTGTATACCGTAGACTTGACGCTGTTATAATTGTCTCGTTTTGTTTTCGTTCTTGTTTGTCAGGGTTGTTGTATAGTTCTATGTTTGAGGCAGTTTGATAAGCCAAACAAAACAAAAACATAGGCAACGGGAGAAAAAAAAGTAAATATAAAATATGTTTTACCGAAGCCGGGCTTATTTCAACCTTGCTTTCCGATAATTTTTCACTCCCAAAATTTCCAAGGTCTCTCCTCCGCAAGTTAATAAAACCAACGTTACGTGACGGACTTAGCACGAGCCAAGAGTGTAGCGTGACAAGTTAAGAACCGACGATGAGCGGACCACCTGTTTTGGCAAGGAGTTAATATGAAGTAGGAAGCTGTCAGGTGATTTAGTTCATGAACCGGGCAGGTCTCTCAATTAGTGTAATTTAATGTACTAATTGTAAATAATTATGTAATTACGAGAACCCTGTGTTTCTTAAAAGGAGAAGTTTGATTGGTATTCGATAGCAAATCGTAACAAATAAAGAATCGCTTTCCCTCGATTTTTGTACAGAATTTTGCACTTTGAAGTGTTTCTCCTTCGCCCGCTTTTTCTTTCAACTGCATTGAATAAGAGCCTGGAATGGGAATGTTTTTGCATCAGCCTCTCTAAATTTTAGACCAAAAAAACGAATATTTTCAAGGTTGTCACACTTTTTTATTTCCAAGGGCTACCAATACAAGCAAGCGGTTTGAAATCAAAGATATAGTTTTCGAAGGTTATCGATCTGATCTTGCTACAGCAGTGTAATGATCACCCGACCGTGACCAGCTGCATTATAACAACATTCACTCTGCTGATCTTTACCAACATTATAGGAGCCTCCCCCACCCCCACAGGCATCATATTCATTATCTCCACTGCTTCCCCCAGAGTACCCTCCTCCTCCTCCAGCGCCTCCTGATCGTCCATATGAACCGCCACCACCTCCAAAACCACCCACAATATTGTTAAATTTGGCTCTTCCACCCACCCCTCCCTGAAGGAAACCTTTGCCACCTTCTCCACCATCTCCCATGGTGCCACCAAACATCTTTGAACTTCTTCCACTGGAGTAAAAACCGCCCCCGCCGCCACCTGTTATAAAAGTCATAACAAGAATGAAATAAAGAAAAAAAAAAAGGAAACAAATAAATTAATAATAATTTCTCTTCACAATCAACCGGGCAAAGTATTTTGAACCAAAAATGCAGTAATTATCAAATACACTTTATGGAAGAGGTGGGCCAGAGGAAAGGAAGGGAAATACATCATAATATTATTATCACCAAATCTCCTTTAATATATGCTAAACTCAATTTTCCGATGCAAAACGACATTCTTTAAATGCTTGTTTTCATGTGCTGAACCATTCTTGCAACTATCAACACAAACTTTTTCAAATTAAGCTAAATTATCCTAAAACTCCTCTTATTAATTCCACCTTTCGATGTATTTTATGTTTTTTAGAAAGACCCCAGAGTTCAAATAGATAAGACTTACGTTAAAACCTTTTTCAAAAAAAAAAGATAAGAAAACATAAAATGAAAACAAGAAAATATCAAATTCACCATACATACATACATATATATATATATATAGGAAGTCTGTGTATTGATTTTTCCATTTTACAGTGCTCGACACTTAGGAGTAGAGCGTGATATACGTTGCGATAGGGGGAAGGATCTTTGGTTACTATTTAGAAGCAATTAGCAAGATCCCATTTGACTTTGTACATTTCTACCGTATGAGAAGGCATAGCAATTTCAGCGTACAAAGCTGAAAAGGGTTACGTGATCGTAGTGCAACCTTACCCGAATTATCATTATCAGCAGTCTGTGCACCATGTCCATTGCTCCCCCCTGACCATGATCTGTATCCAGGATTCCCTGATGTGCTTACACTGGCGTCGCATCCAGGCTGCCTTGAAAGTAATGTATCCACGCCTCCACCACCTCCAGCTATTATTAAGGGTGTACTACCACCTCTAACGACAAATGTCCCTCCACCACCTCCACTAGCTAACGGAAACTTTGGACTGTTGTTGATCGTTCCTTCTTGACCAACAAGTATGTGAATAATCTCACCTTTGGATAAACTGAAACTTCCAACCATTCTTGCACCTCTTCCTCTGTAACTAGAGGTGCTGCTCTTTTTGTCCTTGGTCTTACCGTACCCTCCAGCTGCTCCTATTGCTTCTACTCTGTATTCACCAGTGTACGGCACAGTCCATTGTTGAATACCGCTCGACAATTTCACTTGTCCGTCGTGATCCTGACCTGTATAGTAACTGCCCAGCTTTGCTGGACCAAATCTTCCGCTCGCACCAAGATTTGTAAAGACGGCCCTAAAGGATGCTTTATCAACATAAAATAGCGTATAATGTTTAGAATTGAATGATTCTGAGTCGCGTAAGTAATTGATAAAAGTTTGTTGTGCTAATTTACTCTTGATGAAAGAAATAAGTTTCGGGAGGAACCCATTACTTGGAGTAATTACTTGGAGTAATTGGCTCCTGGTTTCGAGGACTAAAGTTTCAAATTGAATGCAGGGCTAGACTTTGCAACCGTCAGTCGCAAAAGGAGAATTCAATATGGTTAAACAATTTCCCTTTGGAAGTCGAGAGAATTACTTGGTAATTTGGTTTCTGGTGAATTTGCCCCATTGGAAGTTCGCCCCCAAACGTAAGACAAGTTCGCTCCACCCTCACCAGTTCGCCCCAAAATATTCCGACTCGTTCACCCAACCAAAGAGCGTATTAATTTCTTACAATGAGCAAAACAACGTTTTCTCAGTCATCAATATGAACAAAGATGTCACTTTCAACTTAACTCAGTCAAGTGGTCTGCCTCGTGTGCGTCTAAGTGGATATTAACTTACAACTATATAGTGTCTGCCAATAGTACTTTTATAAAATGCTTTAAAAGTTTTTCGGTCGGTGAAAAGTTCGAAGGTAAGACGACATCGCTAGTTCTCAAAAATTGCCACGAACAAAATCGTCCCCAGACATACCTGTGTGTATATAATTTAAGGTTGTCAAAGCATTAACAGATCCCAGCTTGTTGGACGCGGTACATTGGTACGTGCCAGAATCTTTAGGATCAAAGTCTGATATATGTAGAGTTCCATTGCTGACACTTGTTCGACCTTGTGGTAACGGGACAAGTCCTCTTGACCAGACTATTTTTGGCGAAGGAAAACCAAACGCTTGGCAAGAAGCAGATGCGTTTGTACCTCTATTGACTGTAATAACTCTGTTTGGAGTTTTAGTGAATCGTGGAGGAACTGAGGAACATAAAGAAAAAACATGTTTTTATCTAAGTTCACTTAACAATTCTCAAAAATTTGGCTCACTTTTTTTAAAATAAAGGAAAAAGATACAAACAAAAACTGTTTTTCTATGCTTTCCAACCATTCATATTCGAAACTGTGATCACCAATAAGCTTTCCTCCCTTACCAGGGTCAAGTAGTTGCTTAGAGGACTAATTCGAGCCTCATGATATATTATTATTCCAACTTGCATCTTCCTCTATCTACGTTTAAAATTGATTTAGTAAGCATTCCGAATTTTCATCTGAAATCCAGGTATAAAGTTCAGGTCAAATATTATTTTATTTGTTGGAAAGAGTTTTAGAAGACCTACGTCAGTAAAATTAAAAGCTTAAGACAAAAGAGAAATTATAATTGCAGTAACGATGAGAGAAAAAATACAGAATATAGACCATGAATAAAGACCTTTAGTATTTTCATCATTAGAGTAATTATTATTATCTTTATTGTTGTTATTATTATTAAAATAATTATCATCGTGATTATCATTGATATTTATCATAGATTTCATTATCATTATCATTTTTGCTATTATCAAACTTACTATCATAATAAGTAAAGAGTTACGGTGATTCTTGGTAATGCACTGTGCATCCTGTTCTGCGCACAAAATCACGCAATCAGGCGAATAAGCGCACACGCTTTCCGAGAGAATAGTATTGTTTTTCAATCAATGGACCAGGTAAAGAGGTGTGATGGTCTTATGCTCTTAAAAGAGCACAGTGAACTATATTTTTTATTGCATGATTTTGGTGTACAAATTATCCCCTTTAAATTAGAAAATCTAAAGAAAAAATTCAGAAAAAAAAACAGAGATGCAGCTAAAAACGTGCACGGAGCCCGTTACCCACTGATGCAAATTATAACCTTGAAAACAACGACTCAAGGAACGTTTTAAGTAGATGTCGTTTAAAATTGTGTGAGTTTTCCCTAAATTGTATATCAAAATGTTTCAAGCGCTCGAGACGTTCTACTTATAAACTTTATTTCCTGTTACTTTGAAAACCCTTGCTTCCAGGTAAACGAAAAATGTACCGTGAACCGATAAAATAACTTGCGTGATTAGTGCCAGTACAGGCATAAATGAGGTAAGTTTGGCCGATCGTATCTCTTAAAGAAGCATGGTGACTTATCGTTTTCATTATATATTTTTTAAACAGACATGGCTAGGAAACATTTTGGGGAAGTTAAAAAAAAATTGCTGGGTAACTTTTTTTTCTGAGGAATCACCTTAATTGAAGTCTTTCCGTGAAGATTTACATCAAGTAAGATAAGAAATCAAAGAAAAACTCATTACGGTCACAACTGCTAACAGTAAATACTTTACTCTCCAAAGCATGCTTACCTTCGACAAAGAGCTTCACCTACCTTTGCACCTCACCCAATATGCTCTTGGCCGTGCAAACGTAAGCTCCCGAGTCATTATACGTAGCTTTTCTGATTTCCAACTTATTATGTGGGCTTGAAATTGGTTCCGTATCACCTGTTCTACTCCAGTTGACTGTAGGCGTTGGATTCCCATCAGCCGAGCAATAAAACGTGACAGTTTGGTTTTCAGTAACAGTGTCTGAAGTCGGTGATACAGTCACCTTTGGTGCAGATAAGGACTCGCCTGGTTCACCTTTGGCTCCTGGTTGTCCAGGTGTCCCTGGGTTTCCTAAGAAAAGGAGAGTTGCCATTCAAAGGAAATAATTAAATGATAATCATTAAATATTGTTAAACGATAAAAATGGGAATATATTTAATCTAAAAATATTGTAACGGTTTCCTATATTGGTGTTGGGAGAATGAATGTAAGTAATATATTAGCATAAGTCATTCCTTAAACATTGTAATAAGCCAGTTGATCATTTCCTATTCCTTTTGGCGGTCTTATCTTACCGATAGAGTTTGGTCACCTTTTCCTTACTGTGATCGTGAATTTGACATGGAGACAGATGTTTTTGCGTAAACTGCGGTTTGCGGCTAGTTACCGGTACTTTTTCATTATGTTGCTCAAAAAAATAATTAATTACCAAGAAAATGACTCCACCCTATAAAAATTGATCCTGCACAGGAGTTTCCTGGAAATAACCCCCCTTTACATTTTATCCATTTAATACTCTCGCTTTTAAGCTAAATCCATGTCGAATTTCCGATCAGGAAAATAGTTTTCAGTTTTTAATTTAACAGATTCGACACCTCTTTTTCTTAGAGGTGATTTAAGGTGTAAACGTGAAATACTTTCATGTTCCGCACTGAATTTGTAATTAGATAACTTATACGAATAGCTCGTAACTCTCTTAGGGGCGGCACCTTGGGTACGCCCTTTCTTCTCCGAATTTTGTGGTCACTCTGCTATTATGAAACAACCTTCGAGGACAATTTTCTTTTAGGATACCTTTCCAAGTATGATTTTAACTCTGTTACTAAGTTTATTATAATTTTTATATTGTCAATCTTGTTTTTGTTTTGGCTAAACTTGACTGCAAGACCAAGAAATTTAAGTTAGAAAGACATTTCGGAAGGCGTAAACATCGCGAAGGGAGCTACATATATAGTATGCGAACTCCGTCCTACGTAGCCCAATGTGATTCGCTATTTAATATAAGTGTAAAAGCATGACGAAGGTTAGAGATTGACAGCTCTGTAAGTGTCACCTTTATAAACGGTGACCCTCTCTTTCCTCGAGAGATCAGAGCTAGTCCCCGTTGTGACAACTAGTGTAAAAGGATAGAATAAAGAAAAAGTCAACAAAACGAGTGTTAGAGTAAATTTTACTCTTAACAATGTAGCTACTTTAGGTAGAGACATGTAAAAGATCCTGGGTTTCCTGAGGAAAGGAGAGCTGCCAGTTAAGGACACATGTAATGAAATATTAATCATTAAAGATCGCTCCTTTAGATAGAGACATATGAAAGATCACACTTGTAACGTAAACTTAACGACAATGACGAAAACGGCTTTAGTATCATATGATTGTAAAAACAAAAAAAAGAAACTCTGGTACTTCTCTTGTGCTCTCCAAACTTCCCCCTTGTATCGATACCTCGATATACGCACGCTTAACATTAGGCAATGTTGCAAATGAAGCGATAAATAGAAATGTTTACAGATAAAAATGAATGAGTTGTTAAAATCAAACAAAGGCTCATCCGAACAAAACTATCATTGCGAACTATTATTGTAATAAGAAAGATGTTTTTTCGTCTTGTCACGAGCGTGGGACAATGAAAAATTCTGAGTCCCCATGAGGAATCGAACCTCAGACCTTCGGATTTGCGCTCCGACGTTCGGAAGGTCTGAGGTTCGATTCCTCATGGGGACTCAGAATTTTTTCTTTTTTCAAGTCGAAAAATCATCTTTAATTCTTTACTGAGCTCAAAACTCACCATCTCTATTATTTCTATTATTGTAATAGTTTTTGACCACAAATTGTTTATTCTTTTCTTTCCTTTTTTTTTTTAATAAGTTTTACTTTAGTCGTTATCATCGTTATGATTATCATCGTTATCCTATTATTTACCTTTTTCTCCCTTGATTCCTTGAGGGCCAATATCTCCCTTGATGCCTTGCTTTCCCGGTCCTCCTGGAGGTCCCACAACTCCTCGCGTTCCCTTTTTTCCTCTAATTTCTTTGGGCCCTCTCTTTCCGGGAAGACCACGAGCTCCTATTGGTCCGGGGGACCCTGCCACACAAACCCTATCTGGACTCTGACAGACATATCCTTTCATAGTCGATCGCACATATCTCTTGATAGCCGCTCCGAGGTCATAGAGGCTAATCGATTCATTGCCGTTGACGGTATCCACGCTGCGACGAACAACTGGAATTTTGTATTGGATGGCTAAAATAAACAAAGTAAAATCATTGACTGATGTTTTAAGTATATTTCAGCAGCATTTAAAACTGACATATTCTCCAATAACTTTGTAAGAGTAGACAACATATCTGGATCAGGCGATTTGAAAAGGTCCAAAGAGATTTTTAAAGCGTTTATACTCGAGCCCAGATGCTTCTGGAAAGAAAGAGAACCTTTTGGTAGTTGACAATGGTTCTTTTTGGAGATTCTAACATATCAGTGTAGTATAAATCTTACTACCGTTCTAAAAATATTTCTGCAGTCTGATTGGCTTCGCTATTCGTTACTTGTTTCGTAAAAAAAACTACGCGCTGAAAACGGATAAATCCTCATGAAACACGAGCAAAATTGTAATACAAATGCAAATTACGAATAGCACACGCACGCTTTAACTTGCATTATCGGTGCGGCAAATTTTGCTGTCTTTAAAAAAAAAATTTACTCGTTCTTATTGACATAAAATTGCACTCGAAATCATATTATTTCTTATACATATGGCGATTAAACCTACTAGCCTAATTCTGCGTGCCTGTAGACAAAAATGAATAAAAACACAAGCCTGTCTTGACGTTAAGTGAACGACTGGTGAATTGATACTAAAACAATTACATTAGTCGCCCATGGATCAAATGCGAGATAAAATTCTCGTGCCCATTATCTTATTGTACTTCTATCCAATGTCCAGAAGAAAAACACAGATGCCGTATACTATATCAAAGAGAACATATACACGATAACAAAATTTGGGCTAAAAATTGGAAAAATTTCAGAGTAAGTTCTCAGTCACCCTACCATTTGATGTGTCAAAGTTTTCACTCCCGTGGGAAGAGGCTGAACTTTCTTTCAGAACGTCTCGGATTTGCTGAATTTGCAGCGAGAATTTCGTGTCCATTGTCCTCAAGTCCCGGGCGACAGTTTCTATTCTCGCAAACAAAGCAAACACTAAAACAATTGAAATGATCGATAGCGTAGAAGAGCACGTGTAAAATATTTCGCTTCGTTCTCTTTTTCTGGTGGTCATTTTTGTATCTCGTACGTTGTTATCCATGGCGAATGGAAATACAAAGGTGAAAATTCATGTACAAGTTCGTTGAACGCTTCGGGGGCCCCTAGAATGTGTAGCAGGAGCGGAAGGAACTTCTACAATCTCCATTTGATTATCTCATACGTGACCTCAGATATATACTTCCTCTTGATACATCGCGCACAGCATTCCCACAGGAGCACTTTTTGCTCTGCTTACAACTTAATTCGTTATGACTGTGAATATATGAACTACGGATAAAGACGTGAATATGAAAGCGATCTTCACAGTAATGAACACTACTTTAGCAGTAGTGAAAATGAGGCCTAAAAAAACAATAATAATAATAAAAAGGTTCAGGCCCTATTTCCACTACTGCTCATTGTGTTCATTGCTACGAAGATCACTTTCATATTCACGCCTGAATTCGTTATTTTCACGCGTTGAGGTCATACACATCGATAATGCTGTCTTGATTGTCCTGTTCTGTGGCCGCTTCCTCAGCTATTAATCATTGTTTTGCTTGATTGCGACTTAAATTTATAATCTTGTATGCCCCCTCCCCTCCCACCTTCATTGGCGATAATGTTTGCCTTTCGTATGATGTTTTGATGCAAATATTATCCTGTGAGCGTGTCTGCTGAAGCGATTCGGTTGTTTTTTAAATCACAGCTGACCCTACGGGGAGCCTTTCATAAATCAATAACAACGTCTGCGTTAGCTGTAGTTTGCGACCTTTCAGTTGACCCGTGACGAAATCATGTTTACAACATGATTTCAAGACATCGCGCATCGTTAGTGAGTTCCGATAGCGTGTCAAGCGGTTCTGATCGAAGTATGGATTGCAATTTTGCGTAACCCGGTCGAGCCAAAGTAGTAATGGCAAAACTAGACGGCGCTGTAATGCCGCCGAAGCGTACTAAAAAGGTACCCAGATTAAGTCCAAAATCAGTAATGAGATAACGGCGTCTATAGAATATACGATTTTACGCCACTATCTGCGTCCATCGTTATATACTGTAAGATTTTAAACCGTTAACTAACGGCGTCAAATCTCTTAATATGTATATATAACGACTGGAAAATTTTACGCCGTTAGTTACTGGTGTAAAATCTTATATGTATAAATTACCAACTGAATAAAATTACGTCGTTAGCTACTGGCGTAAAATCTTACAGAAATCTTAAAAATCTTAAAATCTTATATATATATATATATATATATATATATATATATATATATATATATATATATATATTATGAGAGGGAAAAAAGGACGTAACTACATTTCCCGACAAGCCTGTTTCGTGAATCGCTTCACTCTTCAGGGGCCTTTCTTGTCAAATTCACGCTTCACATATCAATTTTAGCCGCAATCACGCGTCAATCGCAAACCATTTTGCTAGCCACTTGACGAGTACATGTAACGTCTCGGTACGCGAAATATGTTGGTTGAACCAAGCCTAGCAGCGGAGCTACAGTTTATTTTCCAGTCCTTCACTTTATCGGAATTTCTTATTGGACTAATGATGTACATAAAAAATCACGCGTTTCTGATTGGCTGATATCAAGTGCATTCTCATGTAACACGAGTACAAAGTTGTAATATGAGTGCAAATTACAAATATCAAAATTTCGTTTCTCTTGACTCTCTGTGATGTTTTTTTCATGCACTTTACTAACAAATAACATTATGATGTCCCTTGGTGGTGCAATGAGCACTTGTAAATATTTCGAAAACTGCAAATTGCATTTGCCCTGCGGGCTGGTGTAATTCTGTTGCCTTTAAAAAATGTATAAGTGCTTATCAAACAAAATTGTACCCGAAATCATGTTATCACCCAGACTAATTACGTCAAGCAAAAACAAAACAAAACCAAAAATGTATTCATTTTAGCGATTAAAATACATATCTAACAATCCCTACGTTGGGGGGGGGGGGAGGAGCATGGAGGGGCGTGGAGTTAAGGGTTTTTTGTTAGTGATAGCAGGAGCTATGGTTTTCCTTTCGACAGTCAACAAATGAGGAGATTATCATCTTCTTGTAGGTTCAGCGGAAAATTAGAGTGAATGTTTCATTGATAAAAGTTATTCGCGCAATTATCCAAACGAGGATAAAATGCAGGATGTTGTCTGCTCAGCTCTCCTATTTAAACTCGGTACCGTCGCTGTCAAGCTAAGGCAATCATATTGATAAAGGTGAAACCTTGACACACTGGTGCGACGTTAATAAGTCAATGAGCAAACTGTTTGCTATTTTCTTTTTAAATTCTGACAGTAACTAAATAAGTTTTAAGTTTACATCTAAAGACTGATGATTTTACGCTTCATTTTCGCTAATTGTGACAGTTATGAGAGACGCAGACTAACAGTTAGAAAGTGTTCAGAAAAGAGCCCTGGCGTGTATTTTTCCTAGAATACCGTACAGGGAAGCGTTAGAGCGCGCCTGTTTGATCTCCATCAGGGAACACCACGAAGACATTACAAAGTCTTTATTTAGATCAATCAGCGAGAATCAGGACAGTAAACTACATCACCTAATTCCTGAAGCCTACAGCCCTCATTATAATTTCAGGCGCCAAAGAACGTACAATGTACCAGCAGCCAAGACAAAGCGTTTTGCTAATTCGTTTTTCGTGAAGTGTGCGGCTGTAACCAACTCAAGTTTGAGATGAATGAGAACCCCCTTTTAACAGAACTTTAAGCCATTATATTTATAATTGTACATTAGTAGCTTGTAAATAATTACGCAATTCAGTATTTTACTGCGATGTGATTTAATAATAAACCAGTCTATTACCAGTCTATTATTATATAAGTAGGGAAAAGCGGGCAATCTCTCGAAATGAATTTTGATTAAAGATTTATATTGCTGCTTTAAGTTTGCCTGGAGTGCATTCAGGCCTGCAATAGTATATCTTATCTTTCATTTCTTTTAATTAAAACAAGGAGATGTAAGACCTTCTCCTATTGATTAGTTTTAGAAATCTTGTCACGGTATCGCCTAGTTACTGGGATTCCTGTGGTAGCCCAGTCATAAAATGCCTTTGTTTTTTTGTCGTCTTTTTTTTTTTACTGGGATACCTGTGGTAGCCCAGTCTTAAAATGCCTTTGTTTTTTTGTCGTTTTTTTTTTTTTCCTCCGCCACAAAATGGAAAAATTGCGCAATAGTACCCAGAGGTCATTGGGCCCTCAACACCATGACAACTAACTGTGATCCAATGAGGTGTTCACATGCTGATCACGCGTGCTATCTTGATGATGATTGACGTTGTAATGCACGGACAGGGCCGGGTCACATGACGAACACGAGATTTTTGCCCATAAAACTATTTTGTCAGTCGTTTTGTATTTCAATGTAATTTGATTACGATCATCTGGAGCATTATGGGGCAAACGCTCAAAATACTTATAGATGCATACACAAGTCGTATTGTTCGCGGCCAATCCACACAAAAAGATGTTATTGAGCGGTAACCGTGAGACTGAAAAACAAAATTCAAATGGATGCAAACTGCTTGTGAAGAAAGACGCCATGTTGGATTCACTTGATGCCAGGGAACGTAGCTAAGATAACAGTGCGAATGGTATTAATTTCACGATCAGAAAGGTGAATCTTATGTTTGTTTCCATTGTAGTTGTATGGATATTCTTTTTTAATAAATACATGATCCAAAATCCCGTGTTTTTTGTGTATAATGTTATTATGTCAAGTATTGTTTACGCAATTGTCTTGTCACAGGCGACCCAAGGTCACGTTTCGAGAAAGAGCCAACGATTAATTCACGAACGCGTCACGCGTTGTGTGACTCAGAGTAAGTTATTCTAGGAACCGTTGAAAATTTGAACACGTTATCAGGAATAGTATAGGGAACGAAATATGGTCGATTTACAACGATAAGTATTTCGAAATATGAAAATTTTTCTCGTGAAATCAATAAAACTTACTCATACCCTGTGTATCCGTTGTAGTTTCTGGTGATTGTTGCCGTTTTAAGCTTGCTTTACCATCACTATTATTCACGTCATCTACTTTTATTACACTGGTAAAATCTGTACAGACATCACACCAACCAACTCGCGCGCAAAGTAAGAAGACTATGTTGAAGGCTTGAAATAATATTACGATCGATTTTCATCAAGAAATGGGCCAGGAATTTTCCACAATTGTGCAAATTATCGTGAAGGCTGATCGCGGAAAAGCGATTGCGTGACGCTCGGTAAGCTGTAAGATGACATGTTATTATATACCAGACGTAAAAACTCTTCAGATTCTCAGTCTGCATATTTTACCCACTCTGCAATCTATATTTTGTATCCGGTCTGCAGTCTGCTGTCTACATTTTGTACTAACAGGTATCCGTGGCACAAATACAGTTTATTTTTGGTTACATTTATTCGTACAACACACATAATCTACCACAAAATACTTGTGTGTGAGGTAATTCGACATTTTCATTCTTTCCCGCGTTAATAATCTTCTTTCCTTTTGTAAGAACGTAGACCACTTACAATGTTTCAAGTAATCCAGCCACCCTAGAAAAAATAACTCTTGCATGCATAGCATGCCTATGTTTTGAGACAGGTGTATGCCCTTGGCCAGACTTGAGCTCACTATTTCAGTATACTAGTCCGACACGCGTAGTATCACTACACTTGATTCCACGGATCCAGTACCATCCAGGTATCCCAGTTACCCTGCTCACAGGGTCTAGTTTCTTTTTTTTTTTCCTCCGCCACAAAATGGAAAAATTGCGCAATAATACCTAGAGGTCATTGGGCCCTCAACACCATGACAACTAACTGTGATCCAATGAGGTGTTCACAAGCTGATCACGCGTGCTATCTTGATGATGATTGACGTTGTCATGTACGGACAGGGCCGGGTCACATGACGAACACGAGATTTTTGCCCATAAAACTATTTTGTTAGTCGTTTTGTATTTCAACGTAATTGGATTACGATCATCCTGAGCATTATGGGGCAAACGCTCAAAATACTTATAGACGCATACACAAGTCGTATTGTTCGCGGCCAATCCACACAAAAAGATGTTATTGAGCGGTAATTTTGGATCGGACAGAATCGCGAACGCTTGAAAGCCATGAAAGCATTGAATGCCTTGTATGTCTTGTATGCCAAGTATGCCAATGTCTTAGTTGAAAACGTAAACTCGTTGTAAAAAGCAAAATCTAAAAACTGAAAGCAAACTGCATATACTCTATGCAATCTATTGAACAACACTACTACCGTGAGACTGAAGAACAAAATTCAAATGGATGCAAACTGCTAGTGAAGAAAGACGCTATGTTAGATTCGCTTGATGCCAGGGAACGTAGCTAAGATAACAGTGCGAATGGTATTAATTTCACGATCAGAAAGGTGAATCTTATGTTTGTTTTCATTGTAGTTGTATGGATATTCTTTTTTAATAAATACATGATCCAAAATCCCGTGTTTTTTGTGTATAATGTTATTATGTCAAGTATTGTTTACGCAATTGTCTTGTCACAGGCGACCCAAGGTCACGTTTCGAGAAAGAGCCAACGATTAATTCACGAACGCGTCACGCGTTGTGTGACTCAGAGTAAGTTATTCTAGGAACCGTTAAAAATTTGAACACGTTATAAGGAATAGTATAGGGAACGAAATATGGTCAATTTACAACGATAAATATTTCGAAATATGAAGATTTTTCTCGAAAAATCAATAAAACTTACTCATACCCTGTGTATCCGTTGTAGTTTCTGGTGATTGTTGCCGTTTTAAGCTTGCTTTACCATCACTATTATTCACGTCATCTACTTTTATTACATTAGTAAAATCTGTACAGACATCACACCAACCAACTCGCGCGCAAAGTAAGAAGACTATGTTGAAGGCTTGAAATTATATTACGATCGATTTTCATCAAGAAATGGGCCAGGAATTTTCCACAATAGTGCAAATAATCGTGAAGGCTGATCGCGGAAAAGCGATTGCGTGACGCTCGGTAAGCTGTAAGATGACATGTTATTATATACCAGACGTAAAAACTCTTCAGATTCTCAGTCTGCATTTTTTACCCACTCTGCAGTCTATATTTTGTATCCGGTCTGCAGTCTGCTGTCTACATTTTGTACTAAAAGGTATCCATGGCACAAATACAGTTTATTTTTGGTTACATTTATTCGCACAACACACATAATCTACCACAAAATACCTGTGTGTGAGGTAATTCGACATTTTCATTCTTTCCCGCATTAATAATCTTCTTTCCTTTTGTAAGAATGTAGACCACTTACAATGTTTCAAGTAATCCACCCACCCTAGAAAAAATAACTCTTGCATGCATAGCATGCCTATGTTTTGAGACAGGTGTATGCCCTTGGCCAGACTTGATCGAGCGCACTATTTCAGTATACTAGTCCGACACGCGTAGTATCACTACACTTGATTCCACGGATCCAGTACCATCCAGGTATCCCAGTTACCCTCCACACAGGGTCTAGTTGTAATTAATTCTTGACTTTTCTCAGAAATAGCGCAAATCCAGCGATCTTTAAGTCTGGAACACTTATGACTTTTGTTTTTGTTTTTTGTTACCCCTTCAAAGATTTGATGTCGCATTGAGTCTAAAATCCAAAAAAAAGTTAAAAAAAAAAAAACAAAAAAAGGACACAGCGATAGGGCCCACTTCTCTCAAACTAAATATCTTCAGCTTAATAAACTAAACTAACGCACTGATTTCTACAAGAACCATGGGCAAGCGTCGACCTTGAGAAATTTAGGGATAAAATACGATGAAATGAAAATATCGACTAGTACAATTACATGACTTCCTATTTGTCGTTAAATGAAAAATTACAATCCACTCGATCTTTATGATATTTTAAAAAAGCCTCGAATGGCAAACTGGTATGGTCCCCTTAAATCCAATGATTAATATGATAGCGTTTCCTTGCAATACACTGTTATTTCATTAATTGGCAAAGAATTTGGATAAAAAAAGGAGAACTGAATGTTGACCGACTTTTGCCTCGAGGAACAGATATTTTCCCACTCGGCTCCGCCTTAGGAAAAAAGGCTGTTTACGTCGGGATCAGTCTATAAGTGTTTAATAATGCCCAAAACACTTTTCTCTTTTCACAGTAAGGTTATAATCACCTGACCATGGCCAGATGATTGATAGCAACATTCGTTTTGTCGATTTTTACCAGCATTATAAGATCCGCCACCGCCTCCACAGGAATCATATTCATTATCCCCACTGCTTCCTCCAGAGTATCCTCCTCCTCCTCCTGCACCCCCTCCATTTCCGTAAGCACCTCCACCTCCACCAAATCCACCAACAGCATCGTTAAACTTGGCTCCACCCCCCACCCCTCCTTGGAGAAATCCTTTTCCTCCTTCTCCACCTCTTCCCATGGTACCGCCAAACTGCATTGAACTTCTGCCACTGGAGTAGAAACCTCCGCCACCGCCACCTGTCGGTGTTAACAATAACAAGAATGGTAATTATATGCAGTTGCTTCTAAATCTGTACATTTGGGTTCAGAACTTAGTATTATCGTTCATTCTTTGACTGATTAGACTAGAAGTTACTTTCGTGCGTCAGAGATTAGCGGAGATCGATGATGGTTGCTCAGAGAGACCGAGTCATTGAATGCAGGTCGATATCACAATAATGCCGGAACAAATGAGTTAATGTTCATGAAAAATCTATGTGAAAACTTCATTAATCGGTTTGCACTTTGAAAAAATAAAAATGAAGTAAGAATTTAAAAGATAGCAATGCCTACGGGCCAAAATTGAAATGCAAAATTGCAACATAAAATACATGACGATAAAACTCATCTTCAATTAGATTTCTAGCGACTATGATTAGGTGATATGACAAATGCGAGAATATCAAATAAACAATCTGTTCTCAGGTTCCATTCGGTAGCATTAAAGTTTTTAAGCTTTGCTTAAAAAATGAAAAAAAAAGGAAACAACCACCAGACAAAAGAAACAAAAACCAAACAAAAACAAAATAATTTAACATTTAACAATTATAAATCCCTAGCCTTCATATCATGTAGTTCGCCATTAAAATGACTTATCATAACTTTAATAATTTTTACTTTCCGCTTTTTTCTGGCGATAATTGACCGACATGCGGATGATACACATAAATATTTTGGTTCAGTTCCACTAACCAGAATTACTAGCATCAGCAGTCTGTGCACCATGTCCATTGCTCCCCCCTGACCATGACCTGTACCCATGATTTCCCGATGAAACAATATTAGCATCACATCCTGAATGCCTTGAATGTGCAGATTCTATGCCTCCTCCACCCCCGGCTATAATCAAAGGTGTGTTGGCTCCTCTAACTACAAATGTTCCTCCACCACCGCCAGAAGACCGACGCGCCTTGTTTATTCCTCCTTCTTGACCGACGAGTATTCGAATAACTTCACCCTTGTTTAAGCGGAATGTTCCAATCATTCTTGCTCCTCTTCCTCGGTACTGAGTACTGTTGGAGTATGTATCATAACCTCCTGCTGCTCCTATTGCTTCTATTCTGTAATCACCAGTGTACGGCACAGTCCACTGTTGAATACCGCTGGACAGTGTAACTTGTCCGTCATGATCCTGATTAGCGTAGTGACTACCAGGCGATGTTGGACCAAATCTTCCACTTGCACCAAGGTTGGTAAAGACGGCCTTAAAATCTTTTTAGTTAACACAAAAAGATAGTATCTTTTTGAAAAATTGATCGATTCTTCGTCGTGTTGGTAACTGAGAAATATTTGTTATGTCAATTTACCGTTAATGAAAATGACGTTAATAGTCCTAAACATACTCCTTCCTCACACTAGAAGAAACAAAAAAACAACCTTTTTGAAGTTTTAAAGCTGAAATCGAATGCAGTGTTAGACTTTGCAACTGTTTTTAGTTGCAAAAGGAGAGATTAGTTTTATTGAAAAATTCCTGTTTTCAAGTCAAGGGGATTACTTGGTAATTTTGGTTGAGTTTGAGTACACCGATTTCATTCATCAATAACAATCAACATCCTTAGCTTTTTTTCGAAAAAAAAAGAAGGGTAGCGTTTTCAGACATACCTATGTGTATATAATATAAGGTTGTTAAAGCACTGACAGATCCCAGCTTGTTGGACGCGGTACATTGGTACGTACCAGAATCTTTAAGATCAAAGTGTGATATATCTAGAGTTCCATTTCTGACACTTGTTCTACCTTGTGGTAACGGGACAAGTCCTCTTGACCAAACTATTTTTGGCGAAGGAAATCCAAACGCTTGGCAAGAAGCAGATGCTTTTTTGCCTCTGTTGATTTTAATGACTCTGTTTGGAGTTTTTGTGAATCGTGGAGGAACTGAGGAAAGCAAAGAAAAAACACGTTTTTATCTAAGTTCACTGAGCAATTCTTAAAAATCTTGGCTTACTTTCTGAAGAATAGGAAAAAAAGACAAGTAAAAGAATTGATGATCGAAACTGCTTGATTTAGTGAGCATTCCAAATTTTGAACTGAAATCCAAAGATAAAGTTCAGGTCAAATAGTTAATTCCTTAGGATGTCAGTGTTCTAGGAGATCTCAGTCGGTGGTAAAATCAAACGCTTAAGACAAAAGAAACAAAATCATAACTGTAGAAACGTAAGAGAAAAAATAGAGAATATAGACCGTAAATAAATATAGACCTTTAATATTTAATTAATTAATCATAATTATCATCATCATTTATCATAACTATTATTGTTAATATAAAATCTATTATCACTATCATTACCACTATTATCGAACTTATTATAATAAATGAAGTTACCGTGATTCCTCAGTATTGCAATGCGCATCATCATGAGGCTCGCAATTTCAGACTGTAAAAACTCTATTCATTAAAATATGCTTACCTTCCACAAACAGCTTCACCTGCTTTTGCACCTCACCCAATACGTTCTTGGCCGTGCAAACATAATTTCCCGAGTCATTATATGTAGCTTTTGTGATTTCTAACTTATTATGTCGGCTTGAAATTGGTTTCGTATCACCTGTTTTACTCCAGGTGACGGTAGGCATTGGATTGCCATTAGCCGAGCAATAAAACGTGGCAGTTTGGTTTTCAGTAACAGTGTCTGAAGTTGGTGATACAGTCACTTCTGGTGCAGATATTGACTCGCCTGGTTCACCTTTAGCTCCTGGTTGTCCAGGTGGCCCTGGGATTCCTTAGTATAACAATGAGAGGAGGAAAATTTTTAAAAAAATAGTTAAATAGCAATCATTAAAGATCGCACCTTTAGATAGAGACATTAAAAAAACACACGATTAACGTAAACCTAACCGCAATGAAAAACACCGGTTTTATCATCGCATTCTACGATTGTAAAAAGTATAATACCCGTAATACGATGATCGTCTCTCAGAGGACTTATAAAGGCAGTGTCATAGAAACCTGACAGAAAAAAAGGGTCTAACCGCGCGACCGGTTCTGTAACCAACAAATCGACAGTGGGCTGTACTTTAATCGACAGCGATGTTCGTCATCACAGCGTTCTAAATGTTGTAGACTCGCGAGGCGCTGCCGTTGAGTCCGCAACAAATTTTAACCTCCTCCTATTGAGCTATCGTTGGAAATCTCTAAAGACGTTCGTCCACAGCATAACGTGTGGAGTTGCATTTAAATGCCAAACTCGCGTCAAGTTTCGGCTCGAGTTTCGAGACTTCCAAGTGAAACGAATTCCCTTTCCATCATAATTGGAAATGACCTTTAGAGCTCAAAATGAAAATAATTATTCTACATGATAATCGATTCGGAAAACCCAGTTAGTTTTGGGGTTAACGCTTTAACAACGCTTTAATTCTCAAACGCGATATGAATTACAGCTGGAAAATTAAAGCAACTGTTTGATTTCAAGTGAGGCTCTTCGATCTTTTAACTGTGCTTAGGACCAGTAAATATTATTTTCAATTGGTGATATATTCTAAACATTTCATTCAATAAAGGATTTTGATTGAAAATGGTATAATTTTCGGAGTGTTCAACAAAAGGCTATGCAATACTTTTGTTATGAACTCTAGTAAACATCAATTCAAGCAAGGTGAATTTATTGGACTGATGTCGCATACACAAGACATTCCTACGTCTTTCGATTTCAAACAACACAGTTAGCACTTCTTTGCGAAGATCTTTGATCTTTTCCCTTGCTTTTTAATTGGTGTTTGGGTTGCACGCGATGATCTGGTAAAACTGACATAATATTGATAAAACAGTTTTTCGTGCACAGGATGTGTCATGCCTTTAGTTGTGCGTACATGTGTTGTGTATGTCTAGGTTAAGATTCATTTTAGAAGTTTAGAGAACAATGAAAAAAATAGATTTTCTCTCGGCGCAACTCTGATACTTCACTCGTGCTCTAAAAATTCCCCCTTGTTTTGATATCTCGATATACGCACGCTGAGCATTGAACAATCTTACAAATGAAATGATGAAAGGCATTATACACTAAAGAAACGAATTAGTTGATAAAATCAAACAAAAGCACATCCAAATAAAATTATGGTCGCAAACTATCATTGCTTTAGTATTTGACCACATTTTTTTCGATATATTTTTTTTAGCAAAAATAACTTGTAATTTTGTCATTATTTTGATTATTAAGATTATTTTATTGTTCACCTTTTTCTCCCTTTATTCCTTCAGGGCCAATATCTCCCTTGATGCCTTGCTTTCCCGGTTCTCCCGGAGGTCCCACAACTCCTCGCGTTCCCATTTTCCCCCTAATTCCTTTAGGCCCTCTCTCTCCGGGAAGACCACGAGCTCCTGTTGGCCCGGGGGACCCTGCCACGCAAACCCTGTCTGGACTTTGACAAATATATCCTTTCGTAATCGATCGCACGTATCTCTTGATAGCCGCTCCAATGTCACAGTGGCTAATCGATTCATTCCCGTTGACTGTATCCACGCTGCGACGAACAACTGGAATTTTGTATTGGATCGCTAAAATGAACAAAGTAAAATCATTGACTAATGTTTCAAGTATATTTCGGCTGCATTCAATATTGACATATTCTTAATTGTATTATTAAGAGTAGTTAGAATTTCCGCATTCAATCGTAGGAGCAGACGATATAGTCTGGATCAGGCGATTTGCAAAAATCTAAATACATTTTTAAAGCGTGTGAACTCGAGCCCAGATGCTTCTAGATAGAGCGAGAACCTTTAATAGCCGATATTCTGCCCTTCTAAACAATGTAACATAATTATGTAATATAAATCTTACTAGCTAAAAATATATCTGCAGTCTGATTGGCTTCGTCATTCGTTACATTCCGTTATTAATAATATACATGAAAAAATTACACGCATCTGATTGGCTGAAAACGGATGTACTTGTCATGTGACACCAGTGCAAAGTTGTAACACGAGTGCAAGTTACATACAACGCGCGCACGCTTTAACTTGTCCTACGGCTCAGGCAAATTTGTCGTCTTTACTCGTAATTATCGACACCAAATTGCACTCGAAACCATATTACTACCTTTATGCATAACGAGTAAAGCTACTAGCCCAATTTTGCGCGGCTGTAGATAATCAAAGTGCTCTGTGAGCAAACTCGTGAATTGACATATGATTTGTTAGATTATGTTTAATGTTATCTGGTTTAGGGAATTTTGTGGTTGATTATCATATCTAGAGTACGAGCAGTAGTTCAGTGTTCGCTAATGTAGCAAAGAAACAAAGTAACGTTGGGATAAGAAGGCATTACAATTGAAATGATCATACTATTACATTTGACAAGGGTGGATGATGTCATGTGTTTTAAACGTCTATCATTTTTGTTTCTGGTTCAAAAGAAAAGGTTGGAAGTAAATGTGGGTGAAAAGTGCAATTTACTGTCTTTCATTGTAAATATTAGAAAATCAAGGCAATATTGTCTAATGAAAACATTAACGATTCCCTCTTTATCAAATGAGAAAAAAGGGGACGAGTTTTGAGTGATATAACTAAGCCAAGCCTGCCACCGTCATTTTGGATCTCCGCCTGGGTAGATTTGAGTCACCAACTAGGCAACGTATAATCAATAACAAGATAGAATTTCATTTCAGGCCTATTTATCAATTTTGTGGTGTGTAACTTTCGCATTTTAGTACGTTGTATGTATGTTGAATCTTCAAATTGTCTTGAAACTTAAAAGAAAATTGTTCTTTAAAAATTCACTGAAAATAGGTAGCTAAAATTGTTTGTTTAGGTGTTATTTGATTTTCGTGCTAACTTGTAATTTCGTCAGTCGTCGGCATTTTTTGTTGCTTAACACAGGAAAAATACACGCGACGAAACGTAATGATCAATTTTGTCCTCAATCTCACGCCATAACAGAAAAAGCTTTTGAACATCTGTAAACTCCGAGCGCTTCGCAGTAAGTGATATTTTCAATGAATCCTCGGATTGTTTTCAAGTTCAAGGACTGTAAATTAAATTATGAAAAACGAAGGTTGTTCTGTTATTTCAGTGTGAATCCTTGCATGCCTGCCAATCGCTGGCGCCGCTTGTTGAAACTAAAACGAAAAAAAAAACTCTTTTAAGATTATCATTGGCTTCTTTTTCACCCCACCACTATTCTTAGCAACAAAAGTGGCCATTTCGTCAGTTTATTGCTCGCCAAAAACTATCAAATGCACTCAAAAGCCTAAAATCTAAAAAAAGTTTACAGGAATCGACCAATCGAGCGAGCGAGCGAGCGAGCGAATGCCATTCCCCACATCGTATCTACATTTCGCTCTTGCGCATGCGCGCAATTCACGAGTCAAAAATGAATAAAAACACGAGCCTGTCTTGATGTTAAGTTTTAAATGATTAGTGAGTTAATGCTAAAACAATTACATTAGTCACCCATGAATCAAATGCGGGATAGAACTATTGTGCCCGTAGTCTGATTGGTCTTTTACCATCCAGTTTCCAGACAACAAATTCAGACACCGTATATTACATAGAAGGGAACATATACACAATAAAGATATTTGGGCTAAAAAACTGCAAAAAAAATACGAGTAAGCTCTCAGTCACCCTACCATTTGATGTGTCAAAAGTTTCGCTCCCGCGGGAAGAGGCTGAACTTTCTTTCAGAACGTCTTGGATTTGCTGAATTTGCAGCGAGAATTTCGTGTCCATTGTCCTCAAGTCCCGGGCGACACTTTCTATTCTCGCAAACAGAGCAAAACCCAACACAATTGAAATGACCGATAAAGTAAAAGAGCACATGGAAAATACTTCTTTACGGTCTCTTTTTCTGGTGGTCATTTTTGTATATGGTACTTTGTTATCCATGGCGAATGGAGATACAATAATGGAATTGTTATTTATGTGCGATTCAGTTGAAGCGCTATGGGGGACCATCTCCAATTGCAAAACTTCCCCTCTAGATTTAGCTTATTTACGTCAAACGCGACCTCAAATATCTACTTCCTTCCACATTCCATCACGCAAAACATTCCCACAGGAGCACTTTTGCTCTGCCCACTACTTAATTACTTATGTTCACGCTTTAAGGTCATGAAGCGACCTTAAAGTAGAAGAGCACATGGAAAATATTTCGTTACGGTCTCTTTTTCTGGTGGTCATTTTTGTATATGGTACGCTGTTATTCATGGCGGATGGAGACACAATGGTGAAAGTATTAATTCATGTACGAGTCAGTTGAAGCACTATAGGGGACCATCTGTAATTGAAAACCTTCCTGGCTTTAGCTTAGTTACGTCATACTTGACCTTAGATATATACTTCCTCTTTCTTAACATCGCGCAGAGCATTCCCACAGGAGCACTTTTTGTTCTACCTATTACTTAATTACTTATGTGCGCTTTGAGGTCATAAAACATCGATAATGCTGTCTTGATTGCCTTGTTCTAAAGCCGTTTCATCAGCTCTTTATCATTGTTTAACACTTGATTGCGATTGAAACTTATAATCTTAAATGGGCCCCTTCCCCTCCCCCCTTCATTAGGGATAATGTTTGCTTATCGTATAATAATACGATGAAAATATCATCCCGTGAACGTGTCTGCTGAAGCGAGTCAGTTGTTTTTGTGGTCACAGCTGACCCTGCGGGTAGTCTTTCATATATCAATAACAACATCTGCCTTAGCTATAGCTTACGACCTTTCAGTTGACCCATGAGGAAATCATGTTTACAACATGACTTCAAGATATCCCGAACCACCAGTATGTTCCTGCAGCGTATCAAGCGGTTCTGGTCGATGTATAGTTTGCAATTTTCCGTGACCCGATCGAACCAAAGTACTAATGGAAAAATTAGACGGCGCTGTAATGACACCGGAGCGTACTAAAAAGGTACGCAGATAAATTCGAAAATCTGGTGATACCTTTAAGCTGTTAGGGTTAGTTAACATCTCTTACACATCCTGTCACGAGACCCAAAAGGAGAATTAAATAAGTTTGTGATCAAATTTCGCAGAAGGTGACGCAAAAGAAATTGTTCACTTTAATTTTAACAATTGAACAAAGTTATCAATTGATTCCACAACCCTTCCCGCAAAAAGAAAAAGATAAAAATGGCCACTGCGGTTCTTCGAAAGCCTGGTAAAAACACCAACTAAATCCCACTAGCGTGTGTGTGCGTCATAAAACGAAAACAAAAATAAAAAACTGAAATGACTCATATCAACGTCGAAAGTCTCACATGTATTTCATGAATCGTTTCACGCAATATCCAAGTTATCCCTAAATATCAGCGAAAAACTTTCCACACTGTACCTCATAAGCCGACTTTTACCTGTTTTGATTTGCATTGATGAAAAGAATTTTATGAAATTAAAAATTGTTCAGACGTTTTATAAAATTGATATCACTTAGCGGCCTAAGTACTTTGCATCTGCTGGCAATCTGCCTAGGAATATTGCGAAGAGCAAATCTGAGCTAAAATTATGATTTTTTATCTCTGGCCACGATTTGGCCTTGGGCGAATAGGCTACTTGCTTTTTTTCAGGTGAGATCAGTCCATCTTGCTCGCTCGGGAAGAAAGTCAAAACAAAGAAAGCGTAAACGACTCTCGTGGGTTTATTGTGCTACAATCCTATTGGCTTCTAGTAACCACTCTTGTTCGGTCAAGAAGGCTGGATTCAAACTCAGTCAATAAGCACTTAATCATATGTCCTCTAAGTTATTTTTAAAAGAAGAACACGCTCCAGACAACTAGTAAAAAAAATCTTCAGTAAAATCCGTTTTCCTTTTTATTTTAAGGAGTCAGAACGAGAACTCAAAATTAATCGAGGAGCGCTACTCGTTATGTCGTTTGTTTTATTTTTAACTCGGGAATTGCGCGCATGCGCAAGAGCGAGTTATAGATACGATATGGGGAATGGCATTCGCTCGCTCGCTCGATTGGTCGATTCCTGTAAACTTTTTTAGATTTTAGGCTTTTCAGTGCATTTGATAGTTTTTGGCGAGCAATAAACAGACGAAATGGCGACCTTTGTTGCTAAGAATAGTGGTGGGGTGAAGAAGAAGCCAATGATAATCTTAAAAGAGTTTTTTGTTTCGTTTTAGTTTCAACAAGCGACGCCAGCGACTGGCAGGCATGCAAGGATTCACACTGAAATAACAGAACAACCTTCGTTTTTCATAAAATTGTAATTTACAATCCTTGAACTTGAAAACAATCCGAAAATTCATTGAAAATATCACTTACTGCGAAGCGCCCGGAGTTTACAGATGTTCAAAAGCTTTTTCTGTTATGGCGTGAGATTGAGGACAAAATTGATCATTACGTTTCGTCGCGTGTGTTCTTCCTGTGTGAAGCAACAAAAGATGCCGGCGACTGACGAAATAACAAGTTAACACGAAAATCAAATAACACCTAAACAAACAATTTTAGCCACAGATTTTCAGTGAATTTTTAAAGAACAATTTTCTTTCAAGTTTCAAGACAATTTGAAGATTCAACATACATACAACGTACTAAAATGCGAAAGTTACACACCACAAAATTGATAAATAGGCCTGAAATGAAATTCTATCTTGTTATTGATTATACGTTGCCTAGCTGGTGACTTAAATCTACCGGTAAAGTAAATCTACTAGGCGGAGATCCAAAATGACGGTGGCAGGCTTGGCTTAGTTATATCACTCAAAACTCGTTCCCGTTTGTCTCATTTGATAAAGAGGGAATCGTTAATGTTTTCATTAAGACAGTATTGCCTTGATTTTCTAATATTTGCAACGAAAGACAGTAAATTTCACTTTTCACCCACATTTACTTCCAACCTTTTCCAGAAACAAACCAGAAACAAAAATGATAGACGTTTAAAACACATGACATCATCCACCTTGTCAAATGTAATAGCATGATCATTTCAATTGTAATGCCTTCTTATCCCAACGTTACTCTGTTTCTTTGCTACCTTAGCGAACACTGAGCTACTGCTCGTACTCTAGATATGACAATCAACTACGAATTCCCTAAACCAAATAAAATTAAACATAATCTAAAAAATCATGTGTCAATTCACGAGTTTACTCACAGAGCACTTTGATTAGTTGAGGGGCGCAATCTCGGAGAATGCAAAAGGGCCGTGTAACTGCAAGGCCGAACGACTTTAGCGCACCGGGTCACGTCAACTCGTTCGTCCCTTCACATGTCAGTTTTCACTATGGTTTTTTGTTTTTGGTTTTTTTATGGCATAATGCGCGCGGGGCCACACGAATCATAAGATAAAACATGATATGGCGTGAAATATACCAGATTTAACTTGCGGTTGAAATCACTACTTATTGTTGCGCATACTCCGGGATAAAGAACTTACCATTATTAGCATTATTTCACACTGAAGGCTCAAAAGCTCGGTTAGTAGAAGCACCAAACTAGTGTTTGAGTAGCATGGAGTAGACTTTTTTTTCTGCATTTTCATTAATTGAAGTTTAATTGCGAGTAATACTTCTAGTAATGAAGAGGGCCACATTTTTGTCAGTTATTACGGTCATCTTTCATTATATTCAGACACAATTCAAGTTTACTAATTCATTCACAAATTTCTTGCCCGTGTGTGCATCTTGAGAGAAGACAACCTCGAGAAAAAAGGTCAGTGTACGGTGTACAATATAGCTCAATGATTGTTATACACTTTACAGTTTTGAGGGCGTCTTATTCTGGAACAAATGGTAACTGTACCACTTTTTCTTGCATATATTGTTATTATGTTGGATTTGAACCTGAAAATTACGTAACCGTTTACAATCTAAAATTAGTAATCATATTCTCGAGCTCCATTCTGTTCTCTCAAACAAGAAGAATTTATTTAACAATCAATAGAGTATTGATGATCATTTCTTTATTCTCGTGACCTTAAAAAGGGTGAGAAAAAAGAGATGCTAGTCCCTCTGAAAGGTCAAAGGTTCAAAGATGTTAATTGACGCGAACGTTATCTGGAAGTTTATTGAAGTACCTTATTTGTTGTGCATGATATTTTATCAAGTTCCTTTTCAAATACTTTTGCGACTTATTACCATAAACAAGATGTCAACGTGCTGCTTTCGCCACATCTGACTTAAAAGAAAAGCACTCAGCACAGAGGTTTAACCATGTCGCCATGCTTTTTCTAGTGTGCAAATGTGTGAAAAAAACAAGAAATAATAATAAGAAAATATGAAATATTTTTTATAAAAGCCCGGCTTATTTCAACCTTCCTCTCCGATAATTTTTCGCTCCCAAAATTTGTATGGTCTCTCCTCCGCAGCTTAAAGAAACCAACGCTACGTGACGGTCTTTGCACGAGCCCAGAGCGTTGCGTGACAAGTTTAGAGCCAACAATGAGCAGACCACCTGTTCTAGCAAGGAGTTTGAAATATGAAGTAGGAAGCTGTAGGTGATTTAGTTCTTGAATCGGTCAGGTCTCTCAATTAATGAGAATTATTTACTAATTTTAAATGAGTAATTAAAAGGATCATTTATTTCTTGAAAGGAAAAGTTTGATTGGTATTCGATAACAAATCGTAAAATAAAGACTAGCTTTCCCTCGATTTCTGTAAAGTGTTTTGCATTTGGAAGCGTCAAGCAACAAACCACTATTTCTCCTTCGCCCGCATTTTCATTCAATTGCACTGATTTAGAGCCTGGAATGGGAATGTTTCTGCATTAGACCTGAAAAAATAAATACAACTTCCTTTGTAAATTTTAGACAAAAAAAAAAACGAATTTTTTTAAGGTGTTCACACTTTTTATTTCCAAGGGCTACCAATACAAGCAAGCAGTTTAAAATCAAAGATATAGTTTTCGAAGTTCATCGATCTGATCTTGCTACAGCAGTGTAACGATCACCCGACCGTGACCTGCTGCATTATAACAACATTCATTCTGCTGATCTTTACCAACATTATAGGAGCCTCCTCCACCCGCACAGGAATCATTTTCATTATCTCCGCTGCTTCCCCCAGAGTACCCTCCGCCTCCTCCGGCGCCTCTTCCCTGTCCGTATCCACCACCACCTCCTCCAAAGCCACCGTCGACAGCTTTAAATATGGACTTTCCGCCCACTTCTCCCTGAAGAAATCCTTTGCCACCTTCTCCACCCATTCCCATGGTGCCAGCAAACCACTTTGAACTTCTTCCGTTGGAGTAAAAACCGCCTCCGCCACCACCTTAAATAAATGAAAGAAAGAAATGGTGATGGAGTTTCGCATAAATTCCCCACAAGACACAATTTCGATATGCAATATCATCTTGCATACAGTGTATACTACTCCTGAAAAGGCAATAATCATCCGAATGCAGAGGCTCCCATCATACTGCACGCTTTGGTAATGTCTAACAGGAAATTGTTCCTCAGGCATTCGGAGGTTATTACGAATGTAAAAGTCTAGTATCGTTGTAAAATCATCTACCAGTATCATTTAAAATATGTGAGATGCTAAAAATTTTCTGCATGCCTAATCTAGACGTAAAAAATATCTCTATCTAATCTTACCTGAATTGCCATCATCAGCTGTCTGTGCACCATGGCCATTGCTTCCTCCTGACCATGATCTGTACCCAGGATTTCCCGATGTGCCTGTGCTGGCATCACATCCGGGTTGTCTTGACTTTAAAGTTAGTATACCTCCTCCTCCCCCGGCTATTATCAAAGGTATATTGCGACCTCTGACGACAAATGTTCCTCCGCCACCTCCACTGGCGAACGGATATAGTGATCTGTTGTTGATCATTCCTTCTTGACCAACAAGTATTTGAATGATCTCACCGCTGGATAAAGTGAAAGTTCCAATCATTCTTGCTCCTCTCCCTCGGTATTGAGCACTATTAGGGTGCTTATCATATCCTCCAGCTGCTCCTATTGCTTCTATTCTGTATTCACCTGTGTACGGCACAGTCCATTGTTGAATACCTCTTAACAGTTTTACTTCTCCGTCATGATCCTGTCCTGTGTATTGACGGCCCAGCGTTGTTGGACCAAGTCTTCCGCTCGCACCAAGATTTGTAAAGACGGCCTTAAAGTCTTATTAGTTAAAATAAAATTAGAATATAATGTTTAGAATTGAATGATTCCGAGTCGAGTAAATAATTGATAAAAGTTTGTTGTACCAATTTACTCTTTATGAAAATAATAAGTTTCGGGAGGATCTCATTACTTGGAGTAATGGGCTTCTGGTTTTGGGGACTTAAGTTATAATTTGAATGCAGGGCTAGATTTTACAACTGTCATTCGCAAAAGGAGAATTTAAAATTGTTGACTAATTTCCCTTTGTAAGTCGAGAGAATTACTTGGTTATTTGGTAACTGGTGAGTTCGCCTCTTTGCGGCAAGTTCACTTACACGAGTTCGCCCCCTAACGTGAGACAAGTTCGCTCCACCTTTATCGGTTCGCCCCCAAAATATTTCGACTCATTTACCCAACCACAGAGAGTGTTAATTTCATTCAAAATATGACGAAAGATGTCACTTTCAACTGAGCTTCTAGGTGGATATTAACTTACAACTATAAAGTGTCTGTCAATAGTATTTTATGTAATGCTTTGGAATTTTTAGGTCAGTGCAAAGTTCTAAGGTAAGGCGACATCACTAGTTCTCAAAAATTGCCACGAACAAAATCGTCCTCAGACATACCTGTGTGTATATAATTTAAGTATGTTAAGGCACTGACAGATCCCAGCTTGTTGGACGCGGTACATTGGTACGTGCCAGAATCTTTGGGATCAAAATCTGATATATGTAGAGTTCCTTTGCTGATAATTGTTCGACCTTGTGGTAACGGGACAAGGTCTCTTGACCAAACTATTTTTGGCGAAGGAACACCAAATGCTTGGCAGGAAACAAATGCGTTTGTACCTCTACTGACTGAAATGACTGTTTGGCTTTTTAGTGAATCGTGGAGGAACTGAGGAAAACAAAACGAGGCAAATGCATGTTTTTATCTAAGTTCGCTTAGCAATTCTTAAAAATCTTGGCTTACTTTCTTAAAAAGTGGATTGTTTTTCAATCAATGGACCAGCTAAAGAGGTGCAATGGTCTTATGCTTTTAAACCAGCATGACCTATATTTTTTATCGCATGATTTTGATGTACAATTCATCCCCTTTATATTGGAGAATCTAAAAGAAATTACAATAAAATACAGTTAAAAGTGTGCAGAAAGCCCATTACCCGTTGATGCAAATTATAATCCTGAAAGCAACGACTCGAGGAACGTTTTGAGTCGATGTCGTCTAAAATTGTGAGAATTTTCAGACCTGTTTTGTATTTTTTGAAAAAGACATTGGTAGAGAGCATTTAAGGAAAGTTTAATACTTGTTCCATGACATTTTTTCTGAGGAAAACCTTAATTGAAATCTTCCGAACATTCCGTGAAGATTTACGTCAATTATTGTGAGAAATAAAAAGATAGCTCGTTGGGATCATAATTACCAACTGTAACAAACTCTTCTCCAAAATATGCTTACCTTCCACGAAGAGCTTCACCTGCTTTTGCACCTCACCCAATATGCTCTTAACTGTGCATACATAATTTCCCGAGTCATTATACGCAGCTTTTCTGATTTCTAACTTATTTTGTGGGCTTGCAAATAAGACTGTACCATCTGTTCTGCTCCAGGTGACGGTAGGCGTTGGGTTCCCATTAGCGGAGCAATAAAACGTGGCAGTTTGGTTTTCAGTAACAGTGACTGAAGTTGGTGATACAGTCACCTTTGGTGCAGATATTGACTCGCCTGGTTCACCTTTAGCTCCTAGTTGTCCAGGTGTCCCTGGGTTTCCTTAGTGTAGTAATGAGAAAAGGAGAGTTGTTAGGGGAAATAATTAAATGATAATCTTAAAGATTGCACCTTTAGATAGAGACATAAAAAATTAATAAATAATAATAACATTATTTAAATAGTACTTTGTACAAAAGTTCTAATACACTTCACGATATAAACAAAAATATATATAAAACAAATAAAAATGAAAATAAAATAAAATAAAGCTTCAAATAGCCTAAGATATAAAATATCGTTTTAAAAGATAAGTTTCCAGAAATGACTTAAAGGTACTAACATTGGAGCTACGCTTGATATAACTAGGAAGACTAGGGGGCCCATATAGGGAGTGCTCGATCCCCGTAAGTTTTCAGATTTGATGGAAGAACTTGAAGTTGAAAACTAGATGAAGACCTTAATCGCCTATTTGGAGTGTACATATGCAGAGGGTTATTAATGTAAGAGGGAGCCAAGTTATTCAGAGCCTTAAAGGTTTTCAAGAGTGATTTGAAAGATCATATGTATAACGTAAACTTAACAACAATGACGAATAACCGTCATATTATGGAAAATGACATTTGGAGCTCAAACGAAAATAATTATGCTGGATGATAATTGATTCGGAAAACAAATTACTTAGTTTTTGGTTAAAGTTGTTGCGACGCTTTAATTCTCAAACGCGATACGAATTACGGCTGGAAAATTATAAGTCAAATTTTTGACTTCAAGTAAGGCTTCGCTATCTTTCAACTGTTTTTAGGACCGGTAAATTTTATTTACAATTGGTAATATATTCTAAAAATTTAATTCAGTGAAAGATTTTGATTAAAAATCATACAATTTTCGGAGTTTTTAACAGAACGCTATGGTGTGAACTCTCGTAAACATCAATTCAAGCAAGGTGAATTCATTGTAATGGTCTCGTACACGCAAGACATTCCTACATCTTACGATTCCGAACAACATAATAAAAACTTCTTTGCATAAATCTTTGATCTTTATCCTTGCTTTTTAATTGTAGTTTTTGGATTGCACGCGATTATCTGATACACCTTACTTAACATTGATAAAACTATTTTTCGAGCACAGGAGGTGAAAGGCCTTTAGTTGTGCGGACATGTGCTGTATGTGTTTAGGTTAAGATTCACTTTGGAAGTGCTTTCCAAAGTTCCCCCTTGTATCGATACCACGATATACGCACGCTAAGCATTAGGCAATGTTGCAAATGAAATGATGAAAGGAATTATACACCAATGAACATTAAATAGTTGCAAAATCAAACAAAAGCACATCCAAATAAAACTATCATCGCAAACTAACATTGTATTATTATTTGACCACATTTTATTGACAAAAATAAGTTTTGCTGTTGTCATTATTATGATTATCATCATTGTCTTATTGTTTACCTTTTTCTCCCTTGATTCCTTTAGGGCCAATATCTCCCTTGATGCCTTGCTTTCCCGGTTCTCCTGGAGGTCCCACAACTCCTCGCTTTCCCTTTTTTCCCTTAACTCCTTTGGGCCCTCTCTTTCCAGGAAGACCACGAGCTCCTATTGGTCCGGGGGACCCTGCCTCACAAACCCTGTTTGGACTTTGACAAATATATCCTTTTATAATCGATCGCACGTATCTCTTGGTAGCCTCTCCAATGTCACAGTGGCTAATCGATTCATTGCCGTTGACTGTATCCACGCTGCGACGAACAACTGGAATTTTGTATCGGATCGCTGAAATAGACAAAATGAAATCATCGACTAATGTTTCAAGTATATTTATACTGCATTCAATATTGACATTTTCAGTAAAGATTTTTTTTCAGTTTTCAGAGTGGGTGGCTCGAGCCCAGATGCTTCTGATTGGAACGAGAACCTTTGATAGTTCATATGGTGCCCTTTTAACCAATCTAACATATTAATGAAGTATAAATCTTATTAGCGTTCTCATACAATTTCTGCAGTCTGATTGGCTTCGCTATTTGTTACTTGTTCCGTTATTCATAACCTACATGGAAAAAATTACGCGCCGAAAACAGATGCGTTGTCATGTAACACGAGTGCAAAGTTGCAACACGAGTGCAAATTACATGTAGCGCGCGCACGCTTTAACTTGCCCTACGGGCTCCGGTAATTTTGTTGTCTTTAAAAAATATACTCTTGCTTATAAACACCAAATTGCACTTGAAATCATGTTATTACCTATACGTATAGCGTGTAAAGCTACTAGCCTAATTTTGTGAGGCTATAGACAAAATTAAATAAAAACACGAGCCTGTTTTGACGTTAAGTTTTGAAAGACTGCTGAATTAATACTAATTAAAAAAAATTACATTAGTCGCTGCGTGATAAAATTCTTGTGCCTGCAGTCTTATCGTTCTTCTATCCAATTTCCAGGAAAAAAAAACACAGGTACTATATACTTTTTAAAGAGAACATATACACAAGGACAAAATTTGGGCTAGATACCAAAGAAATTCAGAGTAAGTTCTCAGTCACCCTACCATTTGATGTGTCAAAAGTTTCGCTCCCGCGGAAAGAGGCTGAACTTTCTTTTAGAACGTCTCGGATTTGCTGAATTTGCAGCGAGAATTTCGTGTCCATTGTCCTCAAGTCCCGGGCGACACTTTCTATTCTCGCAAACAGAGCAAAACCCAACACAATTGAAATGACCGATAAAGTAGAAGAGCACATGGAAAATATCTCGTTACGGTCTCTTTTTCTGGTGGTCATTTTTGTATCTGATACCTTGTTATCCACGGCGAATGGAGATACAATGATGAAATTGTGATTCATGTGCGATTCAGTTGAAGCGCTATAGGGGACCATCTCCAAATGGAAAACTTCCCTTTTAGCTATAGCTTATTTACATCGTAGGTGACCTCAAATATCTATTTCCTTTCTCTTTCTATCACGCAAAACATTTCCACAGGAGCGCCTTTTGCTCTGCCCACTTCTTAATTACTTCTGTTCACGCTTTAAGGTCATGAAGCATACATATTGCTGTCTTGATTGCCCTGTTCTGTAGCCGCTATCAATCATTATTTCAATACTTGATTGCGACTAAAACTTATGATTTGTATAGGGCCCCTACCCTCCCCCCTCCCCTCCCCCCTTCATAGGCGATATTTTTTGCTTATCGAATGATATTATGATGGAAATGTTATCTTATGAACGTGTCGGCTGAAGCGATTCGGTTGTTTTTGTAATCACAGCTGAACCTGTGGGAAATCTTTCATGCATCAATAACAAAGTCTGCCATAGCAAAAGCTTCCGGCCTTTCAGTTGATTTTAAGATATCACGCACCACTAACAAGTTCCGGCAGCGTATCAAGTACTTCTGGTCGAAGCATGTTTTGAAATTTTGCGTGACCCGGTCGTGCCAAATTACTAATAGAGAGTTTAAGATACCTGGACGGCTGACCTCGAGGACGGCTGACCGGAAGTAAATTTCGCGTGTAGACCACAATGCGCATGCCTGGTCCACGCGGATTGCAGTCCTGTTTGTGTCGAGGACGTGAGAAGTGGTGTTTTGCCGTCCACCAGTCAACGTGAGTACTGTTACTATTATTTCCCCATAAACTTCCGCATGTTTTTAGATTTTCGAACTTCATTAGGTGAACATTGTTTGTCACTTTTTTGTTTTGGGCAATAAAACCACTGACAAGCTGGTTAAAATTGTAAAAGTGATGTGCACTGTGCACAGCCACGGTGGAGCATTTCGACTGAACACGTGCGTTAAATTTACTTGCTTTACTAAAAAAAAGTCCCTAGCACTTGAACCCACTTATCCTCTGAGTGAAAGATGTCTTATCTTGTATTAAACTTTAATCTACACGGTCCAAATGCTTTTCCCTTGGTCAGTTAGGAGCGAGAAATCAGAGAAATTGTTTATCTGCCTTCTCTTTATTTACAGGATTAGCGAGCATGGAATGGAAGGAAGAGCACGATCTCCTTCTCTGCCGGGAAATACTCGTCTGTCAGCCATACAAATTCAAAGAAAGAACGGTCGAAAGAGGCAAAATTTGGGAAGAAATTTCGAATCACCTTAATACCTGTGAGACCGCCAAATTCCGTGTAAACAAGCGATCTGTAAGAGAGCGATTCAAATTGATCAAGGAAAAGTTTAAGCGTAAAATTCGAGAGGAGGAAAATTCGTCGGGGATTGACGTGGAACCCACTTCGGAGCTCGAAACTCTAAACTCTTCATCCGTCAATAGCCCTTCCGCGTAAGCAATAACAATCATTTCACGAGTCTTTCTTAAAGATGCCATGATGAACAAAACGTTGTCGTCCTCAGCTTGAAATCTGCTCCTTAACGTGAAAAGTTTCCCGCCAAGGTAGTCGTCATCGACCCCGTCCCTCGCGCTCAATTTTAACGTCCTCGAGGTCAGCCGTCCAGGTATCTTAAACTCTCTAATGGCAAAATTAGACGGCGCTGTAATGCCACCGAAGTGATTTAATACTCCATTGTGTGCCTGAAGTCGCGGAGGAATTCAGACACTGAATCTTCGCATATTAATAGTATTAATTAATCTATTTTTAGACAACTGCTGCTTTCGCCAGGTTAGGCTCTCATGATATAACCACTTGAGTAAGGGTAGCAAAGAAGGGTAGGGTAAGGAAAATTTTTCTAGAAAATGAATGCGTCACGTATAAAAAGATTAACTTCAACTCTCTCCTCTTGTGTGCGAGGTTTCAAGAAATTTGATAGTTGACATTGTGCCCTTTAACGAATCTAACGTATTAATGTACGTAATATAAATCTTGTCAGCATTCTAATACAATTTTGCAGTCGGCTTGGCTTTGCTATTCGTTACTTGTTTCGTTATCAAAAATGTAAATGACAATTCCCATGTAACACGAGTGCAAAGTTGTAACACGAGTGCAAATTAGAGATAGCGCGCGCACGCTTTCAGATGCTCTACGAGCTAGGGCAATTTTGTTGTTTTTAAAAGTATCCTCGTGCTTATTAACGCCAAATTTCACTCGAAATCATTTTATTACCTATACATATGGCGAGTATAGCTACAAGCCTAATTTTTGTTTCTGTAGATAAAAAAATTAAATAAAATTAGTCGCCCATTAATTAAATGCGTGATAGAATTCTTGTGCCTGTAACCTTACTGTTCTTCTATCCAATGTTCAGACAAAAAACACAGATTCCTTATACTATAATTATAGAAAAGAACATATACACAATAAAGAAAATTTAGGCTAAAAACTAGAAAAATTCAGCGTAAGTTCTCAGTCACCCTACCATTTGATGTGTCAAAGTTTTCGCTCACGCGGGAAGAGGCTGCACTTTCCTTAAGGATGTCTCGGATTTGCTGAATTTGCAGCGAGAATTTTGTGTCAATTGTCCTCAAATCCTGGGAGACAGTTTCTATTCTCGCGAACAGAGCGAAACCCAACACAATTGCAATGACCGATAGCGTAGAAGAGCATATGTAAAACATTTCTCTACGGTCTCTTTTTCCAGTGGTCATTTTTGTATCTAGTACGCTTTTATCCATGGTGAGTTGAGATACAATAATGAAAGGGTAAATTCATGTACAAGTTATTTGAAGCGCCTCAGTGGACCATCTCAATTTGAAAACTTCCCTTCTGGCTTTAGCTTATTTACCTCTTACGTGACCTTAGATATTTACTTCCTCTCTCGTTATATCACGCAAAGTATTCCCACAGGAGCACTTTTTGCTCTGATTACTGTTAAATTCATAATGTTCGCGCTGTGAGATCATGAAGCATCGCCGAAGATATTGCTGTCTTGAGTGTCCTGTTCTATAGCCGTTTCAATAGCTATTAATCATTATATTTCTTGATTTTGACTATAAATTATAATCTTGTACGGGCCCCTTCCAACTGTTCCCCCCCCCTCCCTCTTCATTGGCGAATGATGTTATGATGGAAATACTATCCTATGAACGTGTCTGCTGAAGCGAGTCGGTTGTTCTTGTTATCACAGCTGAATCTACGGGAAGTCTTTCATACATCAATAACAAGGTCTGCCTTAGCTGTAGCTTACGACATTTCAGTTGACTTGGGAAGAAATCATGTTTAAAACATGATTCAAGATATCACGCACTGCTAGTAAGTTCCTGCAGTGTATATAGCGCTTCTGGTTGAAGTTTGGTATGCAATTTTGCGTGACCCGATCAAGCAAAAGTACTATTAGACGGCGCTATAATGCTGCCGAAGCATACTATAAAGGTGCCCAGATTAAGTCCAAAATCAAGTGATACTGTTAAGCTGTTAGGGTTATGTTAGTAAACATCTCTCAGGCATCCCTTCACGAGACCCAAGAGGAGAATTAAATGAGCGAGTCATCAAATTTGGCAGGAAGTGACAAAGAAGAATTTTTTTACTTTAATTTTGACAAGTGACCAAGATTTTCTTCCCCTAAATCGAACGAGAAAAATCGTCCACTGCAGTTCTTCGATAGCGCGGTAAAGAAATGTTTTTTCTCTTTTTAAGACTAGAAAACATCAACTCAATCCCACTAGCGTGTGCGTCATAAAAGGTAAACAAAAACAATAAACAAAAAGAAAGAAACAGACACACTTAAAGGGAGACAGAAAGAGTAACATGACCTATATTTATGTCAAAAGCCTCACATGTATTTCATTAAGAATCATTTCACGCAATTTTATCCCTGAATATCAGCGAAAAACCTCCCGCATTATACTATATAAGCCGACTTTTACCTGTTTTGATTGTGAGACTTTTTATGAAATTGAAAATTGTTTGCACGTTTTATAAAATTGAGGTCACCTGGCTTTGCATCTCCTGCTAATCTGTCTAAGAATATCGCGAAGAGCAAATCTGAACTAAATTTCTGATTTTTATCTCCAGTCACCATTTGGCCGTTAATGAACTAGCTACTTGCTTTTTTTCAGCGACACCTATGTTCTGATTGGCTTCCAAGGCAGGTACGGACCGGCTCATCTTGCCCGAACGGGATTGCGTGCAATGACCCCGCCAAAGAAAAAGAGAAATTGGTGGAGCAAATAACAAAGAACCTAATTTTTGGTAAATTTTTCCAAAGGAGTCGTAAAAAGTGGCCAAGAAAGTCAAAACAAAGTCAAAACAAAGAAAACGTAAATGACTCTCGTGGGTTTATTGTGCCGATCCTGTTGGCTTTTATTGACCAATCTTGTTCGGTCAAGAAGACTGGGTATTAGCCTCGTTCTTTTTGGCCTTTGTGGACCTCGATTTCGTCTCGGTCCATTAAAACAAAAAAAAAAACAAAAAAAATCAGCAAACGTCAGGCAATAAAAGGGGTAAGTTTCTAAAGAAACTGTGGTCATTCGCCCTGACGAAGGGCTAAGGCTCGAAACGTCAGCTTTGTAAACTCTTCACGGTGACCAATTTACGTTGTCAACTCAGTTTAAAATTATCCACCCACGTTGATGTCACGCTTGGTCAATAACACATATTTTCAGCATAGTGGAATAGAAATTTCGAAAGGTTAAGCTGTTCTTTGGAATATTTAAACGCCGTGAGAAGTACAAAAAACAATGACTATAATTTCTAATGGTGGAGATGAAATCACATGGGTTCTGAATCTTATTTCTCATTTGATACTTTCATGGTTTCTAAATTCTATAGCGTTAATGACTGACCCACTAGCCTGAATCATCCCCTAAAGATAAAATAAGTTGGAATTTAGGGACCTTAACAAGCTCTGAAAAATTCCTCATTTCATTAGTAAGGAAATGTTCCGAGTTCCAGACCAGCTCATTTACAGTTTGAAAAGTCAAGCTCAATTGTTTCAGTTAGTTGTGGCAAAAGTAACAATTGAATTAGCATTTTATGATCTCTTAAAGGGTTCAAGAATCCATTTTACTACTTTGTACTTTAGCTGTTTGCATAGATTTCATATACACCCGTGATTTCCCCACCCTTGCCACAATGAATAACCTGCAAACTTTCAATGCCATTGTCTTATAAGAAATAATTTACGGGTGTAGCTTGTAGACGAGATTCCATTTGAATTTGGCACCGAATCCTTCAGAGTTTAACCAATGTCGCCGTTTTCATCAAATCACCAAACATTTGAACACCTTGTCAGGATTTAAGATGCTTTCGTTTAAAATCCTTAAAATGATTCTGTCCAAATATGAGACTTGAAAGGAAAGAAGCGTAAGCAGTCAAGCTTCAAAATGCAACGTGAACTTTGGTCTGTTCTAATCACTTTTCTTCAATTGATGTCAAGTACCAGCTCAAATTTTCTATCCGTTTCGCAGCATGGTCCTCGTGTACTCATAGGTAAGCTAACAATTTTGTTTCGTACCGTTTTTAATAAGGAATAGTTCAGAAAAAAACAAAACAGTTTTCGTTGAACCATGATTAAAGTCTGTCGAGGAGTTTAAATAATTTACAAATACGCGCTAAAACTGTGGCTTTGTTACGTTTAAAGTCTACTTCCATGAAAAGAACATTGGGTGTTCTTTTTTATCATTACTTTTGTGTTTAATTTTGTGCGCTGCCATCACCGTATTTGAGTCCATAAAGAGACAACACACGAAACCGCCCCATAAAGAGGGGGCCACTCCCCACTCCTTAGCGGTGCAGGGTCTGAATTTTTAGCAATGATTATTTTTAGTGCCAGACCCTCGGCAAACTTCTCTCCAACTCGTCTCCAATCTCTCCGAGGGTAAGAAACGCGCGTCTTGGAGCGCTAATATTGATAGCCAGCTCCAACATGTCTTTTGATTTGTCGTAGGTCTGATAGATTACAACTTCTACTGCTTCCGTCAAGCCATCAGTGACGTATTTGAGATTTGTTTCATTTACAACTCTTAAAGTGAAAAGATATATCAAAAGACTGAAACAAGAAGGACCACTATGGCCAAGAGATTATAAACAATTTAAAACATCTCTCTTTGGCCAATCATAACAAAGGAAAACATCGTTAGCCAATGAGAATTCAGGGTAAAAACAAGCAAACTACCAAAAACGCGGTGACCAAACCACGGTTAGTTTTCGGTTTACGTCTGATTGGTCTAGAGGAAGGCGCGAGTTTTGTGGACCAATCACAGGGCAAGGTTCAGAACGGTTAAAATGCTGCGCGGAGATAGTTTGTTTCATTTGTTGTGCAAAACATTTTTTCGCTGATGTTTCCTGTTCTTGCAATGGCTCTCTCCGCTCACGCCTAAGTTATTCGTGGCGCGATTTGCGCAAATCTCGGTTTTGCATGGCAACATACATGTACAGTGCTTGTAGGCAGTAAACCCAGGACTCTTTTCACTCATTGCCGGTGAACACTCATCCTCAGTGGCACCGAAAACTGTCGTTGCAATAGTAATTTAAAATTCTCTCTTTGTTTGTTTTGTTTTGTCTTTGTTTTTGTTTTATTTGCTGGTTTTTGTGTTTGTTTGTGTGTCGGTTTTTGGTTTTCAATCAATCAGACGTTGGACACAGTAGAAAGGCAGTTCTTCCTTGTTGAACTTTTCCAAACCTTGACCTTGTATACCAACTGACTTTATGTTCTCGAATTAGTCTTAGTGATCAATTAAATTGTTGAAATTTAGTTTTCCTTTCGTCAGGTGTTTGAAGTCAAACGCCAGATGAGGTCTGTGTCCAATACCGGCTCCCAGTCCCCTTCAGCTGCGTACTTAAACGGCAACGCAATCCCGGCCCTGGATCATGAGAGAAATGACAACGCTGTAGTGGTGTAGTGCAGGCTCAAATATGCTGCTTTGCAATGCGTTCAGTAAGAAATAAGGGTCGCTGTACAGATGATGGTCCCTTACTTTAACAGGCCTTTCATCTCTAGAATATGAAACAGCTTTCGCTGTCAGTTTTTGTCCAGCTAACTGATCGTAGTCCTCAAAATGCTAAAAATTTGATCGTGAACCGTGTCGTGTCTGACGTGGTACTGTATCAGTTGTATACGTGACGCTGTTTTAACTCTCTCTATTTTTATTTTTCTGTTTTGCGTTCTTGTTTGTCAGGATTGCTGTATAGTTTTGCGATTGAGACAGTTTGAAAAGCCAAACAAAACAAAAACATAAGCAACGGAAAAAAAAAATAATAAGATAATATGAATTATGTTTTACAAAAGCAGAGCTTATTTCACTTCCCGATAATTCTTCACTCCCAAAATTTCCATGGTCTCTCCTCCGCAGCTTGAGGAAACCAACGTTACATAACGTTATTAGCGCGAGCTTAGAGCGTAGCGTGACAAGTTCAGAACCGACGATGAGGCGGACCACCTGTTTTGGTAAGGAGTTTTAATATGTAGTAGGCAGTTGTCAGGTGATTTAGTTCTAGAATTGGGCAGGTCTCTCAATTAATGAGAATTGTAAATAAGTAATTAAGAGGACCATGTGTTTCTGAAAAGGAGAAGTTTGATTGGCATTCTATAACAAATCGTTGCAAATAGAGAATAACTTTCCCTCGATTTTTATACAGAGTTTTGCACTTTGAAGCGTCAAAGGATAATAACATCCTTCTACCTCTGTAAATTTTTAGACAAAAAAAATAAGCCGAATTTTTTCAAGGTTGTCACATTTTTTATTTTTAAGGGCTACCAATACAATCAAACAGTTTAAAATCCAAGATATGGTTCTCGAAATTCATCGGTCTGATCCTTTTACAGCAATGTGACGATCACCCGACCGTGACCAGCCCTGTTAAAACAGCATTCACTCTGCTGATTTTTACCAACGTTGTATGAGCCTCCTCCACCCCCACAGGAATCATATTCATTATCTCCACTGCTTCCCCCGGAGTACCCTCCTCCTCCTCCGGCGCCTCCTGCCTGTCCATATGAACCACCGCCTCCCCCAAAGCCACCCACAATATCGTTAAATAAAGCCCTTCCACCCTCTCCTCCCTGAAGAAAACCTTTGCCACCTTCCCCACCATATCCCGTGGTGCCACCAAACTTCTTTGAACTTCTCCCGTTGGAGTAAAAACCGCCCCCGCCTCCTCCTTAAAGAAATGAAAGAAAGAAATGATAGTGCAGTTTCGTATAAATTCACTAAAAAACGCAATTTCGATATCCAATATCATCTTGCATACAGTGTGCGCTACTCTTCAAAATGCAACAGTTATCTTATGCAGAGGATCCCGTCATATTGCACGGTTTGGGAATGTCTGACAGAAAATTCTCCCTCGGGCATTCGGAGGTTTAAACGAATAGAAAAGTCTAGTATGGTTGTAAAACCATATACCAGAATCATTTAATGTAAGGAAGACGCCACAAAATGTTCTGCATGCCTCTTCTAAATGTGAAAATGATCTCTAGTTAATCTTACCTGAATTACTACCATCAGCTGTCTGTGCACCATGGCCGTTGAGCCCTCCTGACCATGATCTGTACCCAGGATTCCCCGATGTGTCTGTGCTGGCATCACATCCGGGTTGTCTTGACTTTAAAGTTTCAATGCCTCCTCCTCCCCCGGCTATTATCAAAGGTGTACTACGACCTCTGACGACAAATGTTCCTCCACCACCTCCGCTAGCGAACGGGGAGTGTGGACTGTTGTTTATCGTTCCTTCTTGACCAACAAGTATTTGAATGATCTCACCCTCGGATAAAGTGAAAGTTCCAATCATTCTTGCACCTCTTCCTCTGTAGCTCACAGTGCTGCCTTGCTTGTTGCTAGTCTTTCCGTACCCTCCAGCTGCTCCTATTGCTTCTATTCTGTATTCACCAGTGTACGGCACAGTCCATTGCTGAATACCGCTCGACAATTTAACTTGTCCGCCGTGATCCTGATCTGTATAGTGACTGCCCAGCGTTGTCGGACCAAATCTTCCGCTCGCACCAAGATTTGTAAAGACGGCCTTAAAGGATCCTAATTTAACATACAATAGTGTATAATGTTTAGAATTGAATGATTCTGATTCGTGTAAGTAATTGATAAATGTTTGTTGTGCTAATTTACTCTTGATGAAAATAAGTTTCGGAAGGGGCCCATTACATGGGGTAATGGGCTCTTGGTTTGTAGGACTTTTGTTTCAAACTGAATGCAGGGTCAGACTTTGCAACTGTCAGTCGTAAAAGGACAATTTAATATTTTTGAACAGTTTCCCTTTGAGAGTCGAGAGGATTACCTGGTACTTTGGTAACTAGTGAATTCGCCTCATTGCAAGTTCGCCCCAAGACACCTTTGCGAGTTCTCTCAACCTTTACCAGTTCGCCCCAAAATATTTCGAATCGTTTACCCAACCACAGAGCGTATTAATTCTACTACAAAATATGACCAAAACAATGTTTTCTCATTTATCAATATGAACAAAAATGTCACTTTCAACTAAACTCAGTCAAGTGGCCTACCTCGCGTGTGTCTAAGTGGATATTAATTAAAACCATGAGGTGTCTGCCAATAGTATTTTTAAGCAATGCAAAGTTTTTCTGTCAGAGCAAAGTTCGAAGGTGAGGCGAGATCACTAGTTCTTGAAAATCGCCACGAACAAAATCGTCTTCAGACATACCTGTGTTTATATAATATAAGGTTGTCAAAGCACTGACAGATCCCAGCTTGTTAGACGCGGTACATTGGTACGTACCAGAATCTTTAAGTTCAAAGCGTGATATGACTAAGGTTCCACCGCTGACACTTGTTCGACCTTGTGGTAACGGGACAAGTCCTCTGGACCAAACTATTTTTGGAGAAGGAAAACCAAATGCTTGGCAAGAAGCAGATGCCTCTTTACCTCTAATGACTGTAATGACTCTGTTTGGGGTTTTACTGAATCGTGGAGGAACTGAGGAAAACAAGACAAAAAAACATGCTTTTTTATCTAAGTTCACTCAGCAATTCTTAAAAATCTTGGCTTACTTTCTTTAACAAAAACGACAAAAATATAACCAAAAACTTCTAAGGAATCTCAATACTTTTCTTTACTCCCCAACCATTCATGTTAAAAACTGTGATCAGTATTAAGCTTTTCTCCCTTACCAGGGTCAAGTAGTTGCTTAGAGGACTAACTCGAGCCTCGTGATATATTATTGATGCGACCTGCATCTCCTCCTTTCTACGTTTTAAATTGATTTAGTGAGCATTCCAAATTTTCATCTGAAATCCAGGTATAAAGTAGGTTCAGGTCAAATATTATTTTATTTCTTGGAAAGAGTTTTAAAAGACCTACGTCAGTAAAATCAGACGCTTAAGACAAAAGGAAAACCTAGTAACGATGAGAGAAAAAATACAGTATATAGACCATGAATAACAACTTTTAGTATTTTCATCATCAGAGTCATTATTATTATCTTTATAGCTAGAATTATTCTTAATTATCATCGTCATTATCATTAATGTTTGTTATAAATTTTATTATAATTATAATTATTACTATTTATCAAACTTACAATCATAATAAGTAGAGTTACAGTGATTCCTTAGTACTGCACTGCGTATCCTGTACTGCGCACAAAATCACGTAATCAGGCGAATAAGCGCATGCGCATCCCTAGAAAACAGTATTTGCTGGTCCATTAAATCACTGGACCAGTAAAAGAGATGCACTTATGCTATTATGATCTTCTGCTCTTAAAAGAGCGCGATGATCTTTTAAGTACTATGTTTTCTATTGCCCGATTTTGGTGTACAATTCATCCTCTTTAAATTGGGGAATCTAAAAACAAATTCATCGAAGGAAAAAAGATGCAGCTAAAAGCGTGCACGAAGCCCCTTACCCGTCGATGCAAAGTATACCCTAAAAGTAATGACTCGAGAAAAGTTTCGAGTCGATGTCGTTTAAGATTGTGTGATTTTTCCTTAAATCATATATCAAAATGTGTCATACGCTCGAGACTTTCTACCTATCAATTTTTTATTGTTACTCTAAAAACCCCTGCTTCCAGCTACCATAAAATGTACCCTGAGCCGATGAAATGACGCGCGTGATCATTACCAGTACAGGCTTTAATTGGATAGGTTTTGCCCATCTTACCTCTTAAGCAAGCAAGGAAACCTTTTTTTTATTGTATCTTCTGAAACTGACATTTGAAGGGAAAATTTAAGGATAGGTAAAATAAAAAACATTGTTCGATAACCTTTTTTTTTCCTGAGGAATAACCTTAAATGAAGTCTTACGAACATTCCGTGAAGATTTACGTCAAGTAAGATAAGAAATCAGAGATAAACTCATCAGGGTCATCTTCATGTAATAAACTCTATTCTCCAAAATATGCTTACCTTCCACAACGAGCTTCACTTGTTTTTGCACCTCACCCAATATGCTCCTAGCTGTGCAAACATAATTTCCCGAGTCATTATACACAGCTTTTGTGATTTCTAACTTATTATGTGGACTTGCGATTGGCTTCGTAACACCTGTTCTACTCCAGGTGACGGTAGGCGTTGGATTGCCATTAGCCGAGCAATAAAACGTGGCAGTTTGGTTTTCAGTAACAGTGTCTGAAGTTGATGATACAGTCACCTCTGGTGCAGATAGGGACTCGCCTGGTTCACCTTTAGCTCCTAGTTGTCCAGGTGTCCCTGGGTTTCCTTAGTGTAATCATGAGAAAAAGAGAGTTGTTAAAGGAAATAATAAAATGATATTCAATAGATTGCACCTTAAGATAGAGACATAAAAAAAACACATGTGTAACGTAAACTCAACAGCGGTTTTATTGTTACAATGTAAAATTGTAAAATAGTCTTTAAAAATTCAGTATTTTTTTGTTTTGTTTTTTTTTGCAACTACAGGCATTGGTTTGAAGAAAAAGTCTATTAGATTTTTTGAAAGCAATATCCGCTATAAATGTGACTGAATTGTTTTGTCTATGCGTATGTGGTGACACTGCGTTCTGATTAAGAATAACTTTTGAGTTTCATGTAAGATAACAACAAACTTAAGCATCATACAGATGCTAGCTCAAAACAATAGCCCGTAATATTGATGACCATCTCTCAAAGGGCTTAAAAAGACAATGTAAAGGCAGTGTCATAGAAGCCTGAGAGAAAAAAAGGTCTAACTGCGCGACTGGTTCTATAACTAACAAATGGACAGTGATCTCTACTCTCATGATCGACAGCGATATTCGTTATCACAGTGGTCAAAATGTTCTGGAATCGCGAGGCGCTGCCGTGTGAGTCCGTAACAAATTTTCACCGCCTCCTATTGAGCCATCCGTGGGCAAAATCTCTCAAGACAAAAATAACTTGTAATTTTGTCATTATCATTGTTATTATTATTATTATTATCATTATTATTATTATCATAATTATCTTACTATTTACCTTTTTCTCCCTTGATTCCTTCAGGGCCAATATCTCCTTTGATGCCTTGCTTTCCCGGTTCTCCTGGAGGTCCCACAACTCCTCGCGTTCCCTTTTTTCCTCTAATTCCTTTGGGCCCTCGCTTTCCGGGAAGACCACGAGCTCCTATTGGTCCGGGGGACCCTGCCACGCAAACCCTGTTTGGACTTTGACAAATATATCCTTTCATAATCGATCGCACGTATCTCTTGATAGCCTCTCCAATGTCATAGTGGCTAATCGATTCATTGCCGTTGACTGTATCCACGCTGCGACGAACAACTGGAATTTTGTATCGAATCGCTAGAATAAACAATGTAAAACCATTGACTGATGTTTCAAGTATATTTTGGCTGCATTCAGTATTGACATATTCTTTGATCATTTTGTAAGAATGGTTAGAATTTCCGCATTCAGTTATTGGAGCAGACGACATAATCCGGATCAGGCGATTTGAAGAGATCTAAATACATTTTAAGCGTGTGTACTTGAGCTCAGATCATTCTGGGCTCGAGAAACTTCGATAGATGACATTGTGCCCTTTTAACGAATCTTACATATTACTGCACGTAGTATAAATCTTATTAGCGTTCTAATAAAATTTCTGCAGTCTGATTGGCTTTGCTATTCGTTACTTGTTCCGTTATCAAAAATGTACCTGACAAAAATTACATCCTGAAAACGGATGCATTCTTATGTAACACGAGTGCAAAGTTGTAACACGAGTGCAAATTACATACAGCGAGCGCACGCTTTAACTTGCTCTACGGGCTCGGGTAATGTTTGTTGTTTTTAAAAGTTTCCTCGTGCTTATTAACGCCAAATTTCACTCGAAATCATTTTATTACCTATACGATAGCGAATAAAGCTTCAAGCCTAATTTTTTGTCGCTGTATACGTAGATAAAATTAAATAAAAACACGAGCCTGTCTTGATGTTAAGTTTGGAACGACTGATGAATTAATTCTAAAACAATTCAGTCACATTAGTCGCCCATGAATTCAATGCGTGATCGAATTCTCGTGCCTGTAATCTTACTGTTTTCTATCCAATGTCCAGACAAAAAACACAGATTCTCCATTCTATATAATTACAGAAGAGAACATGTACACAATAAAGCAACTCTGGGCTAAAAACTAGAAAAATTCAGAGTAAGTTCTCAGTCACCCTACCATTTGATGTGTCAAAGTTTTCGCTCCGGCGAGAAGAGGCTGCACTTTCCTTAAGAATGCCTCGGATTTGCTGAATTTGTAGCGAGAATTTCGTGTCCATGGTCCTCAAATCCCGAGCGACAGTTTCTATTCTCGCAACCAGAGCAAAACCCAACAAAATTCCAATGACCGATAGCATAGAAGAGCATGTGTAAAACATTTCTCTACGGTCTCTTTTTCTAGTGGTTATTTTTGTATCTCGTGCGCCGCTATCCATGGCGAGTGGAGATAAAATAATGAAGGGCTAATTCGTGTACGAGTTAGTTGAAGCGCCTCAGCGGACCATCTATATTTGAAAACTTCCCTTCCGGCTTTAGCTTATTTACCTCATACCTGACCTCAGATATTTACTTCCTCTCTCGTTACATCACGCTAAGTATTCCCACAGGAGCAATGTTTGCTCTGATTACTTTTAAGTCGTAATGTTCGCGCTGTGAGATCATAAAGCATCGCCGATGATATTGCTGTCTTGAGTGTCCTATTCTGTAGCCGTTTCAATAGCTATTAATCATTATATTTCTTGATTTTAACTAAAAATTATAATCTTGCTTGGGCCCCTTCTAACTGCCCCCCCCCCTCCCCTTCATTGGCGAATGATGTTATGATGGAAATACTATCTTATGAACGTGTCTGCTGAAGCGAGTCGGTTGTTTTTGTTATCACAGCTGAATCTGCGGGAAGTCTTTCATACGTCAATAACAAGGTCTGCCTTAGCTGTAGGTTACGACATTTCAGTTGACTTGGGAAGAAATCATGTTTAAAACATGATTCAAGATATCACGCACTGCTAGTAAGTTCCTGCAGTGTATCTAGCGCTTCTGGTCGAAGTTTGGTATGCAATTTTGCGTGACCCGATCAAGCCAAAGTACTAATGACCAAATTAGACGGCACTGTAATGCCGCCGAAGCATACTATAAAGGTGCCCAGATTAAGTCCAAAATCCAGTGATACTTTCAAGCTGTTAAGGTTATGTTAGTGAACATCTCTCAGGCATCCTGTCACGAGACCCAAGAGGAGAATTAAATGAGTGAGTCATCAAATTTGGCAGGAAGTGACAAAGAAGAAATTTTTTACTTCAACTTTGACATGTGACCAAGGTTTCCTTCCCCTAAATCGAAAACGAGAAAAATCGCCCACTGTAGTTCTTCGATAGCGTGGTAAAGAAATGTTTTTTCTCTTTTTAAGACTAAAAAACATCAACTAAATCCCACAAGCGTGTGCATCATAAAAGGTAAACAAAAACAATAAACAAAAAGAAAGAAACAGACACACTTAAAGAGTAACATGACCTATATTTATGCCAAAAGCCTCACATGTATTTCATTAAGAATTATTTCATGCAATTTCTAAATTATCCCTGAATATCAGCAAAAAACCTCCCGCACTATACTTTATAAGCCGACTTTTACCTGTTTTGATTGTAAAGCTTTTATGAAATTGAAAATTGTTTGCACGTTTTATAAAATTGAGGTCACCTGGCTTTGCATCTCCTGCTAGTCTGTCTAAGAATATGGCGAAGAGCAAATTTGAACTAAATTTCTGATTTTTTTTATCTCCGGTCACCATTTGGCCGTAAATGAACAAGCTACTTCCTTTTTTTCAGCGAAACCTATGTTCTGATAGGCTTCCAAGGCAGGTACGGACCGGCTCATCTTGCCCGAACGGGATTGCGTGCAATGACCCCGCCAAAGAAAAAGAGAAATTGGTGGAGCAAATAACAAAGGACCTAATTTTTGGTAAATTTTTCCAAAGGAGTCGTAAAAAGTGGCCAAAAAAGTCAAAACAAAGAAAACGTAAATGACTCTCGTGGGTTTATTGTGCCGATCCTGTTGGCTTTTATTGACCAATATAATCTTGTTCGGTCAAGAAGACTGGATATTAGCCTCCTTCTTTTTGGCCCTTATGGACCTCGATTTCGTCTCGGTCCATTAAAATACACAAAAAAAGAAAAAAAATCAGCAAACGTCAGGCAATAAAAGGGGTAAGTTTCTAAAGAAACTGTGGTCATTCGCCCTGACGAAGGGCTAACGCTCGAAGCGTCAGCTTTGTAAATTCTTCACGGTGGCCAATTTACGTTGTCAACTCAGTTTAAAATTATGCACCCACGTTGATGTCACGCTTGGTCAATAACACATATTTTCAGCATAGTGGAATAGAAATTTTGAAAGGTTAAGCTGTTCTTTGGAATATTTAAACGCGGTGAGAAGTACAAAAAACAATGATTATAATTTCTAATGGTGGAGATGAAATCACATGGGTTCTGAATCTTATTTCTCATTTGATACTTTCATGGTTTCTAAATTCCATAGCGTTAATGACTGACCCACGAGCCTGAATCATCCCCTAAAGATAAAATAAGTTGGAATTTAGGGACCTTAACAAGCTCTGAAAAATTCCTCAATTCACTAGTAAGGAATTCGAAATGTTCCGAGTTCCAGACCAGCTCATTTACAGTTTGAAAAGTCAAGCTCAATTGTTTCAGTTAGTTGTGGCAAAAGTAACAATTGAATTAGCATTTTATGATCTCTTAAAGGGTTCAAGAATCCATTTTACTACTTTGTACTTTAGCTGTTTGCATAGATTTCATATACACCCGTGATTTCCCCACCCTTGACACAATGAATAACCTGCAAACTTTCAATGCCATTGTCTTATAAGAAATAATTTGCGGGTGTAGCTTGTAGACGAGATTCCATTTGAATTTGGCACCAAATCCCTCAGAGTTTGGCCAATATCGCCGTTTTCATCATATCACCAAACCTTTGAACACCTTTAAGACGCTTTCGTTTAAAATCCTCAAAATGATTCTTTCCAAATATAAGACTTGAAAGAAATGAAGCGTAAGCAGTCGAGCTTCAAAATGCGACGTGAACTTTGGTCTGTTCTAATCACTTTTCTTCAATTGATGTCAAGTACCAGCTCAAATTTTCTATCCGTTTCGCAGCATGGTCCTCGTGTACTCATAGGTAAGCTAACAATTTTGTTTCGTACCGTTTTTAATTAACAATAGTTCAGAAAAAAACAAAACAGTTTTCGTTGAACCATGATTAACGTCTGTTGAGGAGTTTAAATAATTTATAAATACGTGCTAAAACCGTGGCTTTGTTACGTTTAAAGTATACTTCCACAAAAAGAACATTAGGTGTTCTTTTTTATAGTTACTTTTATGTTTGGCAGCCGCGCCCCTAAATACTCGATTGGTGGAGTGATCGGCTTTATAAATTGTCTTTATTTATGTTTATTGGTTTGGATTTGCATTTTGGCAGCTTAAAGATTCAGCATTGTGGTATTGAGACCAAGAAAAAAAAAATTGGAAGCAGTTGTTATTTTCTAAGGGAACTAAAGCTTTTAATTTAAACTGATATTCATGGAGACATTTTGTGTCCTCAGCAAAGTCCTACGGCGCTCCCTTAAAATTGACCTGCGAAGACGTTCTCGCGAACAAAATCATTTTAAGCGGTATCTCCCTCTTCAAGATGAAACGAACAGTGGAAGCTAATCACGTGTTCCCTGGAATTTACGCTCAGTCTCAGAGTGAATGCCAACGCAGTTTCCGTCTTACGAATAACACACAAGCTGCAGAATGCGAGCTAAGTTTTGTGGGAAGAAAAATTCCTTCTGACGTCATGATAGTCGCAGTATATCAATGCGCGCAAGATGGTGACCCGCGGAGGCAATTGGTTCATACACGTAAGTTGTATGTGATTCAAATATGCCATACATGTTTGTAGGGTGCAGCTCTGTAAAAACTGTACAGAGAGGTTGATAGAGGGTGTGTGAAGGGGGGCACAGGAAGGAGGGGGAGGGATTGGGGAGATGGAAAAACGTTGCAAAGACACCAACAGTTAGCTTGAAATGATTGGTTCATACTTATCACTTGTACAAGGAGAGTTTTACATAATGTATTAGTCAATCCAATAGTCAATATACCATTTGCACAGCTCTCATGGATTTCTTTCTTGTTCTGTTTTAAAAATGGGTCCAAACAAATTTTGAATTTTGAGGTCGGGCCTATTAGTTCTAACTACAGATAGATAACGTCATCAATTTTTTACACCAATTCCAGGAGCTTCCGAATCAGGAGATTTGATCTTAAGATGCGGAATTAACGGAATGATCGACATTCTGGACATCAAAATGAATAACACTGATTTCAAAGAACAGGAAAGAGAGAGGATCAAGCAACAGTGTGCAATGAAAGCCTTTCAAAATAATCAAGCACCTCAACAGCGTATTGGGCATAAACAAGCCGTGTTCTGCCCTGTGTCGAGACAGGGAAGAGATGGAAAACTGAAAGTGAGGTATCAGTGTCTACCAGCTTTACGAAAGGTCTTGAATCCTGTATTGGTAAACAAAACGAACACTACGGGATCTGTAACGAGAAGATTTGCGAGACAATTGAAAAGACAGAGCAAGCATAAAAGACATACACCGAAGATTTTTAAGAAAAGTCTCTAAGCGCGGTGAGAAACGAGTCTATCTTCAAAATCAAACGTTTTTAATGGAGAGAAAGGAGGCTTAGTAGAACTCTCCCACTTTCCAGTTTTCTACATTAGAGAACGAGTTTTCTCTCCATTTTGCGACAATTTAAATTTCCTACGACGCGGTAGTGTTGTATTCTGAGACCGGAATCAAACAAAGAGTATCAGTGCTCAAAAAGAAGAGCAGGGGCTTTACAAAATCTTCTTCCACCTGAGAGAGGGATTCTCTGGCTTTTTATCAAATATGTCTGAACTAAAACAAGCAACTTATTTGAATTAATATTAGTGGGGAACTGTTTGTGATTATATTGAACCTATATGCAATTACTAGCAATTGCAGCCAGGTATACCATCATTCATCTCTTAGGTGTGTGAAATATTGATTGGTCAAATGCATTCAATCGCTTTATTTTTCATTTAAAACAAAGTGACAATCATAGTTTCAAAATGATTAGAAACATTCTTTGCCTTAGGACTATCTTGAGGTGGGGAGAATCATCGGTTATTTCTAAGAAATCGAAACAGGAAAAAAAAGCTCGACTAGTTTCATTTGAAAACTCGAATGTAAAAAATTCAACTTTGGAACTATCTGACGTTGAGAAGTTTGATGATAACGTAACCAGGACCGGCGTTAGAACCAGCTTGGTTAGACTGCTCCTTGCCACTGTTATGCGATCCACCACCTCCCCCACAGGAATTAGATCGGCTTCCACTGGCACCCCCAGAGTAGCCACCACCACCACCACCACCACCGCCGGCTCCGTTTGGTCCGCCGCCGCCACCGAATCCACCTTCTATTTCATTCTGATTAGATCGACCTCCAACACCACCTATGGGATGATTGACATATGTCAGTTATCCGTAGAATAACTTAGTTTAATGATTATTCAATAATGATTAATTGTTATAGCAATAATCATAAATATTTCTGTGGCATGAAGATTTTTCATAGAATTTTATGAAAAGTCTAGTACTAATAAAAAAAGGGGAATATTTTGGGAGGCTATCAAATCGAGGCTCATCAAGTGCTCTAATACGCCTCTATCCTTATAAGTTCTCTGCAGGGACCTGTAAAGAATCTTTGTTTTAGATTTTGAAAATTATCTTTGTCTGCAGCTGTTTCTAGAAAGAGTGTCGGAAAAGAAGGAAAAAAGTGCACGCGATAATCTCAAACGGTAATCTGGATGTTTGGTAATCAATAAATTGTGATACGTTGAGTATGTACAAAATTCCTTAAACCAGCTTTGCCCCCATAGAGGGACGTTTTTTCAAATATTTCCCTGAAATCCTGAGGAACAATCACTTTTGGGGTTGGATTGCCTGCAATTTGACCCTTTTTTGCCGACAGCCTCTTTAAAAACAGCCATATCAATCTGTTTAAAGGCTTATAACGGTTAACTCGTCCATTACCTTTGTAGAATGATTTTCCTCCTTCACCACCTGTTCCCTTAGCGCCACCGAAGTTTTGGTTTGAGCGTCCGTTAGTCTCAAATCCACCACCACCTCCCCCAGAGTAATTATTGTCGCCTTCTTCAGCTCCCTTCCCTCCAGTGCCTCCCTGGAGCTGTGAACCACCATATCCCGCGTTTCCATCGCTAGAGCCTGACCCGTGACACCGCGGGCTCTCACCCTTCATTTTATCGACACCACCACCTCCACCGGCTGGATAGAAAAGAAGAAACCGTCACAACTATGAAATCTAAATGATGCATTATCATCGATACCGCAGTTGTTTTTGCAATACTTCTCACATCAGAGCTTTTCCACCTAATTCATCGCAAGAAACAGTTCTCATTGAACAGAACAGAAGTGTACGGTTAAATAAAAAGGTTTATGTCCCGCAGAACGGGTATGAAAAAATCAATATGGTTGCAGTTTTGTTGTCTTAGTGCAACAAGGCGATGACATGAAAAACGGTTTTTGTCTGTAAATGTGGCTTCCCCCAGCAATCCCTGCAAAATTCAGGGCTTTTTTACACCTGAGATAGATGGTATGTTTTGAACTTCCGTGGAGATACCCTAAGGTTTAATTTCAATTTTCCTTAAGATTTCCTATTGCTTTTACCAATAGTTCACTTTCTCAACTTAAACGACTTAAAGTAAAACGTTATTTCTTTTCGGAATTGACTGGTGAATCTCAATAAACAAACCACTAAGCTATGACAAAACAATATGATTGTTAACTAAAACATGAGCTGAACGCGTTTTGAACTTGGTTAGCTCCTTTAGATTGGCTGCCTGTTCGAAATTATGGAATGATTAACAACTATTCAACAAACAGGAGGTGGCTAATGGTAGATTTGTACCGAGCCTCGAAATATCTACCGCTAACCACTTGCACCAAGGTAAATAGTTTTTACTAGTATATACTAAAACAGTGAGATGATATAGCAAAAAAAAAGATGGCACAAATCCTGTACAGGTTGCTTTGAGATGAACATCAAAGGATATCAGGAACTTGAGTGGCCAATCAAAGTGTGTCTTCAATGCTGTCCAATTTTTCAGTATTATGTTTACTAATAAAAATTATCTCTTGCTCACTCACCGATTAAAAGAGGTGTGTTGTCATCAGCAACTACAAAGCTTCCACCGCCTCCCCCTGCTCCTCCAGAAACAGTGTTAACTCCTCCCTCCTGACCAACGAGGACCTTAAGAACATCCCCTCGTTTCAGATGGAAATTTCCCTTAACGCGAGCTCCCTTTCCGCGCTTGCTTGCTGTTGGATTGACACAAAGCTTAGTTAGTCAAGAAGACTCAAGGTTCGGCTCACTAAAACTTTAGTTTATATTCAAGATTTTAAAGCAAACATCTAAGCTTTTGAAGAAAATTAAGATTTGCTGCCTTTAATCGTTGGCACGGGACAAAATTTAAGAAAAAAGTCGCATAGAATAGGGAGAATGGTAGATTCTGATCTTGGTAATGAAATTAGGCCCGACGTCTTTAGGAATCATTCGTCATTAATCGCCTAAGGAGATGGGGGGCGGGGGGGAGGGGAGGGAGAAAGAAATTTAAAATAATTTTTTTGGGGGGGGGGGTGGAGATCACAGGGGGCAATCAGAAGTCGCAAAAAGATTTTATAGGGGGACTAAAGAATATTGACGGCCAATAAGGGGTTCATTTGAATACTACAAAGCCTTATGGGGGGAATCAGGTCAATTTCATTGTGATACAACCCGAATCCTTCACCCCCTGACAATAAAAAATTATCGGTCTCATTGTATCATAGGTTAACCAAAACGAGCAGTTTTCAACCGAGAGTCAGGTTGGTTAAGGTTCAGGATTTAATCAGTGCCCCGTGATTATTGAAAGAACCTCGCACTAATTACACCATTCTCTGGAAATTTCATTTCTCCCCTTTATTTCTTTCTTCTTTCATTTCTTTTGACCCCCGATTTTTCGTTCCCTCCGGAGTTGAATTTTTTTTTCTTAGTCTCCTGGCTGAGAGAGTCGTTTTTCATGACATCTGTTAAGTAAGATAGAGGTAAGGGAAAATTCCCTAATATGGCTGCCTTACTCAAGCGTACACCACTAGGACAGATTATATTCACTTACATGACGTGAACTTGTCGTGTCCACCAGCAGCTCCTGCAGCTTCAATTGTGTACATTCCGGTGGCTGGGATCTTCCACATCTGAATTCCCTTGTTAACGGTCACTTGTCCCTCGTGATCTTGACCATGATAGTAATTCCCCACTGATGTGGGACCCAGGCGGCCTGTGGCTCCAAGAGTTGTGAACTTTGCCATAGAAAATACTGGGGAAAATGGTTCAACGTTAATCAAGAGCAGATATTAGCTGATATTAACAAAGCGGCGAACGCCCAGCAGAGTTTAGGGGTCTTGAGGAAAAGGTATGGAATTTTGTTTAGTTTCTGGAAGGAGAAGTCTCGCTATACTGGTGGTTTTAAATGGTATGAACTAGATAGAGTGCAATGCACATATCACGTGCAAGAAAACTGTTCGTTTTGATGTCAAATTTTACGAATAACTTTAAGAAATTATCTCGGTGTGCTTGACGAAACACAATGCATGAAAAAAATGTTTTTTCTTCTATCGTCAATACAAACACAAGGAAATCAGGGCTTCAAAACCATGGCAAATTACCCTCCCAGTGAGCTTTCTAAAAGGAGAATTCCGTAAACTCACCGTTATATCGCTTGTTCACGCTATGCTCAGGGTTGAAAATAACCCACTGAGTGACAAAATTTCTGAAGTACTTCTCACAGGAAGCCTCCACATACATCAATGAAGGCATCCGATCGGGTTTGTCTTCCTCTGATGCGATGTGAATCGAGCCTACAAAGACTGGGTAGGGAAATTCGTACGCAATCCACTGCATGCCCGGAGGAGCAGCACCGTTGGAAATCCAAAGGCTCTCGGGATTATTATCGAATGCCATGCTGGGAGCATATCCTGTAAGAGTAATCGTAATGCTAAGTTTGAGAACGGTCACTATTTTCATGTCCTTTAAACGCTAGAAAAAAGACCAAATTTACACCCAGCGTGAAAAATATAAGAATCCAAGGAAATATAAACTGTTCTCTTGATGGATCCCAATATACTGCGTGACATAAAATGTGAGTTATACCATTTCACATTACTATGGTGCAAAATCCCGCACTTTTATTGTCCTCTTTAGGAAAAAAAGATAGAATGTAAAGAAGGATAAGAGAAACAACAAACAAAAACAACACCGATAACAAGAAAAAATGATAAAAAAGAAATGTTCAGCACAATTTTGCCTAAAAAACTGACTAGAGTAGTCAGGAATTGCCTTAGTCTCGCAGCCACGGCCTTTCACGGCTAAGCAATTAGAGTTACATGGTAGGATCTGGCTACGATATTATAATTGTCCTTTAAAGCAGAAAATCATAAACAAAAAGTCTATCCTTTTTCCTTTCCAACACCACCACGACCACCACCACCACCACCACCACCACCCAGTTGCCAATTGGTAACTTTTTTTTTTGACAATTTCTCCTAGAGCTGCATCAACAAACACATATTACATCTACTCATCTCTACACACAATACAATAGAGACGTTTGCCGTAGCCTTAAATGATGTGCACTCGACTCACCAGGTCCAAAGTAGCTGCTGGCATAGCCTCTCTTGGGCTCAGCGTTAAGCGCTTTGGTGGACGCTGCGGTGTCGTAAAACTTTATGCCTGATACAACCCACAGGAAAGGTACATCCGCTGCGTTACGTATTCTCCAGTAAGGATAACTGCCGTTAGTGTAAGGACATTTATCGGGACAGAAACCAGACTCCGAGTCACATTCGTGCTTGCCTATTGAGAGAAAGGTAAAAGGTAAAGTGTGCACTCGAACCAAGTTAGTGGCCCGCTTAGCCGGAGCCTGTTCCGGTTTCCTTAGCAGGAAGCAATTAGGAGTATCACTACTTGCTTTCAGTGTAATTTGACGAGAAAAACATGAAGAAAGGACAAAAAACATGTTCCTGCATAAAATTCATAGATTTATTTCAAACTAGAGATAGCGGTCCTCGTGAAACCGCACCCGCGAAGTTTTAGATTATTGGCCAAAATAGAAAATATTTTTTTCTCAAAAGACTTACTTTTAGCTAAGAAGTAGAAACATTGAAGCTGCACCCGCGAAGTTTTAGATTATTTGCCAAGATAGAAAATATTTTTTCTCAAAGGACTTACTTTTAGCTAAGAATAAGAAACGTTAAAAAAAATTGAAAAAGGGTTGAATCGAGGTAATGTTAATATTGATATACTGCACATTTAAGTGTCATCAAAGACAAAAGACAACTACCTGCTTTTAGAGGAAAGGCGATAAACTATGAATAAGTCATTGAGTAGTTCGGTCGATATTTTCTTGGAATAAGTTTTGCCCACGCGTTTACCGCGTTTATAGCGCTAACTGATAATTACCAGGAAATTTCGAAAATGAAAATAATTTATATATTGCTGAAATCTGCTTCAACAAGATTTCATGAAAATGTGAAAATGTTCTAGGAAAGAGATTCGTTTCAGCCTTAGCGTAAAATTTGACGTATGTACACGTATTACTTGTCATCGAAGTCGTTGGGTAGCGGAGATTTCAACTAAGCAGTAGGCAATTTTGAAGCGAAATCAAATTTAAAAAAAAAAAGCACGTTAGATCATATTTGTGATTTAACTTTTTGACAAACCTGATTACAAAAGTTCGAAAGGCTTTTTTGGACCCAGCTCAAGAAGTGTTTTGCACATTGTATATCTATTCCAGCAAAAGAAAGATAGCTGACCTCAATATTCACAGCATCTACCTCTACCAGGGGTTTTAACGAAAGCCGCGGTTTACCGGCGTTCTATCGCCGCCTATAACACCTCTTACCACCGTCTGTTTAGCTTGCGAGCTGGCTCTTGTGTTTTGGTCTCGCCTTTCAGCACAGCTGGCTGTTATATACCCACGGCAGCCGCTCATGGAATAAGTTCAGTATTGAAAAATTTGCATTCGGATTTGAGCCAATTGGTGTTTGCCTGCAGTTTGCCTACAATAATTCCAAGTAACAGTATAAGCAAGCAGAACGTACCTTCGTTGTATTGCTTGCAGATGGCCACTCTTTTATCTCTGTATTTCTTGTCTGTGTGCCATTCCCAACTAAGACAGTATCCTGGTTTGAATGGTCTGTTCCACGGAGGAATTACGAAATGCGCATAAACGTTAGGGTCTTTTTCAAAGCCAAATTGGCTTCCTTTGTGAAATTGTACCTTAGCACTGCTCTCAGAACCACCAAGTCCCAAAAACCCACTACAAAGACCCAAGAAAGAGCTTAGAATAAGCGCTAAAAAGGTTTGTTTGTCCATGATGGCCTAACAGGATCAGTGAACTGACTGGTTCGTCATCGGGAATGATGTAGTTTTTGCCCTGCGTTACATGCCACGCTGGAAGAACCAAAATCTGTCTGTGATAGGCTGAATTTTGCAAACGTGTAAGATTACTAACTTTGGTTTTGAATTTTAAAACGATTTCATCCTTTTTTCTGCATTTTAACAGCGCTTTGTTGGCACATTTCTTGCGCGAAATTTTAGTCGCTAAGGAACACCTCTGAGCCCGCTGTATCACAAGAGACCAAAACTGCGGATGAACGCATGATACCGCGTACAGCAAGCTTTGAAAGTAGTAGTCGGCAAAATAAAATCAGATGTGTTGCGGCTTCCTTTTTGCCTTAGGTTACCAAAATAAATTTTTATGACTTCATTTTCATCGGTCAAAATAAGTACTGCTTACTTGAGAAATTCGTAAGATTTGACTTTTAAATCAGGTTTCTTCATAACCGTCCTAAGCCGAATTCGGTTCAGAAAAGCCAATTACAGGCGAAAAACAAATTCAAAGAATATCGTTTAAAAGCTAGAGAAAATTATTAGGAAATTCATGTACCGAATACTCACGGATGATGCAAAGTTGTAGCAAAATTCTCTCTAGTTCTCAAGTGCGTGCGTGATTAACTTTCTTAATTTTTCAATAAGTTTTGTTCAACAAAAAATGCTCAATAAGACACGTATCAGCACCTCTTAAGCTAAGAATCTATCGTAGAGCGAACTTTACGGACGCTGTTTCCGCTATAATTTGGAAGAGAAATAGAAAAAAATGTATTTTCAATAGACTTGCTATTGAAAATTGACCCTCATAAGTGACTAACGGGTTTTGCTTTTGTTCACAGCACGAAGTGATTGTGTGACACACGTGTTGGAAATATGTAAATTTTTGGAGGCACGGAAAATTAAAAATTCTTTTGTAATGAAACAAGCTCTGTCCTTAATTATGTCTCTGAGGGCGATTATACCAAGTAACGTAACATGTTGGCATGTTTCTTAGAATAATTTGAGGATGATTTCGTAGTGCAATTTTTATTCAGTCATGTGATGAGAGAAGGTAACACCAATAAAACAGCAAACGACGCTATAAACGACGTCAAATTTCCAATAAGAAATTACCAGTTGATAACCTTTACGAAAGAGATGTAATACCTAATCTCCCTGTTTTTTTCCGTCCTTTTCAAAACAGCATGATATATGTCAGGCCTGTTTTTCGATCAGTGAACGAGGCGAAACGGGAGGGAATCAAGAGACAATCACAAAATAGAAGAAAAAGACAATTATAGTAATAACAATAATAATAAACGCATGGGATGCAAGCTGTATGATTAGTTCTAGTAACAAATTCGCTGTTTTGTGGATCGCCCATAATACATATATTTTACATTATTGGTACTTAGCGTGTCGGTTTGCTCTCGGTCATGCCAAATTAGCCATGCGCATTTCTTAATTTTAAGCTACCAAGCCCCCCCCCCCCCTCCCTTCCCTCTCCAAACTTCTAATGTCTATTTTCGATCACTCTGGCGAGCATTGTTTCCGTTCCGTACCACACGAACTCGAAGGAAAAAGGATACATACATACAAAGAAATCAAAGATTCCATCTGCTGGAGTACCTGGAAGGAGTTGTCTATGATTTAGAGGGCTGGAGCAGTGCTGAGACTTGCATCCAGCTGCTGAAAGTTTTCTTGAAAATATTATATTAACACAATTAACCCCCCTAAGTATGATATTCCCCGCAAAGTTTTCTTATCTTGAACATTTAGGAAAATTGTAAATGTCAGTACGAAACGAATGGTTCAGTTTACTGCATCCACTGAAATAAGTGAACACAGATTAATCGTTTTGATTTTCTTAAGACCGTTCATTTACAAATGTTAGCCTACTGTTACGCTGTAGTAAAACAAAAGTCTCAGATTTGAAAGGTAAATATATCTTGAAAGGAATATTTTTACAAACTCGCTCTCCTCTCGCGAAAATTTCTAGGTTGAAAGGAACCATAATCTAAAATTTGAGAAAAAGAATCTTTCCACCAGTGTTCCAACTTCATTTTTGTCCAATATCATTTATTTCATCATTTGTCGTTTCAGTGTCCTTTAGTAAAAAAGAAAAATACCACTTATGATAATAAAAAAAATTGGAATGGTATTATTGGTATTTGGTAGATAGAAGTTGATAGGTAATCTCTGTTTGGAGCAAGTGGTCCAGTTTCAGCAGCATGAAGCGACTCATGATGAAAGCGATCTTCGCAATGATAAACACTACCTAAGCAGTAGTGAAAATAGGGCCTGAGAAAAATTCAGGTCTGTACGGGATTTGAACCCATGACCTCTGCGATGCCGGTGCCGCGAAGATCGCTTTATAATCATTTCCTAAACCGCAGCTCGCCTAGATGTGATTTTCATAAATTCACAGTCATCGATTCACAACTTCACGGCCCTATTACAGACCAACATGATAACCAGCTCCCAGTTGGCTTTTTAGCTCAGTTGGTAGAGCACTACACCGGTACTGCAGAGGTCATGGGTTCAAATCCCGTTGCGGAAGCCTAATGTTTTTTCCAGGACTTATTTTCACTGATGTTTAAGTAGTGTTCATCACTGCGAAGATCGCTCATTTCTTGAACCGCAGATTTATATGATTTTCATATATGTGTAGTCACTAGATGAGAGACAGATAATTCGCCGGTAACCATTTACACTCCTTAGTGGAAAGGGGGCCTTTGTAGAAGTAAAATGATTTGCCAAAGAACACAACACACTGGCCTCGTTTTAACTCAGTGCAAAGAAACTGAAATAGCACCACACTTTGCTTCCACGATGTTGGTTTTAACAAAACTTAAAACAGCTGCCCATAGTTCTTAACTCGGTGGCTTACTTGTTCCTCATTTCATGGTTTTAAAAATTCAGTGACGATGAAACCTAGGAGATCTAACGAAATACGTCTCACGCAAGCGCGTAAATGGATGTGGATTATGTAAACTTGTGACCTTCTTGACAAAAACAGGGCCTAAAATTGAGTGGTCACGTTTTAAAAATAGATGCCGCGTAAACAAAACCTATTTAACCCAGATTGTGTTGTTATCCAACTTAAGAAATCTTTGACATGGAAACATACTTTATTTGTATGGGTACGAAACGACGGATCCAATTGTTGACGAACGCTCCTAACTGGTGTGAAACGACTGTTAAGCCCACAAGCTACTCAGTCCTGTGGCTTGATGTATCACTTATCTGAAGGTCTTTATCAGGTTAACCGTCAACCGTCAAATATCTAACTCATTGACCGTCAAAAGAGCAAACGTCACCCGTTCAAAACGCAAACCAATATAATCCGTCAAATCCTTCAGACATTCCTTACGAGCAACTAAAATGGCGTCTGTGTATCGGAAAGAAGCACTGCTGTGGGTCTGTTTTAGATGGCTAAAGCATTGAAAAATGTTTTTTTTCAAAGTATTCAGGGAATTGTGTCTTGCTGAGAAATATCAAAACTTCATTTTTCGTCACGAACTGTTAAGTTCCACTTAGAAAAATTACCTGTTGACCATCAAATGGCCAAAAATTTAGCCGCCAAGAGTCCAAACTGCCTCTCCTTGACCGCCAACCATTAAAGATACTAACCCACCGAGAACCTTTTATTTACTAAATCATCATTTTGTCATCACAGCCTCGTATTACAGGTGAACCATACTTTGTATCCAGCTATCACTTAGACTGCGCGAGACTTGAGCACCACTTCCGGCTAAGCATATAGCGTAGACTTCCGCTTTTCATTTGGACGCTGCTTTGTTTAGGTCGGAGACGCATCAAAACCTCACCGCCGTTCACTGCGTAATGTCAGCAACGACGTTCATCGAAGCGTGTAATAAATTTAACAGGTGTAACAACGTACCAGCCATGTTTTCACCTGTTACATAATAATAATATGTCCACTTAAGCAACAGGTTGTTTACACAGAATGATCAACAGATCAAAGACCATCTCCTAGGCAACGTGCGTCGATAAAGCTGTGTTTTTTTCCTGTCAACAAAATGGAATCACTTCCCTTGATTAGTTAGTGCGCTCAAAGGAAATTTTTTAAGCAAATTGTGCATTTTTTAATTAATTGAGGAAGTTACCCAGACTCCTACTGCCATAACTGCACTTTCAAATGAAAATTAGTAGAACCATAAGTTGTTCAAATCGATCACAGCCATCTCTGAGCTTGTTACCTACATACAAGAAACTTGAAACTCAAATTTTCTCTTCGTCTCCCATCCTTATCACGCGATCATTGTGCAAAATAAAAAGCGTCTGCTCAAAAATAATACCGGTTTGCTTATTCCTCCCGCATAAGTAACCACAGCGACTCGATTGTTCAGTGGGCTTAAATGGTGCGGTATCAGCTGCGTTCAGCCGAGTGAACACCTATGAACTGTTAGTTTTGGGACCTTTGTTTCTGGCCTTGTGAAGTATATGGACAGCTTATTCACATTTCCGTTCACACGGTTATGGCTCCTTCGTAAACCATAGAATGAGGAACGTTTGAAAGTTTTGTTCCAAAAATTAAAATTTGCTGCGGCCGCTGTTGTCGGAAATTCATGGTAAATGAAAATTGGCCTCTAAAAAAGTATGTGCTCTGAAAATGGACTCTACTTTAAACCACCGATGGAGGAGACTTTTGACTGATTTAGAGATAAAAGCACGTTTTCGTCCAAAAAATTGAATGAATTCTGCATCAGGAGAAATCAGACAGAACAGGGATATTTTAATGACAAACTCTGATTCCCATGAGTAGAGGTAAAAAGTGTCGATGAAATTAAGAAAGTCGTCAGAATGGGAGTTTCTCGCTTTGAAGGTAATATACCTTGGGATTGTTTCTTTTGTCTCTGTGAATGTAGTTGAATTCAAGTCGATAACACAGCCACATCATCTCTATGGAATGCAGCGTAAATCCTGCTCGCTCTATGCATGCTTGAGTCTTCTTGCTTGAGTAAATTGTGCATTCACATGGAAGAGTTACCATGAAGCATCAAACTGAATAATTAGAAAATGCGGTCTTGGAAGAAATAATCTCAAGTTTTTTCAAGAATCCCAATTAGGTGTTGCTCTAAGGAGCTTTTCGTCTAGGTAGAAGTTGAACAAAGCTGACTTTAGGGGTTAACAACCACACGGAGAGTTAAGTTTGGCGGTACCTTGAGCCAACCAATCACATGCGTTCTGGAACAATCTCCTTTGTTCTTTGTGTCGCCGTGTGTGGGCTGCTCGTGCCCCTAGGTAGTACCACCTGGGAAATCCTCGGTATCTGAAATTCGATGATCCCACATGTATGGGGGCTTTATATAGATTCCCTGGGAATTCGCTCTTTCTGATGCGACTGATAGAGACTGGCTCATTTTATACAGTGACACTTTCAAGGCCAATATTCGTATATATTATTATGTACATGAATGACCGTGACTGTCGTTCGTGTAAAACGTGGTTGATTCGCCTGGAGGCTCAATGAGACTCACTGAAGCGAAGTGCTGTTTTGCAAGTAGTTGAACTGTATCAAATAGCGGCAAAAATCTACCCTGATTATCCTTCCTGGGTGGCAAAATGGGGTCGATAAGTTGTGATTGTTAGGTTTTAGGTTGCAAATAGACTAGTTTTATCTTTCCTTTGGTGGTTAAACGTGAAACACAGGCATACACTGTTTGTAAATGGTAGTTTTTGCTGGTCGTGATCGGCAAAATTATCGGAATTTGAGAATGTAAGCTTACAAAATAAATTGCTTATGTTTCAAACAGGTGATTAACTTTTGATCCTATAAAGGGTTGTGCCTCTAACACACGCTGCATTTGAAGTTCCTTCGAGCGCAGCCTCTTCTCTCGATCCGCTAATTTATTTGTTAAAGCTTGCTTCCTTTGATCGCATCTGGAATCAAACGGCCCCTTACTAACACCTCCCCGGGTGCCATCTTTTTCGATTTCACCCTCCATGCACGAGAAATTTGCTTTGTTGCTGGTCACCAGCCACGAGATTTGAGAGCGAATGCATTAAATTTACATCAAAGCTTTCGTTTCCTTTCAAGATGTCCATTCATGTGTGACTGGTCGTTAACTCACCTCTAGCGCAACTTTAGTCCTAGATTTTAATCTCGTCTCTGCGGAGATGTGCCAAGGAAAGAACGCTTAGAGAGATAATTATGAAGTAAAATCATCTGGACAGTCTGGTAATTCAGTGCGACTTCGCTTGGTTTGCCCGTTTAGGAACTGGAAGTCAAGATTTTTCTTGGTACGTTATTTTCAAAAAAAGGAAAAACTCAAGGAAGTAGGCAAGAGTTGAAAAACAGGATTCGACCCTTCCAAGGTAAGGCGAAATATACTTAGAGTTAATAGACTTATTTCTCATTGCACTAGGCGGAGTAGCTGCAAAAATATTATTGCGGAAATTTCCTAGGGAGGAATTGCGAACCGATAGCTACTTATAATCAGAACGCCCCGTTTGAACTCAACAACACCAGTCCAGGGATAGAAATGAATTTTTCTTGTTATTTAGAGAATAAGAATGAGATACGTTGATGCTATCTTTCGCCAGATTTTTAGAAGAAAAGAGAAATCATTGCATATAATTTGTTGAGATTTTCTTGAAACCCAAGACAGAGATATCTTGATGGGCGCTAGCCAGTATGGCCTTGACAACTCTATCCAACAATCGTTTATGCTCACAAATCAACACGGAAAGAATTAACAATACCTGACTTCGCTTGGTATCTATGATCTAATGTTATGGAATACGAAAAAATGTAGCTTAGAAGATAGATTTGAAATAGAATCAGGACTAGATGAGAGCCATGTTTACTTGGAGGCAGTAATTAATAAGTAAGCAAGGTGTCTTGAACAGCGCCGTTCAAATTCTTCCTGAACAGTTGGTCGACCCTTCCTTCGGATGGCATTTTTGGACTCGCAATTCAACAAGGCCAGTTTATCCCAAATAAAGGTAAGCAAATATACACATTTTGACTTTTTTCTTGACAGGACTTCCTGCTATTTTTGTATTTATTATCCTTGATCAGAGCCTCTCTTGTACCACCAGGCAAATTGCTTGTATTGAATTGATCAAAGTGACAAAACCAAAGAGAAACAAGTGTCTATTTTCTTTCCCAATTATCCTCGATAATCTTTGAAAATACCATATGACTCAGTGTAAATATTAGAGGAACAGCAGAAATGAAGTCAAATTTTGCGCGCTATTCAAACTTTTCTCGGTAAGATTTCCATTTGCTTGGACGCGTCCTGAAAGAACTCATAACCGTTGTGTCACGTAGATGAACTTTCGATGAATACAAATGTGAAGACATTTTCTCGACAAAAAAAAATTCCTACTTTAATTTTTAGCCGACTTTTAGAGCGATCGACATTAGAAGGCGAAGTTTCTTAACGGAGGTTATTTGTTTGTCCTCTGCCATTTGAAGGACACTTTGTACCAATTTTTCTGTGTCAACATGATTTGATTTCGGGTTAAAATGTTCTGACCTCACTTATTCGTAACTGCCAAAAAGAGTTTGTCTTGTACCCAAAGCATTTGACGACAAAATGAGACAAAAAATTGCCCAGCGTTTATAAAACAACTTACTGGTCACTAGCGTTGGAAAATACGATGCCCTTCATACAACGCTCTAAGGCAACAGACCTAGTTATGGCCTCGAAGGCAATCATCATGAATTATTAATAATCCTAGCTAGTTCAACCCCTGGATATAATACCTCCCAATAGCTTTTTATTTTTTACATAAATTCTACAAGTTTACACGAAGGAGCTTACTCATGTTAAAACATCGTTTTCGTTTCCAAATTCAAATTTTATTCGATGAGAAAAACGAGCATGGACTTTCGTTGCGGAATCAATTTAGTCACCCGACCAACATAATTGACCGAGTTCGATGAAATAAAGGGTCATGTGGACTTTCAAAGCACTCGTGGCCAGGCGACACGGAGATTTCGGAGATATGGTTACAACCCTATGTAACGTGTCATAAATCACGAACTGACACACCGGGTTCAAAACCATCCTAACTAATTATAAATTCAATCTTTAAATTGGTGCTACTTATTTAGACACCTATTTCGCCAACCAATAAAACAGCAGTTGCACTGTTGTAACTTTGTTGTTCAGTTTGTTGGATGCGATAACATAGGCGTATAAAACATCTTATATTGTTTTCTTCACGGATGGACAATGGAAGTAATAGTTTCTCTAAGCAAACATGAGCGAACTACTGTGCATGCCCTCTATCGGCCTGTCACCTAGAGAGTAATTTAGTTTGCTCACTTCATTTTTCTCTCCATTTGAGTTTTGTGACCCATGTTAGTTATGATGTAATGGTTAGGTAAAGTGGTGGACTGCACTCGGGTGTAATTGCTTTAGACAATTACAGTGATCAGTTGATTCACTTGGTTAGGCCGATCACACAGGCTAACCTTTTCGTTTGAAATTTCACCAACGAAATCCGACCTTGATACGATTTACGTGCATCAGCAGATGCCTTTGATTTAGCTCAGACAGCTAACCAAAGTAAGGGCAAACGTTTGGGGTGTTTTCCCTCATAAATTGAGGATTTCCAAAGGAACTTTTCGCAGCTATAATAGACAGCCGCTGCTCTCTGAGACGCATCGAAGGGATCGAAGGTAAAAAAAGGTATATTCTGACGAATTTTGAAAATTCTTACAACGATAGGGCGTTTGCGTTTTGTTTTACAATAACAAAAAATATTATTTTAGCTACTTTAGTACTTTTAAAACTAGTTTTGACCCAGTTTATTTTCCTTGCCACTTGTCTGTAAGCATGACGTCAGAAACACCTGGGTCGTTCTGCTTCGAAACAATAATTCATGTTAGACTACCTAATTTGAGCGGGAAAGAAATCGGGTAGCTTTCTCTAACTTCTTTGTTCATATAATGTTTAGTTACAAAATATCTTTATTACAAGCGATGTTGTATCAAATTCGACTGAGCACATATTTGCCTGAATTAGTTATTGCATCTCTGTTACCATTTTGACAGCTGCATTTAGTGATCAATTCACTTCGATGGCGACGAGACGCAAAGAACTAGAATTATATCCTGGAATTCATCGAAGCATTTAAACTTATTTTATTTTAATTTTTATTATTTGTTCTTCTCACTAAATTTCGGACACTTTTAGGATAAAAACAAGTTTTTCTCTCCATCAGGAATACAAAAAAAGATTTCTTAAGCCGCAACAATGTATTCGCAATGTATCCGAATTTCTTTTCCGGAAAAGCCTATTTAACCAGATAAAGCAGTTTGAATTTCTTACTATTTTTAATCAATAGCTGTAAGCTTCTTACATTGATTATAAGGAAAAGTGGTGCGTTAAAAGCATTTGAATGTGGAAGAGGAAAATGTCCTGCCACAGATCGAGATATTTAAAGCCCTTTCGGCCGTATAGGAAAATGGTCTTACCTAGCTGGAGTGGGTCCTTTACCGGAATCTCCACTTTGAAATTCTCCGCTGAATTAAAAAAAAAAAAAAAAAAAAAGGCAGGCGGATTTTCTCAAAATGTTTCATTTTATATTTCTCTTTTTCTTTATTTTTTCCCACGCAACGTTTTGTAAAGACGACTGCTTACGAGAATCAAAGCCGCTAAGAAAAGCTGAGTCAGTTAAAGTTAAAATCCTCTTCCCGTTTTTCTATGTATAACTTATGCGTAAGGTTAATTTGATGGTTCATGAGTCAGTGGTTATCGAAATAACACTGAATAGACCTGAAGACATAACAAACAACTTTGCGGAAGACGATGTAGAAATGGAGTCAACTGTACGATACAGATGATCGTGAAGTAGATGCAAATTTTCAGGAGATCGTATCCATCAAGAAAAGTGTTTTACTTTTGAGTAATATCACAATTTTTCTTCATCTACTTTGACTCGCTCTGACGAAGGGCTAAGACTCGAAATGTCAGCTTTAGGAACTTTTCACGGTATTCAATTTACATTATCAACCCAATTGATAAAGCTAATTATCTTGTAATATCCCAACCGACGCAGCAACATAGTTTCTTTAGAAACTTGCTTCCTTGACACCTTGATTCGCTCTGACGAAGGGCTACCACTCAAAATGTCAGCTTAAGGAACTCTGTACGGTTGTCAATTAACATTTTCAACTCATTTGTTAAAACTGAATAACAAAGTAGCAAATTGACAGAGAAAAAAAAATGGCTGTATTGTAGTTTCAAAAACGACAGGTTCCTGAATTCAAACTTAAATCGTACCGTCAAGAGCAAAATAGTCTTTCTGAAAGCCATAAATTGCATCCTTAAAATGAAAAAAGAAGAGGTTTAAATTTGGGGCAACTCTGAAAACAGTGATTAAGATCGTTCTCATTTTTAGTGGTTGCCCCGCGTTGAATAAATATTTAGATTTACTGTTGTGTTCGACACAGCTCTAAAATTTCGGTATTACCTCATTTTTTCAATAACGTTGAACTTTGAAAAGAAATGTTCTATGCCCTATTTCACCTCGACAGAACTTCCTGACATTTTCCACAGACTTATTTTTCAAGAAGCTTCTTACAAATTCTCGACATTTTTTCTACGCCCCCATGGCATGTGGTAAGCGGTGTTGCTACTAACACACTAACTAAACCTGCTGGTGTGTGCCATATAAGGGAATAGGTAAATAGTTGGGTTCAAGTCCTGGCTACGGGTGGCGAAGATTTTTCCAGATGGGTTCAAATCGAGCGGGAATATGACCGCTCAATAACAAGACGATTAACAACGGGCTCATAGAATTCTCACATTTAAATCATCATGGGAAAGGAAACATTATGAAATATTTAAGGTATTAAGTGAGTTTGGCTTGCTGTTATTTTAAATTTTTCTTAAAAGTGGAAAATGAACAATCGCTAGTAAAATGTATTTGATGGCATTCCTGCTATTGTTTCAGAACACGATCCGAGAATTAAGTGGAAGAGTCGCCGGTTGGAGTTGCGAATCAATGATGCCCCACAGAGGTAGACTATTCTTTATCTTATCAACATTTTCTATAATTTCTTGAGCGATGGGAAAAAAATATCCCTTCCTTCTTTTAAAAGCCGCTTGGTTTAGCTGCTTGCCAAATGATTTATTTATTCATTACATTCCTTAGCTTGTCATGCAAACTCACCGTAGTTATACAAACGGTCAGAATTTATGGCAAACATTTTTGGAAATATTTTGACAAGATTCCGTGAAATCAAAATTCCAGGCGAAGTAGCTGTCAGATTGAAATTAATTTTGAGGAAGTTTATGCCCTTATTTGAAGGCCGATTAAGTTGTCAGCCCAGTTATACAATAGAATATTTAATTACCCAAATATCTGGTCATGTTTAGATTTGAAATTTTTAGGTTTAACCCTCGAGTTTACGTCTTTCCTAAATTGAAACACCACAAGAGACGAATCTCCTAAACTAATACAACGACAAATACTTCCGAGAAGGCAATAAATAGTGAAGTATTTTTGAACTGAAATTTTCATTTCTTGTTGTTTTGATTGACAAAAAAAGGGGACACCCGAATTTGTTTTGGGTAAAATAGAGATTTTGTTACTGTGTCATTTTTTCCTTCAAGAAATATCACTGTAGTAAAAAATCATATCATTGCAAGCGTTGACAGGAAATCTAATCTCGTTTGATCTCCGCTGTATCGTCGGTTACTAAATGATCTTTGATTCGTCGGCCGGAATCGAATCAAATTTTGCATTATTTTAAAATACTGAAATTCTTCCTTGAAAAAAAGAAAAACTTTTAATGTGGCAGGATCAAAATAGGATAGCCTTTCTCTTAAGTGACTGAATCACTTTAAAAGGCATTGAGTTCAATCGTAACATCTTTCGTTTTTGTTTACAAGGAAATGATCTAAATTATGTAAATTAGCCACGCGGGCAGACTGTTGAGGAATTTTGATCACGGTCTTTCAAACAAACCATGTTTTTGCCGTTTTCTATCTTTAATTTCAAATGTCATTAAAAAATCCTTTAACCAAACAGAAATATAAAATCTAGAGATTCAAATTTCAGATTAAAACGGAATACTTAATCATAACTGAACGTAAACTGGAAATGTTACTCATTCACATACAGTCCTCTTCGGTCCAGTTATAGAGATTATTCCTTAAAATCGCTGACCAAATTTACGCAGGGAAGTAGTTCTCGTTACAGAGAAAATAAACGCGAACAAAGGAGAAGCTATTGACAGGTTTAGTCGGATTTGTTTTCATTCTCTTGTTTTCAAACTGCGTTTCCAAGATATGGAATAAAAGTTGTATTAGTGAACTGAAGTTGGATATCCAGTTTTTTCATTTTTTTTTCATTTTCTTTCGTCTGAAACACTTGTTTAGATATGCCTTAACATTGTCTAAATTAGTTTAATAATCTTTCAACCATAATTTATCACGGATAAAGAAAAAACATTTGCTTTAGTCTGCTCATTTAGTTGCCATCTAACAGGCAAATTCTACGTTGACTCTAGTTTTTTCGGCGAACTATTTGAAAAGTAGTAGATTTTGGAGAGATCACAAGAGATCATTCGACCATTCTTACTTGATAAGAATGGTAACCATTCTAAACAATCGGTTTATCAAAGGTTTGATACAGTAGGACCAAGAATAATAATGATTATAAAAAAAATAGATTCCTCCTTCATCCCATTGGTTACTTTTTTTTCAGGTATCGTTGACTACGTCGACCATACCTGATTGGCGTTAAACATAAGATCACCTGATAGATTTACTCATAGATTTAGCCCTTATTATCAAAACATAACTTAACTGAAATTTATGCGATTTGATGAATTTTATCCCAACGAAGGACCGGGTGGAGTCAACCAACTCGGAGGTGTTTTCGTCAATGGCCGACCCCTACCGGACTACATGCGACACCGAATTGTTGAGTTGGCTCACTGTGGCGTCCGACCATCGGAGATCTCCCGTCAACTGCTCGTGTCCCACGGGTGTGTGAGCAAAATTCTCGGAAGATATTATGAGACAGGTTCGGTTCGGCCCGGAGCGATCGGAGGCAGTAAACCAAAAGTGGCTACTCCACGAGTGGTGTCGAAGATTCTCGCGTACAAGGAGGAAAACCCTTGTATTTTTGCGTGGGAGATCAGAAACAACTTGTTGAGTGACGGAGTCTGTGACAAGAGCAATGTACCGAGTGTCAGTTCCATTAACAGGATTCTGCGCAATGCGGCTTCGGAGAAAGAACAACGCGCGGCGCACGAGAAAGCAAAACAGCACGTGCAACACCTTCAGCAGCAGATTCCAAATGCACCTCAGATGAATGGATTTCAAGCTCAAATTGGTTTCGCTCTACCACACAACGGTCAGACAGCACTACCTACTACTCTTCAGACCCTTGCACAACAGCTGCCCAATCCGCATCCCATGCCACAAGTTCCAACACCTGTCGAAAAACCCACGCAGGCTCCGGAGGTTGTGCAGAGCGTGGAAAAGAATGACAATGAACATCGTGGTACGCCACAAAACGGTTCGTAGCCAAAGACATAAAGTCTACATTAATATCCTATGTAATTAATTTCCTAATGTAATTTCAGGTACTGAACGTGATATGCAACAAAGTTCTCACAACTGAAAAGAATACCACTTTCCTAACTCTAAGAGAAGGATGCACCTTGCACAGACATTTAGAGGCTCTCAATTGCAATTAGTTTGAGTCAAGCAATTTCTATCAAGATACAGCTTCAGAACCATTTTTTTATTCTCGTGCAGGCACGGATCACAATGGGAAATCAGAAACAGAATCAAAACAGAATGGTCACCCAGAGAATGGCGAAAATGGAACAGTGGGCGAGGAACGCAAGAGAAAACATGATGACACATCGGTGATTGGTGATCAAAGCGACGAGGACGTCAAGAAAGAGAGCAACGGTACAACAGACGTAAATGGAAACGAAGGTCCAGACGCTAAGAAAAGAAAACTTGGACACATTGAAAATGGACACAAAAATGAAGTGGTGAGATACTATGATATAATCACTTTTCGTGGCTATACAACAAAGGAAGCTGCGCTTTTCTATACCATGTGGTGTGTACACATGAATTATGGCCTTAATTGTGTAGTTTTAGACACAGGGAACTTTAGTTTCTTTATCTTTACAATATAGCCTATTAGGTAACATGACTTGCTGTAAATGCTATAGCTTCTCACAAAGGCGAAGAGAAACTTCAAGCTACTGTCAAACGCTACTGAAAAGAGAGTTCTGTCTCGTCCTTACGGCAACATTTAGCTAAACGACACCTTTAGTTTTTTGTCTATGAAAATATAGTTTGCCGCTTATTTTTTTTCTTCTTCTTCTTATGCTTTCTCTATACAATTCCAATTAGCCCGTGTACACTCGCGTATCACCGACATGGATTAAATACAACCCCGTGATTCCGAGTGGATTTGCCATTGCAAGCAGCCTCAATGGCTTGAACGCAATCGCTGGTGATCTCAATGGTTTAAACGTCAACGTGAATGGCATGGGCGGTTTGAACGGCGTCAACGGGCTTGGAAGCGTTGGGGCGGTAAATGGATTGAACGGCATAGCACAGATGAACGCTGTTAATGGGATGAGCGGGATGAATGGAATGGGAAATGGTCTGGGAAATGGAATGAGCCTAATGAACGGGAACAATGCCATCAACGGAATCAATGGTTTAGCAGGTATTAGCACCATAAATGGTATTAACACTTTGGGCAACATCAGCTGTCACAATGTGAACGGAATGAATGCCATCAGTGGGATGCATTCAATGAATGGCATGAACGGCCACGCCAATGGAGGAATGACACATCCTGGTATGGACCAGGATAGGTCACTCGGACAAAACGGGATTAACGGCCACACAGAGAATGTCCACTGGTCGCCGCCCTACCCCATGGTGTGTCTACCGGATTCAAATAATTCCAACGGAATGACCCAAACAAATGGCATAAACAAACAAGATTCCTTTGCACCACAGATTGCCTTTCAGATAACCAACACACCCAGACCAGATCTTCAGAACAATTCTGCTAACTCAACCACTGTATGCACATCGGTTTTTGCACCCATAACTACGGCAACGCCAAGAAATCACTCTCTTACAATGGCAAATCCTTTGACCAATGGCATCCAAGCCATGCAGTTCTCTCGACCAATGGCGACCGAATTTACACAGCCAATCATGAAGATTATGGCACCAGCCACGTTCCTGCCATTAAGACCGTCTGGAATAGCCTCCCTTGATACCATAACTCATGGGTGAGCAAACACGCAGGAAAAGAGCGATTAAAAACAAGGCAAAAATTAATGGCGTTGCCTTTTAGAGGGTTCTAAGCCCCTCGACATGCGTTTTGGAGAAAATGCGCATCCATCCGTTTATGTATCCTGAAATTTTGTCAAGCACGTAAGATGTCATTGTTACTTCGTAAGAGGTCAATGCTTTTGTTTATGACAAGGAGAAAGATCAATATATTTTTCAAAAACATTTTTGACACCGGAATATTGTATTCCAACGAATTCGGAGATATGGTTTACGCTTGTATTTAACAAGAAAAGGTATTTATTCTTATCTCATTTATTTTCACCGAAAGGTAAGCGTTCATTGTATGATATAGTCAGTATTTAGAAACACTTTTACTGTAGAGTGTCTTTACATGCACTAACATACCAGTCACGAGTTACTAGTCGTTAGCCGATATCCTTAAAATTCAAGGACCTGTCAACATTACCCGTCGTGTTTAGCCGTGCACATGCTTGCAGTCTTTTCTTATTCATGTCCTCACCTGCCTTTTAGTAACTATAATTTGGATTGAACGTATTTCACGTACTCAAAAGTCACATAAACGATATCGATCGAAATATTAACAATCATTCCGAAATGAATTTTATTTTTCCTAGACTCGATTAATAAATTTTCGGCTTCTCTAAAAGCAAAAATTATAAAGCCAGATATGCATGCTAAAAACATTGGTTATCGAACCCGAAATGCTTTCAGCCAATTAGGAGCACGATTGGCAATAATTGCGATGTGTCACAATAGCGCAATCATTTTCCACAAACCATATATACAACATTTTCCTATAAAAACATGAGAATGTTGAGGTTGAAGTCAAAATACTGTTGCATCTACCTTTTTAACTTTTTTCTTTAACATTTGAAACTCATCATAGCAGCTGAAACTGCTTTGGCGACTTGTCGAACCAAAAATATATGCATATCCTAATATACCATTTTTTTTGTCGCTCTTGCCTTCGATGAAATGCAAGTGTTTAACAAACGAAAACCTTCTTTGTTTTCTCGGTAACATAGTAGCCAGTTATCATGACTTCATCCATGTAATTTTGCGCGTCAGAGCATCATGTACATTGTCGATTGCACCTAATTTTTCATTAGAGGACTTAAAATAAGTGTTGCCGAATATAATAGATTTAGTGCCTCGCTGCGCGCGCGCTGAGGGCTCCGCTCTATTCTGTGGCTTTGTAAAAATAACACAGAAATATGCAACTGCCCAATAAGGCTTCTTCTTAGCTTTAAATTAGGCGTAAAACATGAGGAATAAATAGATTTGTAGCGAGTTCTTCATTGAGAGAAAAAGAACTGCAGGAATCCAGTTGGTTCTTGCCATAACTGTGCTTAACGCTGATATCCTTACGAAAGTATTATCTTTACGCTCCCACTGATGCTTGAGTAAGTCTATTAAGCTTGTTTTGTCTATCTGATAAGCCATTTTCACTTTTGCTTTGCTGTATAAAAGTAGTTGAACAATTATCATAAACCAGAACAAACTGAGTAAACGTTTTATTAAAAAATAACCGCTGAGACTGAAGAAATTGGGAATAAACTTTACTGAAGATAAAAGTAGGGAAGCCTTTATCTGATTTAAAGAGGATTTTTCCTATTGGCTGAAAAGTAGAAACTCGACTTCTGATCCATACGCCAACAGATAAATCAGGTGGAATGCAAAAGAGGGTTAAATTGATGTTCCGAGCTCGTAGCTAATCAGTATATATCTCACAGGTGAATAGTGATTTTATTGCGCATTGATTGGCTGGTTTGAAAGTGATTAGCAAGTACTATTTATCTTTGAGCACCCACGGAGACAAAATCGTGCGTCAAAACCTGAATTTCCGACCATTTTTTGACAGAAATGAACCATTATTTTTGGTTTTTGTGTGGTTTATACTAAAACAATTATTCACCTCAGTGTCGGTGAATGTGGTGGATATTTATCTTGTTGCTTCGTGGCTTCGTGGCTCGGTAAATATCCACTACTATTAAACATGAATTGTCAATGGTTCTTAAAAGTATGTGCCTTTCTTCTGATAGGCCGCTGCAATTACTTTAGTTCGGTTTTACGACACTCGTATTATACACCAAAAACAAATGCTCAGATCATCAGTTTTTCTGTTCCATGACACATTCCTCCTGGTTTCGTTGTGATAAGTTACGTACGCCTTTCTTATTAATAAATTATCATACAGCCCAACCACAGTGTCATGCTAGGCATGCCGGGTAATATGGCGGCTAGCCCGCTGGGGAAACTGGACCGAGAATGTACAAAGTGTTTATCAAGAGAGAATATATTTTTCCATATTGCGTTATTTATCTGGTTAATCAATTAATAGATGTTCTCGTCGAACATTGTTCAAAATAATTCCAAATATTTATTCGTTAATGTTAAGTTAAATTTTGAGATCAGCGAGCTTCTTTCAAAGAAAACATTTCTCCGGTCTTCAAATCAGAGGTAGTTTAGGTCCATCGTTTCATTTTATGTTTGTTGGCAGAACATCCAGCATACTAGTTTCAGTTTTTGTAAAAGAAAAACTATCCAAGTTTCTTTGAAAGAAGTTCGGAGAATCATCTTTATTATTACTGTTAAAGAGACGCATTCTTTATAAAGGAAACAAGCGAAAAATTATGTATTTAAATTTTAAAATATTGCAATCGTATGGATTGCCCATTGTTTATTAGAAGAAATGTGTAAAGATCATTGAGGAAGCTCCATGAAATATATTAAAACTGTTTTCTTGTGTGGAATTGTTATCTATCTCTTTTGTTTTAAGTGGCTCGCGAACTTTGACATCACTGTCTGACTCCATCATGTCCTTTGACCCTTTAACTCTGAACTGTGACTGCCATTTATGCCACCTGTGAATCAAAGTTAACGTAACGAGACTAGAGGAAATGATTCGTTCTTGATCGCTTTGGAAATTTTCCTTGTTAATAGCAAGGGAAATGTGCAGAGAAAAATGCGAAAAATATACATAATGATGTTTTTAGGGTAAAAAGGGTTCATTCCAAATTCTATTTGTATCGTCATTGCTTTTCTGAACTCTACTGATCGAGCAAGCCGTGAAGCAAATGGAAGAAACACTTGCTAAACCCAAAGGAATGAACACGCACAACTGGAATGAATTAATAAAGCGGCTTTGAAAGAGGTAAAATAAACAGCACTTTGATTGTCTTGTGAAAAGGCGGGTAATTTGAAAGTCCTCAACTCATGTTTTCAACTCTAATGAAGTATACGCACACCTTTTAGTTTTTGTGGTGCGTGCAAAAATTGAGCAAAGAAAAGGAATATCAGTGCGTGATCCCATCGGCGCTTTCGTCTTTGTTACATGCCTTGTTAAAACAAAATTAGAAGGAATAGTTTTCTACTCATGCGCGCAATAAAAAAGCAAACCTGTTGAGACATAAGTAGTTGTAAATTATTGTGTTATATTAAAGTACTGAGATTCTTGTCATCGCGTTCGGTAAATTTAACCACAACTTAAGTTTTTGTGAGCGTGAAATAAAAAGTTATGCACAAGGAAAGTTTCAGGTACGCTGTCTGTCGTACAAAGAGTGCTATGGTTCACTCAATAAGAAAACAATGCGATCAGGAAGGTTATTGTTTTTTCTAGTGTAAGACAGCATGGAGTCCAAAATAAAGGCTAGTCGCATGCTTGCTGAGTTCTTCTTTCACAAGCTCTCCTTTCCCCTTCTTTCAATGTACTCCCCGAAAACATGCTTCTCTGGGTAATGCCCCCTCATGCCTTTGATAAACCTTCAAAACTCCAACTTCCACTCGACCAAACTACCTGACGTCACAAAATATTCGAATAGTATGCATAGTCTTTGCTTACTAAAAAGGAAGTGTAATTCTAATAGAAATTCCGCCGATCTTAAGATGAACTTCTGGTGTCGCGTAAATTTTTCCTCACGTAAAAGCTACGTAAAGCAAACGTGCGTAGGCAATGTCCACTGCTACGTAAAATCAATACTATGTGTTTTGTTTCAAGCGCGAAAACCGTCGTAAAAGTTGAAGGCTGATCAACTTTTCATTGCACTATCGCGATTGCCCCGTGTGTAAAACGCGCGTTAACGCCTGAAATGAACGTTGAAGTGGAAATACGGTGACATTTAGTCGAAGGATGCGTTTGCGCACGCAAACGGTCACTACGCTGTACATAAACCGACATATCGCTGAGCTGCAGCGACAAATTATAATTGAGCTGAAACGATATGTCGCTCAAAGAAAACAATCATTTGCGAAGATCTCATCAAGGAAACGACAACATACGTCGCGGCTCTCAATAGTCCTGGATGCATCATTCTAATTAAAGTATCGCTTAAACATCGTCTAGAAATCGCAAAAAAAATTAAAAAAACAAGTAAACAAACCCACACGTCTGATATGAATAATTTATTACATTTTTGTTGCTGTTATATTGTTCACAGGTGCTTAAAACGTAATGAAGTAAACATAAGCCTTCAGAATAAATCGTAAAAATAGTCCAGCCCTTGTCCGATCTCCCAGATGGAGATTCCAACTTCAAGTTCCTTGGCGAGATCCAGTCGCACTTGAATAGACTAAGACACAAGGAAATGAAATGGAACTCATTTGTGGTATGTTAAATAAACTCAAAAACAGGCTCCTTCTTGTTGTAGAAGACACGCGACTCTTCACGTCACGTTCTTTGTCTTTTTGTTTTCTATTGCCTTACGTCAACTGTGTCTTCTACACCAAGTAAAAAGCCAGAAAACACCACCCAGGCTTAAATGATCTTTATGGATATCATCACTGCGCAAAAGCATCAAATATCGATATTCCTATATTAGGAAGTTCAGGCTTAAATGATCTTAATGTATATCACCATTGCACAATAGCATCACATACCGACAATCCTATCCTAACAGTATGCAAGAGGTTCGTCACCATGGACTTACTTAAACAACATAGCCTATTATAGGTTTTCTAGAGCATCCGAAGTAATAATCGAAAGGTCGTAGGTTCGACTCCCATTGGGAGCACTCGAGAGTCTTCTATTTCCGTTTAGGCCCGTGTCATTCAATGAATGACATCATATTTTGCCACAGATTTTCTCTAAAATCTATTTCAGTGTAGCTTAAAGAAATTTGTCGTGGGTGGGCACGAGTCATGAAGCTGAGAAGTAAGTCGTAGGTTCAAACACCAACAACAATCTCTCACCTTAAGCGTTGGGTAAAACACAGAGTGGTGGGTCCCAGCAGCACTGTAAAATATGACGTTGGAAGTTTAAGAGTGAGTAATTTTTTATTTGGAACGCCAATTTAAGATCTCACTCTCCACAATGATTCCGTACGGCAACACTCGGAGGTTTCGTTCCCGAGTATCGCAGTAAACTCACCGACCAAAATAACGATCTCCTCCGGACTTGTTAACCGAATAGTAACGAAGTTCACCGAAGTATCAAGTACGAAGAAAGCCTCTCGAGAGAATACTTTGTGATTTTAACTTAAAATCATGAACGCGTAATGACGTCTTTTCCCCTTTTGGCACGTTTGTTCGTGAGAACTGTCAGCAAAACCTGGCGAGTTCTAAAGCTGAAGTAAAATCATCCCCTTCAACAAGCAAATGACTTTACAAAAAGGAAACCATCACATGACGATAAATTTTTCCGACGAGTACCTTGCAAAACGGGAAGAAAGAATAGTCACTGCAGTAAAATCGCCAGAAAATTTACACCTCTTTTCTAATCCATTTTAACTGACGAAAATCAGACGGTGGCTTGAAGATTCGAATTACCACTTTAAAGGGAACGTTTATTCCCCCGCGGTGCTCGATCGAGAAATTTTGTTCTTACCACTCGAAAATAAAATTTATACCTTCGCACCGCCGCACAATATTCTCCGTGTTCCGTAGGATTTCATAAGAACAAATGAAACAACATTATGTGAATACAAAGCACAAATTGGTGACTTTACTTACGTGAAAGCGAAAGAATGCTCCGCCACTCCGTTCTCCCAAGTAAGTTTTTCCGTTTTGTGTTTTGTTAACACCTCAATGTATCTATGAAAGGAAATGTGTATATGTGGATAAGTTCTTGTCTGTGTTGCGTCGGTGAGAGAGTATAACAAGGTAATTTTGTATTATCAATTGAGTTGATAACGTAAATTGACCACCATAAGGAGTTTCAAAGCTGACCGCGTTTCGAGCGTTAGCCCTTCGTCAGAACCAAAGTCAACACAAGAAAACTAGTAACAAAGAAACAAAACAACAAACAAAGAAACAAATAAGCTTACTCCCTAGAGCGCGGGAAAACAAGAGAGACTAATATTCGATTGGGTTTTAGTCCCGCATCTAAATCACCGATCAATCGAAGCATCAACATCCCCTCCCCCACCCCCACCTCCCAGGTCAAGCCGCGTCATTTGACCCTCGTCCGGGCCCGGGGGGGGGGGGGTGGGAAACCTGAACCTTGCCTGGTGAGGGTGGGGAATTTGGACCAGTGGTGTAAAGTCTTTCCAGCGGAGTAAAACGTTACAGTACATCTTTAAACATGGAGGGGGGAGGGGAAGGGGTTATAGTTCACTTTTGGGAGCAAATGGCACAGAAGAAAAGGTCTACAAGGTGTAGGTTTTAAAACTTGGTTAACGTGTAGAAAGTTACGGTCACCGACCTCGCCTTAACGGGAAAAAAAAATCTCTAAAAGTTCAAATGCCTGGGGAGGGGTGGGAATAAGCTTTGAAATGATCGACGCATAATTGGCAGCTTGAGATAACTTGACCTACCACGTGATAAAGTAAAGTGAAACCACGTGGGACACTCGTTGAAAATTGCTCTCTTTGCACATCATGCATAAATTTATGTGGAACTAAGCATCTCAAAGCAAATAAAACAGTGATCAACATTTCTTCACCACTCACTCACCTTGATCCTAAAATAGCTGTGTTGTGGAACCACAAAGTATTTAAAGAAGAGAAAAAAATAAAAGAGAAGAATCAGCAAAAATTGGAACTTGAACATTGTTTGTACATTTCGCCGGTACCCATTTATACTCCTGAGTGGAGAGACGGACTGAGAAAGTGTCTTGCCCAAAAACACAACACAATGATTCTGCTATCGGCCGCCAGTGGGCCATTAGGTGTGCCTTGAAACTGTTAGCCGATGTTCAGCTGTAAGTCGACAGACAAGTTTTTTTTAGGGAGTTTTTCTTCACAATTACCGAATTTTTAAGCACATTTGAGGACAACTTTCGAAGATAAGTTTACTCGTTATTTCTAAAGTCCGGTCAGTCCCACCATTCAAAATATTTTCCAGTGGCAAGGATGAAAATCCTTTCGTCTCTGGTGCATATTTCGAGTAATTTAACTTATCCTTTTCTTGTTTCGACTTACGTCCACTTCCCGTCGCTGCGAATTCCTGGCCGTAGAAGTTGAGGCCCATTAGAATTTTCGATCGCTGCTTTCCTTTCTCTGGACTCAACGTTAGCACACAGTCTTTTATCCATTGTAGAGGGGCATTAGGACCCGGCCTACATAGAAAGCAATAGGGCAGGTTAAAAATAATTGTATTTAACGAATTTATTATGTTACCTTGGGTCTCTCAGTAATATGTCACAGATGACGAAAAGTGGTAAGAACAAAGAACAAAAAAATGGCACACGTGGCGCAGACTTCGTCCTAAAGGAAGGCCGGCTCCTAGTCCAATAAAGTTACGCACAGCGGAAACAATTACTCACCTCCCTTGAGAAGAGTAATCATAAGTCATCAGACTAAAACCATCCAGGACTGGCGCTAATAATTCAAAGTCATTTTTATCAAACGAGCCCGGCTTCTTCCTGAAAGGAAAACAAAATAAAGGAAGCGATACAATGCAAAAATTACCGCAAAATAAATCAATAGTTGAATAAATATATACATAAATAAATAAATATGAATATTTATGTAAATGATGATGTTAATGACTACCACAATGATAGCGGTAATGTCAGTGTGAAGTATCGCTAATAAACGAATAAATTTTAAATCATAAGGCTAATGATGATGACAAGTTTGACTATTATAATGACAGTGGTAGTATTCATGGTAATGATATCCATAATGATGATAACTATGAGGCGGTTTTTTTCCTAATCTTCTCTTGTTTCATCAATCAACCAATTGCTGTAACAATCCGTTCAACTGAATTTGGATTGGAGCTTACCCGGCATAAAAGGGAGGCGGTATTACCAAAATTATCTTGAGCTTTTCTTTATGAAGAGAGTCAGCCATTTTACTGACTAGAAGATACAAGTCCCTGAAAGACATACACGTAGGTACAGGTTATGGAGAAATAAACATTTTCCGTTACACTACGCTTTAACTGTTAGTTACGTGGGATGCCAGGGGCAGACCACGTTAAAATTTCGGGTGAGTGTCGTCGTAATCAGACATGGAAATTAGTCCCTGATGGCTGAGGTTACTATTATTTTGGATGGGTGACCATACATAATATCCCGAGTTGTTTTGTCTTTATTTTTCGATTTCATTCCTACACTTTGAAGATTCAACATCAAATCCATATTTTCACCCGTAAAACCAGAGTGACTGTTGATAACGACTCACGCAGCCCACGTTAAAGCCTCTAGGCTTCTTGTTTAGATAACAATGATGTTTTGTCAGGGAAGCTTGTCTTTTCTTAAGTACTAAGTAACTGACTGATGGACAGAAAACCAGACCATCTTTTTGTCTGTGTCTTTTTGTCTGTCTAATTTGGTTAATTTGTTGATCTGTGAGTTTCTTTCTGTCTTTCTGTCTAATTAAGTAATTAACTAACTGACTGACTAAGAGATACTGAACATAAAATGACTGACTGACTGACAGATACTGAACATAAAATGACTGACTGACTAACAGATACTGAACATAAAATGACTGACTGGCAGACTGACTGACTGACAGACAGATACTGAACATAAAATGACTACCTGACTGACTGACAGATACTGAACATAAAATGACTCACTCCCTGACAGTGACTGAACATAAAATGACTCATGGAATGACTGCCTGATTTAATGTCTGACTGCCCAACTTCAAAATGATTGATTGACAGGTTAAACTGAGTGATCAACTTATTCTGACTGGCTGCGTCTGACTGAACATATGAATGACTGACTCCCTCACAAATAAACAGTGTGTCTGAGTGATGGAATGGAGAGAGAACCAATCAATAAATGAACCTACTAGCCCAAAAAATACTAAAAAAAACCTACTCTTTTGTGTCACCATTATACTGACTCCACACCTCTAGAGTAAGACCATCAAAATGATTTCCCTGAAGAAAATCGAATAAGAAAGAAAGAAAGAGGAAGAAATAACTTAAGAAATTCTAAAAAAAATTCCAATGAATGGACATAATGATTTACATGACTGTATTCGATAGTTACAGGAATAATCCAGGTACAGGCATATTTATTATTTTGAATCACTTTTGACACTAATGTAACTTACAGTTCCTGTTGGTTCTTAATTTAGCTTGGAAAAATAAAGTAGATAGATATCTTTCTTCCTGAATAAATATTTAACCTCTTACCCCACCCCCACCCCCACCCATCCCCCCCAAAAAGCAAAAGGCAGTCTTTTTTTTTCTAAACAAGTTGCTATTGGCAGACTCCCTTTCAATGGACAGTACACATTATATTAATGTCAAGGTAATGTTAAGCATAAGGCAAAAAATACATTTTAGCAGCTGAGAAGGTTTTCATTGAAGGACAGACAAAAACCTTTTAATTCAATGCAACCATTAAAACACAATTTTTTGTGAGCATTGCACCCCTCACTCACCTTTAGGTAGGAGACTATTGTGTCAATTAAGGACTGTAGTGCAGTGTCACTTGAAAAAATTATGTGATAGTCATTAAATGTCCATTGATCAAACAATACTCTGGGAACTGAAAAGAAATGAAACTAAAGTTAACTTACTTTTTCATCCTTAACATCTAAAACTCAGTATGCATATTCTCCATACTGTTCTCTATACATTTCCTAAGGTGCTGAAGAGGAGAATTTTATTTAACAACCAAGATCATAGTCGGTGATCATTTTCTTTATTCTCAAAACTTTAAAGTGTGATTCAGGGGTGATATCGTAAGGAGAAATTAAATGTTTGTCACTCTTCGGGATTTAAGACTTAACTAAAGTAAACTTGTTTTCTTTTATTTACTTGACTACATTATGGATGTTTTTACTGTTGTAGCTGTTTTTTGTTTTCATTCTTGACGTTGCCATTGTTTTTGTCCACATGACAAAGAAGATAAAGAAATGAACCCTTTAACTCCCAGATCAAATTTGTAATTCTTTTTACTGTCAACCATACAGTTCTCATAATGTCAGGTAAGAGGATTAAGTATTGGATCAACTAATTATCCCCAAATTGATATTTTTCTTTATTCTCATTACTTATCTGGTTGATATTGAATTGATATTGTAAGGAGAAATTCTGTCTTGGTCACTCATGGGATTTAAAGGGTTAAAGAACTTACTTTAAATTTCATTTCCTTACCAATCTTAACATGATTTCCTCCTTTTTTAACATCTGACATCCAACCTAAAGAAAGTACGCAAAAGATAACATTCATCAATGACTAACTCTCACATTATGAGCAAGACATTTCATAAAAATTACCCCTTGGTAATCAATTTCCACAAATTACCACCACTCTCAAAGATCCTACAAGATTCTGAAAGATCTCATGAGGACCTTCAAGGATCCTATCAAGGATCTTGGCAAATATCTCTATGAAATATCTTACAGGATCTTCAAAATTCTTGCTTCAAGAATTATTCAAAGATTTTTTAACATGTGGAGGGAGGTGCACCACATGTTTAAGTTTGTGGTTTGTATGTTTCTCTGTTGTTCTGCTGTTCTTCAATACCTTGATCAATATCATGGCCTCCCTCTACAGAAAAGGTACCAGTTTTCCTATTGAACAACAACAACAGCAAAAGAAATTAGCATAAGTTTCAAAAAAGACTTACACTTAAAACACCTTTTTTTTTTTGGGGGGGGGGGCAGGGATTGAAGGCTAAAATCTCAATACAAGTTCTTATTTTTAGAAGGTAGAGTTTGTTCAAATTTGATACAGTACATTGCATGTAATACAAAAAGGTAACAAAAACTTGACAGAGCACCAGTAGTGTTGTAAGAATACAATACTGAACTGTCAATACATCCATAGCTGTGTAGCATATCTGACCTTGTGTACAAGTAAGTCATGTAAAACATGGCACTATGAGGCTGCCATACGGTGCAGAATCACACCCACACCTGACAAATTTATTACACAAAAATTAAGAACATGATGAAAAAACCTAGGTAGCCTAGTTTTACAGTAAAACAGTAAACACAATTTATATATTAAGAACCTATGAAGTCTAACTTGAAAAAACCTAGATTCTGATCTACCAGTTTTTACTGTTATATTTCCAATAATATTATAATTATTGTGACCAGTGCCAGAGTTGGCCTAGCTGTACCTAGACTTCTGAATGACAATGACATTACCTTCTCTTGATTTGGAGCCACACTGGTGAAACATAAGTAAATTTTGGGCTAAAAATTTTTGCTACATCATAACCATGAGAGTTCCACTGAAAAAAGGAAAATGAGATAAAATTTGGTCACAAAAAAAAAGGAAGACATTCATGTTAGTGAAAAAATTTAATTTTTGCAAAAACAATCATGCAATTGGTAAAAGTTTAAGGGCCTTCGATAGGTGGGTATGGTCCCTGGTGTGAGGTCTACACAATTAATGGTAGCCCTGAACTGGACTGATCTGTCAAATCAGTGAAAATTTTGAGACATTTACCAGTTAGCTTTCCCTTCATGTAATAAGCTGTAGGAGTTCAAAAAGAGAGCTGTGAAAAAGAAGTGCAATTGACACAGGGTGCATTTTATGATTATATAAAGAGTTCCAGAGCTTTAGAACTCCTTACTGTGGCTGAGCTAAATTTATTAGCTCAGTTGAAAAACCAAAATATCTTGTTATACCCCCAACTGATGCAGCACTGCAGTCTCTTTAGAAACTTTCCCCCCTTACACCTTATCTTTCCAACAACTTTGCCACTTTGCATGAGATATTATTGGGAAAGCACAAAATCCAATCAAAACTTCAAAAGCCACGAAACAAACTTTCAACTTTCAACATTATGGCATTCAGAAAACTTGAATCACTTTCTATAAGAGGCAGAATTGACAACTTATACCAAGTTTGATGGGACATAAAAACTGTAGATAAAACAGTATCCTAGCTGTAAAGAATGCTTTCATGATATAAGTTGTTGATAATTATTGATGTTTCCACTTACTGGTGCAACATATACCAGGACATCTCCATTAAAGTTTACTTCTGATACATTTTTATAATATGAGCTGTGGAACTTGATGATATCTCTTGTCCTTGGATTTTCCACAACTAAGCCTCGTGCCGTGACATTTGAATCAGGACGTCCCTGATAAACAAATATCAAATGAAACAAAGATTAATATACAAAAAATAATGTAATATATTTATGGCTTACCCTTTCACTCTCAAAATCTCATTGGTAAAATCTCTTTACTATCTGCTGTAAAATTTTTGTAATCACATTGGTTCAGAGAATTTGGTATTGGATCAACCAAAAATCTTCTTGTGGATATTATTCTTTATTCTTTATTATCATCACCTGTCTGCTTGATATTGTATTCATTTGATAATTATAAGGAGAGATTCTGTCTTGATCACCTTTTTTCTCTTCTTTTCTTTCCCTCTTTTTTTTTTCACTTACATGCACCATATATAAATCTTTTTGAATACATGCCCGATTGGTATCAAATACATGCCTGATTGGTATCAAATGCATGCCCGATTGGTATCAAATACATGCCCGATTGGTATCAAATACATGCCCGATTGGTATCAAATACATGCCTGATTGGTATCAAATACATGCCCGATTGGTATCAAATACATGCCCGATTGGTATCAAATACATGCCTGATTGGTATAAAAAAAAATTAACAAAAAAACAAAGAGGGCAAGAGAGAAGGAATTGTTTTGTCAGGGCAAGTCATAAGCTCTAACAAAGGGCTAATGCTTAAAAACATCAACCTTGAATCACTCTGTGCCAACCAATTTTTATTAGCAACTTGTGATTATTTAAACCCCCACCAATTATTACAGCACTACGGTTTCTTGAGAATTAGTAATACCTCCTTCATGCCTAATTGAAGGATTCTAATAAGTACTTTCTTTTAACAAGCTGTGACTTTACATTTTAAGTTTTCATCACCTCACAGTGATCTTTACTTTGCCTGCAGATTGACTCACCAGGATATATTAAATAAAGTCTGGTATACTGCCCCCTGCCGTGTAGAATACCTCTTGACAGTATCAATACATCATCCTTCCAACAGGTGATGATGGTCATGGATATGAATCCTAATTCTCTTAACTCTTATTCCCATGAGTGATCAAGACAGAATTTCTCCTTACAATATCAATACAATATCAAGCGGACAAGTGATGAGAATAAAGAAAAATATTAATTAGGGGATTATAAGTTGATCCAATACCAAATTCTCCAAATTAACTTCACAAGAACTATATGGCAGACAGTAAGGAGAATTACTAATGACATCTTGGGAATTAAAGGGTTAAACTCCTATGAGTGGCCATGATAGAATTTCTCTTCCCAATATCAAGAAAATATCGAGCAGTCATGTGATAAGGACAAACGAAAATACCAGTTAGGAGATTATAACATGCAGTTGATCCAATGCCAAATTCTCAAAACTCACATCATCAGAATTGTATAGTAGTAAGTAAGGAGAGTTACCATATAAGATCTTAGGAGTGAAAAGGTTGACAAGGAAAAGTATGGCAGCTAATAGGAAAAATTCAGATCAGACATTGTGAAGTGAAGAGTGTACTTTTTATTTTAAATTGAAGTAAGACTCAGTAAGGGAATTTACTGATCTGGCTTTTTATTTTGTGTTAAAGCAGAATTTGAACTGGCTGGTTCTCAGAGAGTAATTACAGATCTTGAATAATAAATTTCAATGTTTTTATTTAAAAACATGCTGCAGCTGTTATGTGAAACTTTAACAGTTTTCGTTTCACTTACTTTGCATTAATTAACACTTGATTTAGTTTGGTTTGAGTATCACCACGCTAATACCAGTAACTTCAATTTTATTTCACCAAATAAAATTTAAAGATAACAAAATAAATAAGAAAAATCAGGGTGAATCTTTCAGAATTCACTCTTACGTCCCTTATTAAGATGGGCCGATTCCATATTCAGCCAGATCAAGAACAAAATTTAAATAATGAATAAAACATTAACACTAAAGTTAGCCCCTAATGCATACACAAAATGTTTTAAGATTATCAGTCTGCAACTCATTCAGGGCACGCAAAATTGTTCACGACAGAAATACCTCTCTGATTCGAATATCCATGTTGTTTTATCAAGTCCATTTCGATTCTAGAAGAAGAGATAGCCCATGGATCTATTTCATTTAGTGTAGCTTCACTTAAACAATAACAAAACTTCACTTACCGCTCGGCTAGGCTCGGAGCCTTTCTTATTTTTCTTGTCTTTCTTCGAGAGTGTTCCAGCCACGTGCGATACATTTGTTATCCAACAACCAGTTACCACACAAAGAATAATCCCGAATAATACCCTATGCATTTTCGCCGTGAGATTAATTTAAAACGATAACAGTCCGTTAGCTGATAGCAGATGGAGACAGTTGCATTATTGAAGGTTGTTTGGGTTCCCAGTGGACGTATTTCATTCATTGTTAAGTAAATGGAGTGATAATTTGCATTGGCAGTTACCGCTGAACAAAGTAAATACATATTAGAAATAAAATCTTACTTACCCTGGGAGGGTCAGGTAGACTTATCAGTTACACAACTTCTGTTTGTTCAGTCTGCTTTTTAAAAAATATAATAATTGTTATTATTCAATATATTAATAAATACGAATTCTAAAGATAATAGCTTTCTATTAAAAAGCAGATTTTTTTTCCTTTTTCAGGGATCGTTTATTATTTATCGCGCGGACAGGGGGAGGGGGGCTGGAAGATTTTGGTTGAGTCAAGTAGTTTACCTGATTCCGTAAAGGCTCTGAGACATTCCTATGATTCCCCCTACATTGGCAGTTAACTGACAGTCAAGTTTCTGTAATAGTTCCCCGTTAATCTTTTTGGGTGATACCAAATGATACCCCCCCCCCCCCCCGCTAAAATCCTCTCCCCACCTGACGATGAATATTTACTGGTGAATACCGCGGGCCGCCATTTTTTTAAAAACCTGGGAGCGAGTTTAATGACGTCATATTAACCTCTCTTGTGCGGCAAATTAAGGCGCTATGTTGTTAAACGTTCGACGCTATTTTTTCCCTACTGTAAAATTCGAATTCTCGTACCTTTTCTAAAATGCCCTCGGCGTGTATTGCAACTGGTTGCACCAACATTAGTACGTCGAGAAGAAAACGGTGGGTTTCCTTTTACAGATTACCCCTCGAAGACAAAGAGCTTTTGCAAAAATGGTTGGTAAACTTGAGGAGAACAAGGCTTCCTTTACGTTTGGACAGAAGCTACGTTTGCTCGGATCATTTCGAACCTGAGTGCTTTGGTAGGGACATAAAGGTACGCAGAATTGAGCTCGTTTACTTTGTTCCATGGGCTGCTCTTTTCAAGTCAGATCGCTCCACTTTACCGTCAATTCGTTTAACTCACTGTAATTATAGACAATGTAACAAAAGTCAGTACAATTCAAAGAGAGTTGTGATTAAATGCTGCCGAAGTTTTTAGGTTAGTGAAAAGTCTTAGGGAAGGTAGTTTGTTCACATATCTGCAAAATTCTGTCAAACCACGCTGTTGACCTCACAGTGTGACATAGCGGCTTTGTAATTCATAATTATACAGTTGCGCCTGAGAGTAATACAGCTTCCCAGTATGTGCAGGTTGACTGATTTTGTGATTATTTTGAATTCAGTTTGCTGGTTGACCTAAGTATATCATGAAATTTCTAGATATGAACCATGTTTTGAAAGATTTGGTAGAAAACTGGTTAGATGGACACAACTTTGTTATATTTGATGGGGGCGAGTTGGTGTGAGGTAACGTGGCAAAGGAGAGACAACTTCTTGAAAAGTGTTAATTGATTTTGAATGCATATTTCACATGCAACTTTCCAATGAATAAGTTGCAGGTTACTGGATCCTTGTGTTTGTGCAAAGGTGTCTGGGATCTCCAGAATTAAGATTAGGAAAGGAGCAGAATGTGTTTAAAAACAGGAAAAAAATAAGAAAAAATATGTAGAAAAATACAAAAAAAACAAAAACAAACAAACAAACAAATGCTGTTATTTTTTTATGAAGACACAGGATTAGGGTCGGGCAAAAAGCTTCTCAAGTACTAGATTGATTTTTCCCATTCTTAGCATTTTAAGCATTTTTGTTGTATGTACAAGCAAACCCACGCAGAATAGATTGAATTCTAAATTTATTGCCTGCATGTATATATAAATCTTCAAGCTCCATCAAGACTCTTGCTTAACAACTTGTGAGTTATGATCCCCAACTACATGTAATTTTTGCTTATTTCTTATTGCCCCTCAGTGGCTTTCATATGTAATTTTCCTCCCATCTACAACACTTAATTCAAGGTAGCATTTATTTGAGGGTGGTATTTATCTAATAGTTAAAAATAGAGCTTTTAAGTGCAGCTGCTAGACTGATTTTCTTATAACAGCTTGCGTAGGCATGAAGCCTTTGACAGACAAGCCATCTTCTGACTTTTTCTGTTGTTATTGTTGTTTTCCGCTCCACAGGCAGAGCTAATGGATCAAAGGCCAAAACCACCACTGTTAGAAGGATCAGTTCCCACATTATTCAGTCATAACAATTTTAGGTCCAAGGTCAAGAAAAGAGTTGTTAGTGAAGAGCGAAAAAAGAGAAAGGAAAAAGATGAGGTAACGGGTCCTGTTTTGTTATTCCTAGTTTTTTTCCTAGAAAATTTTCTCTTCAACCCTTTACTGTACACTTCCTTTAGTACAGACATGGAGAATTAGCTTCTTCCATTGACAGTTGTTTCCTTTCTTCTCATGATCTTAGTTCAGCGATGTTACTTAACCCTTTAACTCCCTGAAGTGATTAACATCTCACTTCTCCCCACAATATCCATACATTATCCAGCAAACAGGTAATGAGAATACTCAAACATATCAAGTAAGATTTGTTGTCTTGATTTAACACCAAATTCTTGTTACTAATTTAAAAGGAAATATGTTGTAGCTGCTGGGGAGAATTGACTATCAGATCTTGGGAGTTAAAGGGTTAAAAAGGAATTAGTTGTTTGTCTCTCTTACAAGTACTGTGGGGTTGAAAAGGCTAAAGGTTTTAGCTATCATTTTTTTTATCGATTATAACCTTGAATTTGACTTAAAGATGAACTGCCATACATCATGGGACATACAACAAAGCAATAACAACAATGATGTTACTAATAATGATTGTAAACACCATTGTTATTATTATTATATTGGCATAATTAACAATTACTCTTCAAAGTGGAGTTAAATATTCACCACTTTCACCAACATTGACAGAGGTAAATAATTATTTTAGTATATTCCACCCAGATACCAGATACCAGGTACCAGTATTTCTTTCAGTGCACTGAAAAATGATCTGAAATTAAACTCTTGACATGTGATTTTGTCTTATCGGCTACCGAAGGTGAATAATACTTGCTATTCACTTCCAAACTAGCCAATGAGCATGATCCAAAAGCTCTAGTAACTTGTGTGTTATACTCTAATATTATTATTATAAATATTATTACTAGTATCATTTTTATCATTATTATTATTATGATTATTATTACCATTATATATCAGCTAAATGATCATTTGAAAAAGGAAATGTTTATAACATACTTGTAATTAATGTCAAACTTAGCATTAGGAATTTGTACAATTTTTATGTTTGTATTCCTGTCAAACGTAATTGCTCAAACCAAATAATTGATAGAAATCAATAGGTGTTTCTAAGATAGTTGTTAATAGATTGATACCAGTAAATGATGACAAACTGAAGAAGAACATTTGTGTGACTTCACTCACTCGCTCGTTCACTTGTTCAATCGTTCTTTTTTCTTTTCTATAGATTTTGATAGAATTACTTGGACCACATTTTTACATGAAGCCATCAGCACCACTGAACACACAAGTTGTGAAGCGCGAATCCCCGATGGAGTTTGAAAATATAGACGGTGAATTTAGCATTCAGTCTCTTCTGCCTGAGTTTGCTCGAGCTTACAACAACGATACTTGCACTGATAACGATCAAACTCGAACAATTTGCGAGAATGACGTAGGTATTAGCCACAAGCAGATCGGAACTGACACCGAGAGCGACTTAAGCACCGTTAATGAGCAAGCCCAAACAGAAACCGAGAATGACGTTTGTACCAGCCACCAAAAACATCCAACAGGTACCCAAGATGTGTTCGCATTACCCAGTATTTGCAACGGACAAGAACCCAACGGTACCATGATCACTTATAACGTGAATACAACCCAGGGGCAAACGGAAAAGTGGGTGATTGTTCTGATCAAGTGTAAGGAAGGGACACGTGTGAACATGAACTTTGGACACAACATTAATCGGCAAAACAAATCTAGCACTTCAGAAACATCGTGCCAAACTGAAGAAGAGCTTGCAAGGGAAATAAAACCCTCTATGGTATCTGTCGAGACGCAATGGGACAGGGATGATTTTCTTCCAAGTCTTGAGCTCGTTCAACGTGACCACACCTACAGTGACACCAAGAGAGTCTCAAAGAAGAAACTTTCTTGAAGAATTTTCCTTCTTATTGCTTTGCCTCCCTGCAGGGGTTTGACTAACTATTACCATGAGTGGCTGCCGATAGTGGCTGTACCCGAAAAAGAGGCTGTAAGGGGGGAACCCAAACGCTCGAGCCTTCTAGGAGGCCAAACAGACGGTAGTAAGAGTTCTTACGGGCATCGTTAGTAACCTCTGCTCTGTAAAGTATCTGTGCTCTCTGATGCTAAGACGACGACGATCGACAGAAAGACCCTGGTTCGACTTGTAGGATTACGAGCAGCCCTCCTTTTCGGCGAAGTCCGTCGGAAGAGTCCAAGAAACTCACTTGAAAAAAAAAATAATAATGAAAGATATTTCAGCTCGCCGCGCGGAATTCACGGAGCGAGGTGTACGTAAGGACCCGACTTTCTGTGTGCTAACTCCCAGAGTTCTGCGCGGCTCGCTAACATCCATCTTTTTTTTGTTTTGTTTGTTATTCTTATTTTTACACGGGCGCCGAAAAAGTAGGGACTGTTTGCAGTCTTGGCATTTTATGTAATTGAAATTTTATGAAATGGATGAAAAACTATGATCAATAATCAAGGCTCATTTCTACTGATCTGTCTTTAAATTTTTGAGCATCCGGCTGTGAGGCTTGCAGCATTGGACATTTTCCCTTTGCTGAAGTCATATTTGTTGAGTTACAAGGTTGAAAGTCTTACCCAAAAGACAATTGTAATAAAAGTTTTGAAACAAAGTTGTTGACATCAAGGGTATTTAATCAGGGAAATGAAGATATTAACATAACCGAAACGAAGAGAAGAAAAAGAGCGACCATAATACTTTTCCTGTAGTTGTTTCAGTTTCTACTTTTACAAAGGCCGTTGGCGGTTGGTTAGCTTGCAAGCAGGCCCTCATTGTCATCAGTACGACCGCAGACCTATCACTGGCTCGCTTTGCTTAAGGCCTCAAACCTTCTTAGAGGGCGTTGATACACTCGTGCCGCGAATGGAAGTCATCCCGAGGAACTACCTGTAAAGGTGAACGAATGAAAAGCCTTCTATGGTCTACGAACACACGCATGCCGAGCGCAAGTCAGCCCCCCGCATTCTGTCAGATATGCAGATTTCCCTGACACTCCGAAAGAGGCAAGGCACTGTGAGGATAGTGACTTATGGCGATCTGGCCAGACCTCGAACCTAGTGCTTTCGATCCGGACTCCTGGCGCGGAAAATTTTGCCGACTTCATAACGCACCAGAAGCGCTCAGATAGTGCTCGTGCCAGTCCTATTCCGCTTAACACTTTGCACGAAGAGCTAGCCGTTAAGTCACCGTGAACCTCGCACTGTAAGACGCCTTACTTGACACCGTGAAATAATATGACAAGGAGATTCTAAAGACTGAAAGTTTTTTATTTTTCTTACAACAAAGCCTCAGTAAAATACTGCCATTTAAAGATCATACAAATTGAAAACGTTTAATTACCAAAAATATTTACTTAATGTAATAAAATAAGTATAATTTTAATAGCAGTTCTCTTCTTGAATAAATCATTTTAACCTTTTTTCTTTAGCAATCAAATATTCTTACATCATATGCACTGTGACGAAGCACTCCTTTTCTTGTAAAATATAAACTTACTTGTCAACAAACGACTATACATATCTCGCCCATTCGCTAATGAAAAGGCTCGTTTTCCGTGGGAAAGATGCAGCAATTTATACGACGTACCACACTTGTAATTAATATTAAGTATCTTATATCTCTGGACCAATGTCAGTATCACATCAACTGCGCACTCACCCCTCCCCTAACCCAACATTAACCCTAACTTGTTATCAGTTGACTGTTGTTGGGGTAAGGGAGGGGTAGGTGCGCAGTTTCTCGGAGACTTACATGGATCCATAATTCTAATCTACGACTACAACGTTTCTAGAACACCAGGTACTTAAATTTTTCTCTCCTTAGTGAAGTGGCTTCAAGTGTTAAATAATTCAGATCATAATCAATACACTAATTTTTATTTCTATAATATACTTTGTATTTCTTTTTTTAATTTTGTATTTTGTTTTGTTTGTTTTTTGTTTGTTTTTTTTTGTTTGCTTGTTTTTTTTTACTGATCAAATAACCAATCACAATTTCTTCTAAATATTAATATTGTAACTCAGGGGAACAAACTTCCATGCATTTCTCACTCATGCTGAGCTCTACGAAAATTAAATATTCTTATGTATAACAGCTATCCAATAGCATCTAAATAATTTTGCGTACTTTTACTAAAAACAGTGTCCATTAATTCTCTTCTTTCTCTTGGTCTATCACAAAGTTTACTATTTCGCTCCCTTTTTTCTGACTGGACGCTTTGAACTGATTATAATGTTCTCTGAGCGGTATCATTACAATGTTGATGTTTTTCGCTCGAAAATAAGCGGAAAACCTACTATTTTAACCACAATCTTGGGCAAAACTCCTGATAAAATAACCGTTAAATTGCCTGTCCGGAGCGAGCTGTGTTTCTAAGAGGGGCTCAAACGGCAAAACCACAAGACAAGCAAATCATCGATTTCAACTTGCACATAACTAGATCACTGAAAGTTGTTTCTGCAGATATTGTTGTTCCATTCGTTTTTCATCTGCAAACTTAATTTACTCAGTTTTTTCTTTCGCTGTTTTCTGGCTATATTTAAATACTACACTGCTTTTCTAAAACACGAAGAATCCCAGTAATAATTAGTTACTTCTACAACAGTTCTCGTCAAGTATGACACTGTGAAGCCAATATGAATAATACTGAATCTGTTTCCCTTCAGAAAACTACTATCGATTCCCGCCGCTAACCCACTAGAAGTTCCAACCATTTTTTTTTCTCTATTTTTTTAACATTTGTAAGATGTTATTTTGGAACTATGTTCATTTTAAAACTCTTCTCAACTCACCAAATTTCGTAATGTAACGCCGTTTGTACTTCACCCTGCGAACACGTTGAAAAAGTGTAAAAGGGCTCCAGTGATCCGTGCGCCTTAGTTCCATTTCTCGTTCCCCCAAATATTGGGGAGCATTAAGTATGCATACCTAAATAAATCTTATGAACCCTTAATTCTTTTGTAAAATAGTAAAAAAACTATCAGTGTTTTTAACGAATTCCACAAAAAATCTTTGTCTTCTATCTACATTGTACTAATTTCATCTTGTTAAATAGACTGATGTTGGTTTATCTAATTTTAACACTTCATATACTTCCAAAGAAATTTCAACAAATAGTTTGGCTTTTTCATCCTTGTGATAAATAAGTATATCCACTATGTTCAAGCAAAGGAAAAATAAATCTCTTTACGAATAACGATATTTGAATATGATTTTCATTTCACTAAATATTTAACGTAAATACTGTTCGCAATTAAATTATCAGCAATTGATTAGAAATTCAGTCGAGCGCAAACTAAGTACAACAAAACGTGCAATAGAGAGGCTAGAACTTTCCTATTTACAAACCTCGCTAGAATTATTTCTGGTCAATTTGTCTAAATAAGCGTAATGGTGAACAAATCAATTTTCATTTTTGAGCATATTAGATAATGCAACAAAACATTTCTTATTTACAATCGTACTTACTTCGCAACCTTCGTAAAAGGTTATTCAAATTGCAAAAGAACTCGTTTTAATAGGCGTCGTCCATTCGAAGGAGAAGGTGCTAGCTATTTCAATCGACAATTCATTTGGCTTTGTTTAAAACCAAACTTATTTTCCCTTATTCATTAAGTATCGTCTAAGTACGTTTAAGCCTCTCGGTAAGTGGAAAGACGCAAAACAACAAAACAAGCGAGCGTGCCTCGATCGGCAAATGAAAATGAAGCCGTTTCTCTAACTAGCGCACACACCGGTCATTACGCTCTTGCTCCCCTGCTCGCTCTTTCTGGCGTTCCATTGTGTAAGATCCTGGAATACGTTAGTATCAAGAGGGCTCACAATAATCTGTGGTTCACAAGCACACGATTTTATGACAAAGAAATCAGGACCGACAGGAAAGAGGAATGATAAGTGAAAAAAAAAAGGGGGGGGGAAATAAACCATTCTCATCCTGTTTATCAAAAAGCGTCATTTCATGTTGTTCAGTTGGTTTGCTATGAGAGGCAACAAAATTTACCAAAACGCTTTCGCTCGTTAGCCTCCGCGTTCGGTCCTTTTTTTCGTTTAAGTGGACTTACTTTACTCTTTAGCTTCACAACTCGAGCTAAATGTAATAACTAAATTGCTACCTCAGCTACCTCATTACCAAACACCGTACCATGATAATTCTACGAACCACTCATCCCAAACATGGGTGCAAAATAAAGAAAATTTCCTTTACTAAGACTACATTTTCCCTAAAAATCTGCTTCGTCTTCGCAACGCCGCTTCACTTCAGTGGGGTATAGTTAAGTAAGGCAGCCAATTTCAGACTGTAGAGCTAGTTAACTGATTCTACTGTAGAAGATGACTTAACGGCGCGTGATGCATTTCCTAACTCGTCTTACCGCATACCCATCCCACCTGACATAAAGGCCATTGTATCTCCTTGACTACTCGTTGTCAACGTCGACTGCGCATGACTGCTACTGGGTACCGTAGTGACCGCTGGTGGCCAGGGTTCTGCGGTTGGCCTCAACCCAGAAGACATAGGGGCCTGCGTCGAATCTGAATACTGTACATGCTCAGCTGGCGACTGCCAAGAGCGTTGGAACCCCCCCATATGTTGCGGGGACGACCAGTAATCAGTGGTTGGTGAGCGCACGCCACTGCCCGTGGGAGATGAGTAGCGCCGCTGACCTCTCATTGCATAACCTTGGGGCTTTGGTGACCACGCCTCAAAAGACGAAGATGGGGCTCTGGAAATAAATACGGTACCATTAACCATGGTGAAAAATAAGTTACATACTCTCAGTATGAGTTACTTCTACTAGTAAAAACAGAAGCTTGTGGAATCGAGCCTTTAAGGTACTAATTACGTTATCTATCTGGTCTTAACCTTCGGCTCAGATTTTAGATCGAAGTGTACCTACCCATAATTCTGTTGCATTCCACGTGTCTCATCCAATGCTCTATCGGGTAGTCCCGTGGGTCGAGGGCATTGTCTTCGGCCACCCACTCCTCCCATACCAAACGCTGTCCTACCGTCTATCTGAGCTTCGACTGGAACTTCTTCTGACGAAGTGGAACCAGAGCGTACAGAGGACAAACTGCCAGCAGAGGATAGCCTACCGGGGGACTGGTTTGAGCCATATTGGAATGTGTCCCAAGTTTGACCTTGATTTGGAACGCGGGACTTCCACTCCTCAGCCGACATCTGACGGCCGTATCGACCATAATTACCCTGGACAGTTTTAAGATGTCATGAATTAACTGTTTTGTTACCAATGAAAACATTCAATGATTAAAACTGTCTGTCTGATTATTTGTTGGGTTATTATATTTGGAAGGAATTAGTATTTTTGTGTTTGCGTCTTTGTTTGTTGATAAAAGTGCTAATATTCTGTTAAGGTTGAGAAACTTATTCATCATTGAGATGGTCGCCTAGTCATCAACTCCGTTTGTTTAAAGAGGGCATGTTTCTGAAGAAACTGTCATGCTACGTCATATCGCGCAGAAGTGTGCGCACATCCGGGATATTTACGGGTGCAAGGGCACTAAGTGGGGGAGGAGAGGGGAGTACTGCAAGATCATTTGGTTGGTCAATTGATAGTGCACAGTGCATAGTGGCCACCGTTGAGTGTTTCTACAGCTGACGTTTCGATGTTTAACCCTTTGTCAAAACTTAACATGTCTCTTTGTTTGTTTGTTTGTTTTTATGTTGTAATTTAGTCTTCTAACGTTTTCATCTCTAACCTGCTGGAACTGCCACGGTTTTCCGGATCCATCGCTATGCTTTCCTACTAAAGGCTTCTTCCCATCCGGAATCGGTGACGCAGGGAACTTCGGTGGGGTGTTACCCTGCAGCAACATCTCATTAATGTACTGTGTAGCAGTGCTACCATACAGTCTGCTAAGATTATTCCCCTGAGAAGGCCCCGGCATGTCGAACATAGGAGAAACGGGTTGGCTACCAGTTCCTTCTTGCTTGAATTTCTGCTGCAAGAAGTAGATGTGCTCTCGGTATTTGTAGACCTAGGCAAAAGCAAGAATACCGAAACTGTCAGTTACAAACGGTAAAATAGCTGGAGGGAGGGGGGGCTTTGGGGTCGAAGTAATTTCTCCTACCCCCTTCCACTTCATTACCCCCCCCCCCCCAACACCCTTTCTAAACATGCCGCAGGCAGGCTACCAAGGAAACAAGCAACGTTACATTGCTTGAAATTGGTTCGAAATGTAGCAGAAAAATGAATTTAGTTAAGTTTGGGAATGAATGACCATTTAAAATTTCAAACCACCCCCCTTCTTTTGTTTGTTTGTTTTTTCGGCCAGGAGGTGGCTATATGGTGCATACCGAATATCGGACATATTCTTCAATTGTATTCTAATTATTAAAAAGGACAATTCAAAGACCAAATCACCACTGGTCGCACAAATTTTGATAAAAAAAAAAATTGCTTCGTAAATTTCCTTTGTTAACTGTTATCATCGATCCGCTGGCAATAAAGTGCTCCCACCACAAGTGCTGGAAATGCACTAGATGATTACTGGAGAAGCTCGCTGGCCGCTAAAAAAGTTTTCGGAGAACACACTGTACATGGCACACTTCTCACCTGCTCCTGAAGGGAAGAGATACGAGATTGATAGTTTTCCAGGTCTCTCTTCAATTTGTCTTTTAGAGACAAGGCACGCTCTTTCTCTTTCCTTTCGTTCAAAAATTCTTCACGGTATGTTTCGTTCTGTGAATGAAGAAAAAAGAGGATGACGAGAAACTGAAAATAAGTTCAAGTAGGTAACGTAGTTGGCATGTAGTCATTTAATGTCTTTTACGCAGGAAGAAGTATTTAAATGGTTGAAGAGAGAAACCGCTTTTGGAGAGCTGGGCAAAGGAACTTAAGGGTCAGACGAAAACAGGGCTGGGTTTAACTCTTACTAATCAGAGCTGCAAGCTTCAGACAGAACAGAAGAATACTCGTAGTCTTACCTGTCTCTGAAGAGCAATTAACTGTTCGATGCTAGGCAAACCGTTGTCGTGAATATGTTTCTTCAGTCTCTTGAAGTCGTCAATCTGATCCTCTTGATCGCAGTGAAATCGGACAAATTCTTCGCTTTTAACCTGTTGGCAAAAGCAAGATCCATGAATCATTAGGACTTTAACAAGTCTTGTTGTTTAAGGCTTCTGCAGAAATACTGAATGGCGCGCCAGTTGCTTCAGACCATGAAGTGGCACGCCCGTCAAACAAATGAATTAAACGTGGAGCTCTATATGAGCCGCGGACCTTTATATGAGCCGAACCAAATCAGCGTCTGAATCAATTAAGAACACCTGCTTCATTTTGAAACGGCTCAGTTGTTTCTCCCCGCTTGGCTTGATGTCACTGTTGAAGGTATTCAGGTTACAGATTTTATCTCTTGTTGAACTGTAAGTTCAAGGGGATTTTTAAGAAGTTCTGTCATAATGCTGGCATATGCTCGATGCTCTGACTATAGCATTATGCCTTAAATTATGCCGGCATAATTTATCTGACCCTCTTTCTCTGCAAAAGCTTTGAGGAGGCTTTGATTCAGATAAAGTAAGTTGGTATTATCAACTGAGTTGATAACGTAAATTGGCCACCGTTAAGAGTTTCAAATCTGACTTTTCGAACGTTAGCCCTTCGTCGTTCGTTATCACGAAAGGCTTAAGCTCGAAACGTCAGCTTTGAACTCGTTACGGTGACCAATTTAAGTAATCAACTCAGCTAATAATACTACATTACCTTGTTTTACTTTGCCATCGACGCAGCACCACAGTTTCTTTAAAACTTACCTTTTTTATTCATTAGATTCAGACAAACGGACAAAGAAATACAAAAAGCTTACTTGCAATGATTTCATGTTTTTAGACAGATTCTCGACCTGCTGCCTCAAAGATTTCTGTTCAGCAATAGAAGCGAACTTTTCTTGTGTTTCTCTCTCAAGGATTTCCTGCATTTCCTGAGCTCGGTACAGTAATTGGTCATATTCGTGTTTCTGCTTCTGTTCATTTGCCTGATATTGTACAACTGTTTCCTGTAGCTGCCTTTTCTCTTGTTGCAGTTGGTTTATTTCACCACGCAACTCGTTTTCATCTTTCTCGCGACTTTCTTGCAATTCCTTCAAGCGTTTTTCCAGCTGGAAAGAAAAGTAATAGTATAAAAACTGACTTAAAAATTGTTTCTGAGATGTTTACCGACCAAACTGGCAAAAATAAAGCTATAAAAAAATCTTGACTAAAAAGTCATCCCCGCGTTTCCCGCGCTTTGTTTTGATTGGTCACCCTGTCAAAATGCCCGGATGTGCAAGCGTATCGGAAGGCGGGAAAATTTGGCGCACTCTAATGTGGCGCTCAAGGGGAATTGTGGACTTTCATTATTTTCTGAAATCTTTACATTAACTGAAATGATAGCAAACATTTTGCGTACTTCGTTTAGAGAGCTTCCAATCCAGCTTCAAAGTAAGTGAATCCATCACCTCGTTACATGTGGTTTCATTTCTATTTTCCCCTTAAATTTCCTTTTCCATTCTTATTGGGTTTGCTCATGAATAATTGAGCCGCGAGTAGATACAACTGAAATGATCCCGACTATAAAAGTTTCATTTTCGAGCGCTGGTTGTTTCTTCAACTGTTTCCCTCAATCGTGAGAGACATTATGGACTCAAAACAAAACTACAACATAAAAATTTTAATGAATCAGTGATGCTCTTTGCGAAAAACAAATCTAAACAACATACAAGATCATTCTTTAAAAAAAAAACATGGACATGACGTTATCGACATTGCTGATCCTAGCAGCATAGAGGACACTTGTTATATATGAACTTCGTAATGGGCCTTGCTCACCACAGCCGGCGTCTCTGTGGCTCAGTGGAAGAGCATCGGAGCGCGGAATTCTAAGGTCTAAGGGTCGATTCCTCATGAGGACTCTGAATTTTTTCTTTGTTCCACTATCGTGACGAGACGAAAAAACAGCTATCTCTGAGATATTAAGATATGGAGGAAGATGTTTTTTCGTCTTGTCACGAGCGAGGGACAAAGAAATAATTCTGAGTCCCCATGTTAAGATATGTATGATATTCACTAGCCGGAAGGTCCGTATTAGGAAAAACTGTGCCCGGGGTCTTGGATACCGCCCGAGGCCGTAGGCCGAGTGCAGTACTCAAGACAGATGTACACTTTCGAACAGCAGTAAAAACCCGGGTTAGAGGACTCTCACAACGATTTTGTCTTCAAAAACAGTCAATGATCTAACTTTTATTACACATTTTCAATTTAAGGTTTACCTCTGTTCAGTTAAAAATGGCATGGAAAGTTTACGAGTTATTATACGTAAATTCAAATGTATGTTTTAAAGTTTTGAATGTCTGTTTGTTTGTTTGCTGCACGGGTGAATGGCGTGTGTAAATATTGACTTTTCTTCCATGAAAATTTGCATCTTAAAGTCTCTCTCATGAACCGATTGAAAAGAGCACATTGCAAAACTAAGAGCGGTGTGGACTGCTGGAATGCGCGAAATTAGCCAATCAGACTGGGGGAATTTATATTCTAGACTGCTGAGATGCTTGGGAGAAAAGAAGTTCTTAACTTCAATTAACTTACTTGTAGTTTCTCAGAGTAAACTTGATTCATTTTCTCTGTAACTTGACTCATTTCTTTTTCCATGTTCTCAAACTTGGTCTTCAAAACCACTTGCCCATCACTTGAACAAACAACACAACCATTTGCCACAGACTGGTCTGATTTATCCTTGGTTCCTTCATTTTGAAAATTCCTTGTTTGATTTCGAGAGGGTTCTGCAGTTTGGTCATGAGAGCAGCTGCAACCATTGCATTCGTCCTTTAGCTGAGAGCAATCTCCCCCATTTGTCTTGCTGTTGTTCATGTTTGTTCTCCCAATTGACCTTGAGGTTTTTTCGTCCTTCATAACATCTAGTTTTTCCGCTAGTGCAGAACAAAGGACATCTTTTACTCTCAGGGCCCTCTCTAGCTTTTTTGTCTTGGATATGTACTGCACAAGCTGAGATCTGAAAAGTGTTGAGCACCCTACAGTATGGTAATAAAAAATAAATAAATCAATAGAGAACAAAGAATAAATATCACAGAGCAAGTGCACATCTATAAACATTTACAGATGTACCATTTGCATTTACCAAAATTTGCTAAATAATGTACCTAGCAGACCAAAAACATGGCTCATAATTTTGTTATTCACTTAAAATCTTCTCTAGCTGAGCATGAACCCAATGTTTCTTAATTCTCTGTGATTGCATTTTCTCAATTTGCAGTTTTGATGCCCCATATATTTTTAAAGGGGGTAAGTTTCTAAAGAAAGTGTGGTACTTTGTAAGTGGGAGAGTGTATCAGGAAGCTCTTACCAAAGGCTAACACTCAATACATCAACTTTTAAACTCTTTACAGTGGCCAATTTATGTTATTTTAACTCAGTTGATAATACCAAATTACCCATATATTTTTATACTCCCAATAGAATTTTGGACTTTGTCCCAAGGACACAAAACAGGTTCATAGCCAGGGCAGGGCTCAAACATAGAAATCTCTACCCACAAGCTAATGCACCAAACAATAAGCCACTGCATGGGTCTTCCATAACTTATTCTTATATCAACACTCACTTTCACAACAGTTTCCTTTTGGTTCTTGATCACGAGTTACTTCTTCCAATAACCCGACTTGCTTTTGAAGTTCTTTATTAGCTTGTAGTAGGTTTGTGATCAAATCTGTATTCTTGAACAAAACAACAGAAAAAAGTTAAAACAAAGAACAAACAAATTGCAGCAATGCGATAGAACTAGATAATTTGATTTATCAGCAAAGAGCATCACCAGTGTATACATTTTGAACGATCTTAACAAGGTTGATTATTTTAAACATAATCATTTCTTTTCAACCCTTTAACTCCCAGATCAAATTTGCGATTCTCCTTACTGTCAATCATAACAAGTCTTATAATATTAATGCAGAGAATTTAGTATTAGATCAACTAATTATCCCCAAATTGATATTTTTCTTTATTCTCAACACTTATCTGGTTGAAATTTTATTGAAATTGTAAGGAGAAACTCTGTCTTGGTCACTCATGGGAGTTAAAGTGTTAGCACTGGCTATAATCACCATACCCTAACAAATCTCCTTTATAAACATCCATATGAAACCCATTCTTTAAAAGATTGCTACAATTATCTTTTCATCCTTTGATCCCAAAGAGTGACCAGCATCTAGGTAAATTCTATTAATAGTATTATCAATGAATTACACTTTGAGGTTATAAGAGTAAAGGAAATGATTATCAATTATAGATGGCCTTGATTTTTAAACAAATTTTGTTCATCATCACCTTAGGATGTGTGTGAAAAACAGCATGGAGAGCAATGGTAATCACTAAACTAAATAGAATGACCTGGCAAGGTTGACCTTAACCAAGAAATCATGTACTTAATCAGTCTTTTCTAAATCAAAGTTTAAGAGGGTACATGAAGAAATAATCCATGCAGTTTTGTCTTGTTTATACACTTTACTTTTTTCTTCTATTATTCCTTCAGCCCCCTAAGGTGACTTCACTCTAAATTATCCATAAAGTATAACATCTGAATCAAACATTTAAGTCATGAGAATGACTAAAATGATTCCTAACCAAGGAAGCTCTTGATTGTTTTACCGACCACAAATACAGGAAATGTCAACAGAACAGTATGGAGAATATACATACTGATGTTTAAATGTAAAGAGTTTGGGAGCTAGGAGAACATGTACATTTCTCTGTAAATGAATTAAGAATGTTTTAATTTGGGTGTTATATGAAAAAAGGAAACACTGCTATGCTTCCAAATTTGTTTGTACATAAGCACCTATATCTACTTCAGATCTTCATCTGCATTAATCAGATCAGATGGCGGCACTTAAGCATCAAGTCAAAAACATCTGATCATATATACATGTGTGTGTGTGTGTGTATTGATAAACAAATAGAAAATTAGTTCAGCAAGGAATAGAAAATATAGTCTGTACAAGTAACACAGTGATCTTGAAATAATGAGTGCATTACATTAGTTTAAATGATACATGGAAAAGAATTTCAATCTTTCATAGCTCCTCGACATTACAAAGATATGAAACTTTATAACATCTTGATTCCAATCTGCTTGAAAAACATGATTAATAGACCTCAAATTTAAAACTATGCTTAAATTTTGATATTTAAAATTCAGGTGTAAGTGTATCTATGGGAAAGTATATTGAAACTCCAAGGATAAGTCACAGGTTAAATGTTAAATCTTCTGGGGGTGAATTGGTTCATTAACCCTTTACATTTTAACATTAGCATGCAAGTTCCCCACACTGTTCTCTATACATCTCCTATGATGCTGAAAAGGAGAATTTGATTTATAATCAGGGGCAACTTTAGTTGGTTATTTATTTCCCTTATGCTTTGGACCTTAATGTATGATTTAGGGGTGATATTGTGAGGAAAAATTATATGTTAGTCACTCTTAGGGGTTTTAAGGTTAAAAATGCTCGATAAAACTAAGAATGACCCCATTAGTTTATGAACAATAATAACAAAAGTGTAATGCCAATAAAAAAAAAAAAATTCACTTATCAAAGATAAGTGGATAGAATTAATTATGAATTTAGCTTTTTACTGAAATTAGTAATATTCATTGATTGTTCATCAGAGTTCTAGCAAAGAATGCAATTAAGGGGAATATTTTGGTATGTTGTGGTATTTTCCATAGTAAAATATTAACTTGTTTATGCCAATATCTAACAGAGAGAGGAGTCATTGAAGCATAAAGCCATAAACTTCAAAATATTCAAATCATGATCATCTCAGAGATCATTTTGAAGTGTACATCAGTTGCTGCTGTTCAGTCTCTTAGAGAAATTGTGATTTAAATAACACCAGCAGTCACAAAATCTTCCAAGATCAAATCGCTACATTACAGTATTTCTACAAAGATGACCTTTTTAGGATAAAAAAGGGCTTAAATTTAATATCGCCGCAGGAGCTTAGCAATTGATGTTACCATGTTGCTTATGGGACTATCTGAATTTTAAGTTTGTAATGTCTGAACACCATGGCAAAACTTAGCAATCATCAAAAGATCATATGCAGGTCAGGATTTGACAGAAACGTCTAATATAGCCGAAAAAGTTTCGCAGACAATGAAGAAAATTCCAAGACCCCTAAATGCCACTTGTATTACAACATAATATCTTTAGCAAGCAGATATCGTGTGATCTCACTTCTCTTGCAACGAGTCCGCTACACACTTTACAAAACTTCCGCGAACGTGTATTCACTCCAACTCATTGAAAAGTTTTAAAAATAGAATCCAGCAAATTGAATTTAAAAGCAAGTTACATCGAAAAGCAGACAAGCTGAACAGACACAGCCGTTCAAAGAAAAACCGCGAGTCTGGCATCGAATTTCACCGAAATCACGACATACAGGTTCAAACGTGAATAAAATATCAGCCAGACACGCAATAATACATGAAGCTGCAAATACGATTTGTTTCCAAAGAGTCAGAGATGAGTTAAGCTGGAAACTGCAGCCGTTGTGTACCAAATTTTACGACTGCGTGAAAACGACATCCGCTTGCACAATGCGAAGAGATGTTTGGCACGCGATCAAATGAAAACCGAAAACAATAGCTATTCGTTTAGTCAATTTGTAGGTCTTGTCGACACAATGCATTGAATGGATAGCTCCAGTTCTAAGAGAAAACCCACGAGCGAAATAGCAGAAATATGGCCTCTTAAGGGAAAGAAAACGATCAGCCTTGTTAAACGATTAATAGGCGGCCTTGATCGCCGAGATGCAAACATCGCGGCGCTTTGGTGCATAGCATGAATAATAGTTTATTACGGTTAATTTACTCTGAACGCACCAACGGAATTGTAAAGACACCGTCTCTAAACTCAACCTGTAATTATGTACTAGAGTATTAGTGGTTATAAGAGGGTAAATGAATTGCGACCGCGGCAAAAATTTGTTGTAACTTAATATGGCGATTGGTTTTGCACAAAGAAGGAAATAAGGCGCTCCACCTCGAAACATGTCAAACCGATAGTCAACACGCGGAAACAAAGAAGCGCCCGACTCACCATTCACGAAAGGAGTCGTCCAGCTCAAAATTAGTGTCATGATGTCGCACTGTTCATTAATTTTTAGCTTCTGCTGTCGATACGAGGGTGATTTTTGCAAAAGAATGGCGTAGACGTCGATCGAAATGAGCTGTCTGCACTGCACGGAGCGCAGCGTTTGGAGTCAGAAATGTAGGCGTGGGGAAATCGCTGAAATCAGCCAAGCAGCCAGTGAATGTACAATTTGCAAAACAAAAGTAAACTTACAAGATTTGTGACCAAGCAATGGTAAACACCACGTGGCAAATCGATTCCGTGAGTTGGAGATATCGCAGCGAGCATTCACACGACGAGTCAAACAACGTCAACAAAAGGCCACTTCAGTTCGTGAGTCGCTAACACAGGGTATCAAATATAACCAACCGAGGCCTTGCAAATCACAATAACATTACAAGCATGCTCGCTAGTGAGGGATAGGGTTACACTTGTCAATGAGAACAAAACAACTCACCGTCGAACTGTCTGTATTTCCATAAACATAATTCGTGTTGTCGTGCTTGAAAGTCACCGATTTCTCGTCGCAGTGCAATTTTTCACTTCTGTGAGCTTTCCGAGTCGGAAGCTGAAGGCCGGCGTCCGCGTTCAAAACAAGAGAATCCTCAGCACATATTTCACCAGCGCCTTTAAAGAAGATTGCGTGTTCGCGGCTAGGCTCTGTGCAAAGGCTTTGCAAAATACCTCGCAAGGCACATAGTCCACGGAGTTTCACCAGCATAGAATTTTTTTCGCGCACTAAATATAGAATTACTCGTCTTAGCTCTTCGTTGTGGTCGCTATATCCCCATTCGTCACCTCCTCCTGGTTCAAGCTCAAAGTCGAAAAGTTCTGCGCCCTCTTCGGGCGGAAACCACATTCTCCACCGCTAACGACCAGACGGGCTTCAAACGACGAGAGCCAAGTTACAAAAAGAATCCTTGGTTTAAAAATACAATGGAGAAAAAATTATCACCACATAGCGTTTTTTGATAGCAGCAAATCACATGCCACCACTCCTCATGATAAATTCGTCACGGTGCGAAATAAAACCGGAAACAAATGGTTCACTCAGGGCAATGTTTACCGGATATTTAATAGATCTTTGTCATCGGTATTATTCCTTACCTTGGTATCATTAGCTAATTGACCCAAAAAAAAAACTGGAAGTGGTAGAGAATGATCAAACTCCGCATATCAAACGTGAAAACACGGCTACAAAAATAAAAACAAATAACTCATCAATATCTTTCCAAGAATTGGATATTATCATTTATTTCTGTTTCTCTCGCCAGGACATGAACGGGGCACGAATGCACGTTGGTACGTGTCTGATTGAAGAACTACGCACAATTTGGAAATTTAGTTGTTTCATTTTTATTTTCCCTTTTTATGAATTTTAATTTTAGTAAACAAAGTGCTATTTTGCAAACGACCGTGACAGTTTACGTTTCACTTTTTGTTCACATGACAGTCATAAGCAAAACCGGTCGCGGTTCTTGCGTGACTGTCATGAACTGCTCAACAATTACGTAACGTAATATTATTAATTACAGGAAAGATTGAGACGGCATAGAAAAAATAGATGAGATGATGAGGATTGAGCCTGTGGGTCGTAGCTGCGCGAAGAGAAAGCGGACGCACAATACCGTATGGCGTGACATAGCTAACGATGCTCCTGAGACACACCCTGTTTTATCCGTGAGTCTCGTCCCAATCTCTTCTCGCTCGAAGCTGGCACAACAGCTCAACCCCTCTATACACACAGTTAACAATGATACTTATGTCAAAAAGGCTTTTAAGCTCGCCTTTTTTTTTTTTTATTCTGATTTTTTTTCTTCAATTTTAATTTTCCTGTTTTTTTTGTCTCGTTATCTGTTTTGTCAGGAGTCCATTACTGAGCTCCTGGTTTGGTTTTTTTTTTTTCCCTTTATGTGAAGGTAGATTATCAGACAGGCAATACATGCAGCCTATTCAATGGTCAAAATATAACTTGATACGCACGGTTATTTTGCGAGTTGCGTGGTATTTTCCGAACCTTGTAGGAAACGTTCCGCCTCAGCCTAACTTTGGCTATTGTATTACGTTCGTTGAATACAATTTATTTTTTAATCTAAAATAAATGAATAAATAAATTGGGTTGACTCGCTCAAGCCGGGATGTCAGGAGAAGGTGTCTAGATCACTTGAGACCATTTTAGCAAACGCCATGAGTTACTTAATACGAGCCACGCCACCTTCGATACCCGTAGGTTTAATTTGATTTCGAAACGTCGAATCAAAAATATCCTCTCCTAACCTAGATCGAAAGTGCTTTCATAAAAACCTCAAAGTGGCAACGAGACGCCATTAAAACAAAGCAGGCCATATGTTTCAGTGGGGGTGAGGGCGTTTAATTGCTTTGCAACCTTTGTAAGCCTAATTTCGGTGAGCGAGGGTTTTCTCGGTATTTTCTTCGTAAAAATGATAGCTGATATCTTTGATTTACCCAGAAGAGATGGGTTGAGAGCGAAACAAATGCTTACCAAAGGGGTGAGTGACAGTCAAAAGGAAGAAGTGGGGAGGGGGTGGGGCAATAGTCTTCTTGCTTTTCCCCACTCCCTGCCCCTACTATCCACTCTAACTCTAATTCAAACATGGCTGCGCACGCTTTCAAGTTACACCTTTTGTGAGAAGTAAAGCACAGCCGGTATGTGCAAGGCACGCGTTGAAACTCATGATCAACGGTTGTATTTGTGCAACTGCTTTTACTATCGCTGGTTGAAACATTCAATAAGTAGGTGTAAAATCTTAAGTCTTGAAGCGATATCTACTAGACGCACAATTACTTAAAAATTTTATCACGTATCATCACTTATTACTCTCAGTGATCTGCACAAAAAGGGCCTTGCGGCTATAATTCCAATGGTCTGACCTTAGGGCTGATGAAGTGTCAAATCCAAAACCATCGAATAATTGACTTTCCATCACAGAAGCATGATAGGAACAATTAACTTTTATATCCATATTTATCATACTTATATCAGGCTATCAGTTGAAATTCAAAATTCATCCACACCAATTGGTGTCGTCTTCGTTTTTGTAGTTCATAGCGCCAGTTTGATCCGTAAGAAAATGGACACTGCATTTTTTTGCTACTCAGCAACAACCATAGTGACAATCAGCTGATAACGCCCTTAGTATCAAACACAGAACGTGAGCGTGGTTCTTTCCTGAGAGTGCTTTTTTCTCGCTTTATTTCATTTAGACATCAAGTCGTATGGTTTTTTTATTTCTTTCTCCACGGAATATATTTGTAGGTCAATATTAAATAGGTTAGCCTTCATTCTAATCTTTTCTCATTTGAGATGTGAGATATGTATCACGCGTAAATATAAGCTTTTTAGTATTTTACTACAGCCTGAAAAATCCTCATCTTACCAAGCGCACGAACAGTTTAAGAAGAGGGAAAAAAAACCCTGACAGAACCGAACACTAATGGAAAGACGTTAGCAATTAGCGACGCTATGGTTAACCATTTCTAAAGTCTTACAAGAGTATTTCAAATTAGCCAATAAGCTGTTTCTTTTTCCCTATTTTGTTTTGTTTTTTCTGTTGTCAATACGGGATTTATCACCGATGAAGATACCTTTCCCGGAAGAAAAAGATCGGCAGTCTGATACAAGCATAAAAGCAGCTAACATCCTTTGTAAATCACTCACTCGTCCAGTCAAAACTCTGGAAGTCCCTGGGTTTCAGGAAAGTATACGGAGTTGCACCTGTCATGAATTTTGAAGGACGCTGCATCGTTTGAGAGAAAAACGGTTATTATGACTTCATTTAAATAGATCTGCATATTTAGAATAGACGCAGAAATAAATTGTGTGGTTCTCTCTAATAAGTCATTTCTCTCTTTCAGATGTTGACAGCTTTGCTGCCGAGATAATTACCAAAAATATAATTTATACCAGCGGAGGATTCAAACTTATTGCTGTGACCTTGCATAGTAGAAATTTGTTTTTTAGTTATTCATCTGCATCCGTTCGCGAAAGCTGAGATAAATTGTGTTTACATCCTCGACCTGTGTAACAAAAGAACTTAAAACATTGAAGTGAGGTAGATTGGTGTAGATTGAATTGATAAACAAACGTCTCACGATTTTAGAAAAACTCACGAACACCTGCCGGCTTCTAAAATAAACATTTGATCGCTTCTTGCACGAATTTACTCTGATTATGTTTGCCGATACATGTTTTTCCCAGCAACGTGCCGTGCTTTCACAGTTGGCGATCTTATCATGATTCAGTGTTTTTCACATAACCAATAACACCCTAAGATGTGTTATCATCATTAACGAACTGCAAGCATCTTCTGCTCGGGGATAATACTTGAAGCAGCATGTGTTAAAAAAAGCCGCATTTAATCGCTCTCTTGTGAAATTATCGTGATATTGGCGAGTTTGGAAATTATTTGACGATGAGTGCAATAAGCCTTAGTTCACCAGAGCACGTACCTGACGGTTGCAAGAAGTTTCATCAAACACCGCCATTTGATAATTTTGAGCGATCCAATGCAACCGGTCTGATCCGCAAAAGGCGTATTCGTATTAACGTGAGAGGATTTCAATTTGAAACCTTCCAAACAACGCTAGAGCAATATCCAGAGACCATGCTTGGATGTCCAACAAGACGGGTCGAGTTCTACGATCCCGTCAGGGACCAATACTTCTTAGATCGTGACCCGGAAATATTCCACTTTATATTGTTTTTCTATCAATCGAATGGAATCCTTTCACGACCTGAAACTATATCAAAAGATAACTTTGACGAAGAGCTCAAATTCTATGGAATTACAACAGATCAAGAGGAAGCGGACAAAAGAAGCTCCGGGGCTGTCAATGAGGCAGTGGCAGCACCCGAAGAACATCAACGTTTGAAAATGCAAATCCAACGCGATCAAAACTTAAATTGTAGTCAGCGTGAGAAAAATATGCGAACAAGATGTTGGTTGATGTTGGAGTATCCTCGGGTCAGCCTAGCAGGTATGATATGGGGTAGAATCTCAATTAGTATCATCCTACTGTCAGTTTTTGCCTTTTGTCTGGAGACAGTGCCAGAGCTCAATTGCCCTGAAGACAAAATAAGAAACACCCACCGCGAATGGAATCAATCCGCAGGAAATAAAACACAAACAACAATTAATAACGCAAGTCATCAATTGCAAATGACTGCCATAAATGAAACGTCCATGATTTATTTACAAGACTGCTCCGCTGTGCGCATATGGTTTGTTGTAGAAACTTCTATTGTTTTATTTTTTATGGCGGAATACACAATACGAATCTATACTGCGCCGAGAAGATGTAATTTTGTTACTTCGTTGTTCGGGATTGTGGATGTGGTGGCGATCGTTCCGTATTTTATTACGTTAGCTGTCTACGGCTGGCGAACGGAGATGAATTTGCAAGTCACCTCTTTCAGTGTGCTCCGAATCATTCGCCTGTGTCGCGTGCTTCGTGTCTTCAAACTCAGTCGCTATAGCAACGGCTTACAACTTGTTGGAAAAACGTTCACGGAGACGTGGAGGACGCTATCGTCTTTAATGATGTGCGTGCTGATGGGCGTGATTCTATCCTCAAGCTTTCTATTTTACTTCGAGGAACAGGATGCAGTCAGCAGCATCGTGAAAAATTTTTATTGGGCAATCATCACCATGACAACGGTAGGATACGGCGATGAAGTCCCCAGGACCCTGCTCGGCAAACTTACTGCGAGTTGTTGTATGGTTTTTGGGATTGTCTTGCTGTTGATTTTACCGTTGCCCGTGTTTGTAACACATTTCAGCAGTCTCTATCAAAAAGAGGCGGAGAAGAAGAGACAGAATAAAAGCAAAGGAGCTTATGCAACTCCCACATTGATTGAAAAGCTAAGGACAAAACAAGTCTAACTATAATGAAAAAAACCCCAGTCACGTCAGAATAAATATGTTAGATAATTAGAACAGATGTTTCGAGTAAGAGTCGCAAACTAACTATTGGGCACTCAACACTTTAACCCTTGAGAGGGACTAGTATCGAATTTCTCTAAACACTATAATCCCTGCACCGCCTCAGACATAGCAGAGTCAACTAAGTCCCAGATGACTTTCAATATCCATTTTACATATGTTCATTTGCTTTCTAAGAAAAATCGAAAAGGTACAAAGAGGAATCATTCTCGATTGGTTTCCCTGCATTCTGTGCTTTTTTTATGAATTTTCTTCATTTTCCATAGTCAGGTCGTTTTAACAATATTGTATACCATTATGCATTATTACCCAGTACTAGTCGAGGTAGTTTTAATATGGCTGTCGATGAGAAAGGTGTGGTAAGGAGGTTTGAGCAGCCTGAAAACGAAAGCATAGCAAAATGTGCTGTTTTAGAGTGAATATACTGCTTTTTTAAAAAATCTTTTTTTAAATCGAAAGTCGAAATCTTTCCCTCCTTTACTACTTTTTTTTTTTCGCGTTCATACTTTTATGAAAGATCTCTCTAAAATATGGCAATTGCAAAGCAAAGAAAACTGAACTAAGTTGATTCTCTTGAGATCAGCCCACTGTTGCTGGACACGAAATTCAGAGAAATAAGATCAATATCAGTATCTGGGCAACTGCCCACCTACCCCTCCCTTAACCCAACAACAGTCGATTGATGACAAGTTGGGGTTAACGTTGGGTTAGGGGAGGGGTAGATGGGCAGTTGCTTAGATACTGATATTGATCCGAGAAATACATTTAAAACAGCCCGGTAAAATTTACCTTCCGTTTACAAACTAAAGCATTAAGAAAACTGCCAATGGATCTTATGTCATAATTTAATTCACAGAGCTTAAAATTTTCCGTCGACTGTAACTGCATCGTTGAATGACAAAAAATTCATCTTTAACTAAATCATAATAAAACAAACAAAGTGGTATTTTGTAGGCGTCCCTTCAACGGAGACAGAAGACATCAAGCGATACGTTTTAACAGCATTAGGTTAAAGGATATAGTATTAACTACCTATGGCTAAGATAATCGATACAGTCACGGATAACAGTTCACAATGTAGTGCCTCAAGCGCGAGAAATACATTTCAGCGTTTCAGTCTTGCATTTGATTGGTTGAGAAAGTGGCCTGAGTTTTCCCGACCAACCATGATAAGAAATAAAGCAAAATTATCGCAATCTCAGATTACTTTTGCCACCCAACTGAAAGCTGCTCGAGTCGCAACACTTAAAGCATACATAACAAAACAGCTCTTATAAGAGAAATTTTGCCACATGTACTTTGCTTTTCAGTTGTTATATCAATTAGTGAATACCTAAATCTAGCTGCATGCAATATTCACATACAGACACTTTACGAACCCTCCTTGGTAGTCCATTTTCTGTAGTCACCCCTTGCCCCGTTTATAATCCTTTAACAACGACTGATCCCCCCTCCCTCCCCCACTAAAAAAACCTCGGCACCCTTCCCCCCCCCGACAGACAAGAAATAATGGCGGGTCTTTTATAAAAATTAACGCTTGTCTATCATGTCTGTGCGTGTTACGTGTTATCATCCTTCCCGTTGATTAAATTTTTAATCAGGAATACATTTGAAGGATCTAACGTAGTTTCCAAATGTCTTTTCACCCCATTTGAAGACTTTCGCTGGTTTTTCTTCATCTCTCCGACGTGCTGCATGTAGATCTCGTTGAAACTCGAAATGAAGACAGGGCTCGGAAGACATACCATGACAACAACCCCAAAAATTGCACACAATGCGCCCACCATTTTGCCTATAGGAGTTATAGGTGTCATGTCTCCATATCCAACTGTCGTCATAGTGATGATAGTCCACCAAAATGAGGCAGGAATACTGCAGAAGTCTTCGCGATTTTCCTTATTCTCCACGTAGAAAATGGTACTTGAGAACAATACTACTGAAATAGATATGAGGAAAAATAACGCGATTAGCTGTTCTTTGCAAGAACGGACAGTATACCCCAGAATTCTAAGAGCGGCCACATAACGTGTGAGTTTAAGCAGACGCACCACTCGTAAAAGACGAAAAATTCGCATAACCGTGAACGAAAATGCGGGCGCATATGTGTTACCAAACAAAAGTGTTAGAAAATACGGAATTATTGCAGCCAGATCAATTAACGCCAGCGCGGACAGAAGAAATTTGATTTTCTCTGGAGATGAAACCAGACGGGCGGCGTACTCGGAACTGAACCAAACTATGATACAAGTGTCAATCACAAACCAAACTCGTGGTCTTCTCGGGTTTCTGCCCTCCTCTTGGCTGACGCCACTCGCATTTTTGGTGTTATTGTGAACGGACAAAGATTTCACCGCCCGCGTTGCTGCATTGTTACTATACATGGTCTCCGCACAGAACACCACAACAGAGAGAATAATAACAGCCATTGATAATTTGGAGAAGAGCGCAGCCTGCTTTGACGATTCAGGATATTCTAGCAATTCCCACAGTTTTCCCTGCCAATCTCGCTCAGGCATATAAATCATTTTTTCTTTTTGCTCAGCAGGCTTAACTGTTTTGATCTCGTAGAATCTCAGTTCCTCGTCGAACGCATTTGCTGGGATTGTTGAAGGTCGCGAAAGGATTCCTCTGGATTGGTAGTAGAATAGAATTGCGTCGAAGGCGCCTTTGTCTCTTTCGAAATAGTATTCATCGCGAAGAGGGTCATAAAACCTCTTTCGTTTCTCTGCCGAACCGAGAAGAGTCTCAGGAAATTCTTCCAGAGTTTCCTGGAACGTCTCGTAACGGCATCCTTGCACGTTTAGAATAATTCGTCGACCGCTCTCCGTCATTGCAATCATGTCTTCTTCTTTTCGTACAATTAAACCCTTCCAATATTGTTCCTGTTGCATCCGGTATGAATGAAACTGCAGCTCCTAATATCCCGGACTACCATTATATGGATTCGACATGTATTATCGAAAGCTGAAGGTTTTGCCATGTTTTTACAATCGACAGTAAAAATATTTTTTTCCACTACAGCAGCTTGACCTTATATTGTCTGTATTAACGAGCTAATGATGAAAAATGTCTCATGTAAACAAATCTTCAAATTCCGTAACAGATGCGCTTTGCCGATTAATTTTTAAAAGTGTCCTTTTGTTGCTGGTAGAATTGAAAGCACTGCAGGATTCGTTCTGCCCCTAAGAACAAATCTATTTTAAATTAATGCAGTAGTGATATCACCCGTCTGATTTTCATAAACAATAGGCGAAGGGTTAATCAATGCTTTTGACTAACACAAAACTAAAACCGGTATGATTTCAAAACAAGACAGAAAAACCTTCATCAATAATTCAGTGTTGCGCGATTCCATGGTGTTCCTCTTAACATGAGCTGGTCGATATTTCAAGGTGTTCAAGTTTACCATTTATAGAAACATTTTCCTCAGCTTATTTTTTTTATCGTCCACACAAACCTCAAAACAGAGGTGAAACCGTAAGAAGGAAGTGCGGCAGATGACGCCATGATCCAAAAACACGCCAATTAAAACAATGCGTATCTATGTTTTCAGTTCATCTTTATCCTTTGTAATCCGCTTTGTTATCAAGACTAGAATCTATCGGCACTTTCGCTATTATCTTAATTGTCTTATTAATAAGGGAATCATCTTCAGTTAATTTCATTCCCTCTTTGCTAATAAAAACGCAGGCTAGAACTAGGAGAACATGACCAGGATGGCAAATAATCCAGCATCGTATTCGCGTCAGGAAAATTAATCATAATTAAATAAAAATAATAGCGTGGAAAGATACTCCTCCCCCGGAAACCGCTGAGACAATCCGCTAACAAGTTAACTTTAGGAAAATATGGTCTTGGTGCAGCTCCACTTTCCTCTCCAAGCGCTGATTGGTCAGGGGAAAAGATCTCCAACGGCGTCTCGTAAACCGCATAATGAAACTCGTAAAAATTAAAATCTAAGAGAAGGAGTTTTCCATCTGATCTACTTAGAAGTAAAAAAAACCAAAAGAAAAAAATGATTAAGAAATCCTGAATTAGAACTAAAGGATTGAAGAAAAACATCGAACTATTATGACAATTACAAAAGTCAGAAATCATCGTTGGCTTGAATCTGATTATCAAAAAATATTCATGATTTTTAATTTTTCCATCAAATTCTTTTCCTTTTCCCTTCGTTTTTTTAAGCTGTATACAGCTAATTCTTATCTTTGGTAATCAGGAGAAAAGTTTCGAATCGGGAAGCTTACGTGTCATCGACAGTTAGTTTCGTGTTATATTTCGTTCGTGACATTCGGCAATAAAAACAAAATTTAGACTAATAAAATAATTTGAAACAATGGCATAATTTTGACACATTAAAATTCCTTGATTCGTGCAACTGTTGAAAGCCACCTTGTTATAATTTGTTCGCACGCGTCGCATGTGGTGAACGAATATATTGCTGAATTTTATTTTAAACTAGAACAATCGCTTACTTCATTGAAGAATGATTAGGTTTCTTGACGTTAAGTAAATATTGATTATGAAATATTGAGGGCGAGCTTTAAAACCAAGAGATCGACCAAATATTAGCACAAATACTAGCACGATATGAGGAAAATTAGACCGCACACTCCCTAATAACCTATTAGCATAACCATAATAACTGTTAAAAATAACTATATAATACGACTTGTGCTGAAAACATTGCACTCTAGATATCAACCAGGAAATCTAAATGGAATATACTACACAAACTGACGGAGAAGCAATGATAATGGTGCAAAAATGTGTCGGCGTGATAAATAAAAAATTAACAACCTAATGATTTTCATTTCTGTCTTGTCTTGAAGGCACGTTTTCTTTTGATTTTCTTTTTGAAGAAGAAATTGTGAAGATTTGGCTCCTTACAAGAATTATTTTATGTTCGATTTTTCTATTGAGGTGGGATTGGAATTTATAATGAACTAAACACATGAAATATGATGCAAGATCCTACGCATATAGATAAAGCTTTTCATTCTAAAAACAGATTCATTATGAATAACTTCCGCTATCATATCGATTACACTGTCAAGCAAACAAAGGACTTAAATGGAAAAATTTATAAGCTTTCGATGTCACTGTCAGGCAGACAGAAAAGTACGACTGAGAAGTTTATCAAATCAACAATAACATACAAGAAAGCATATGGAACTCATTAAAGCTTAAGCATAACTCGCATATGATAAAAAAAACATTATAGATGGGGATATACGTGTTATTAATTCTTTCGTTTTTCTTTCTTTCCGCGACAAACAAGCTCACATAAATATTTGAAGGAGTTTTCGTGTTTTAATGTGGGAACCTTCTGCTGTGGGAGAACGGGTAGAAGTTAAAATGAGGAATTCCGCCTTTTTCCGACACGCTTTGTCTTGATGAAGAGGAGCGGGTGTTATTGACTCTGAGCACTCTAGGAAAGCCTAAGAAGTCCGATAAGGTAAAAAAAAAAAAAAAGTGTCGTGTAAAAAATCAATCTATCAGGCCTTAAGGTAGAGATTGCTAAAATATTGAAAAGATCTTCAAGGAAAAATCGTTCGCCGAAGAAGAAAATTACATGAAAGACAAGTTTCTTCCAGCAGAGAGGAAATGTAAATGTAACATGTAGGTTCAACATAAAACCTTCCTTCGTAAATCCTGCCATGACGTGTTCGCATGTTTCCATCTCCTGTAAACGGTTAGTATCCGATTAAAGTAATAATAATGATAATAATTAGAATAATAATAACAATGATATAGAAACTATAGTTATAACAACTATAAACGACAGTAATTAAGCAATAAACGCCACTTTCTATCAGTTTACTTGCTACTGAACCCTTTCGTTTATTGAGAAGTTGGGAGAACACTCGGAAAGTCTGTAAGCCACGAGGCACAAACTTTTTACCGATCGAAAGTGTGGTTTATTGCTTTTACGACATAAATATGTATGAATTTTGTCAGAAAGAATGATAAATTTAAGTTTATTCTCTGATCAAGTCGCTGATTCTCATGAAAACTGTCAAAAAGTGGGATAAACCAATCAAAGTGCAGGAAACTGAATTAACTGTCAGCTAGAAGAGCGAAGACTGTAATAAATTTATTGCTGGCACGGAGAAACTGAGCAGAAATTGTAAAGAAAACAAACGAGAAATTTGATGGGTGATATACTAGATAAAGGCAAAAACTATAAAGTGCTACTGAAGAATACTTCAATTTGGACGCAGAAACGCGATTTTTGTGGCCAGAATTGGCTTACCATTGCGATTACAATCTGATAATCAGTATTGAAAGTTTTTAAAGTTTGCAAGCCTAGAAAGCAGTTTTAACATTTTCCGGAGGTTTTTCAGAGAAGTGAAGGTCAGTTATAGAATTTTAGCTAATAAAATTTATTTCGATCATGAGAACTTAAGTTTAAATTCTTTCATAACATTATTGGAAGGCGCCACGACGGAAACGTCAAAATCGAAAGACAACAACATCGAGCGGTGTGCATTGATACAAACACCGTCCAGCTATCTCGTTTACATGCGGTACCGACCATTTTCCTTCAACCATCGAGCCGTGTGCATTGATACAAACACCGTCCAGCTATCTCGTTTACATGCGGTACCGACCATTTTCCTTCAACCAAATTCGTCGCTATTGCCTCTGCTTGAATTAAAGCTTTCATGAAGTCCTCGTTAAAATTTACAGAAAGGGCTTAAAGCGTTTAAACTTGGCAAATCCTTTTAAATGTAAGCTGAAATCGTGGACAGCAAACGGGACTGCCATAAATCTTAGTGCACATTCACTTTGCAAGTGGTCTTTGTTCTCATCAGTAAATAAGATTTTCAGCGTTTAAAGTGTCTTCTTCGTTTCCTCAAAACCAAAGACCACTAAAAAATTTAAATTCTGGGAATTCGCCTTGTGTGGCGCCATTTCACAGGACGGGAAAATGTTTCAATTTTTATGGGTATGCAGGCAAATACGCAATAGATATCTGACCAATCAAAAAGTACATTGAGTCTAAGTTACGTCACAATAAAAATTATGACGATGATAATAAGAAGTATAATAACAACGATAAAATAATTAAACTATCACAATGGTACAAACAATAATAATATTAATAAGGATTATATACGCAGGAATATTAACAATGGTAAGACTCACAATTTTACTGATGATAATTCTAAGAGTAATAACAGAAATAAAAATGATGATTATAATAACAATATTAATGGTATTGATATCAGTAATATCATCAATGATTATGATGTTAATAATGATGATAATTTAAACTAATTCATGTACGATTGCTCAGATTTAAGAGAAAAGTGTTATCCATGGAATTCTCTTTAATAAAGACAAAAAGGAAAACGAAACTTCTAAAAACTGTATGATTAAAAATGCAAAACAAAAAAAAAGTATAGTTGAAAAAACACCTTTGTCCCACTCCATATTTACCTTTTCCGGCATTTAACAACGAATATCTTGTTTTCTCGCTTTAAAACAATACCATGGTATCTGAGAATTCTATTTACCTCACTCTCATTAACAGATGTTAAAACGACGCCAAATTAATATTCCTTTCGCATCCTCTATTTACACTGTATGTGTATCTATTCAAAATGAGTGACAATTGAATACTTATTTTATTCTTTTCTTTATTCGTGGAGTTAAAAATCCTGTTACTTCGAAGAAGACTTTTTGTGATTTAATCCTTGTAACAGAACGAGACAGAAACAACACCTTAAGGAATCTATCGTAGTCCCTTTCATTTTGTTGGATTCGTTTAAGTGATTTTAATAGGAAAGCACTCACATAATTGTTTTTTTCTTTTAAGTGTTTGGTTGTTAATTGTCCATATTTGCATTTAGTTTTTAGTTACAAAGACAACGATAACGGAACATTCAATTTGACATCTCAACAATAAACTGTCATGGTTCAGAGATAGCGTGAAGGACGGTTGGGCAATTTGTGCAGAGAATCCTTTGGATCCATAGTTTCGATAATCGATATAACTGCTTTGGGGCAATTTTCCCATATAGTAATAGCCTATAAGAAGAAAACAAATATTTTTATTTTGGTACGATAGCATTGAAACTCGTGGCAAATTTACCCTGGGGTGATTATAAATCCACTCAAAGTAAGCAATTAGTCATTCTCAAATAATCCCTCAACGTGAGCTGCGGAATGGCCGCATTTGAAAGAGCAAATGGTTCTGTTAAACGAAAAACTTAAAAGTCAAGCAAAAACCAAGTTAACAGTGTTAAAGCATCGGAAATGGGAGCTTTTCAAATTATTTCCCGGAGTGTTAATTCACTTGCCCACCTGCTTTTCTATGACGTCACTAAGAAAATGTCGTTTAGGCTTCTTTTCGAAATTACATTTGTAAACACTGCATCGATGTTATTGTTTGATCGACCGTATCAATTACAGCGCTTAAGGCTGGCTACCTCGGTGTTTATGTTCACTGGATGTGAATGACAGACGTGGTAGAATCGATCTCGTGCGATTAAGGATTGGGCAAGTCACAGTGCACCACGAACACATTAATTCCCGCGATGTTTTCTAAGCTGTCTTACGGTAAGTTCGCTCAATTTGTTGACTTTTTCCCCTTTTTCCGTCTCTTGCTCAATCGTCTCGATAGAAAAGAAAAACACACAATCTTTTCGATTGGAGGTGTCTGTCTTTTCTATTAGTGACAATTTCATCTAGACTATCATGCTCCAAAGTATCCAAGGTGATGATAATACTTCGGTGATGTTGTGTTTCAAAATTTAAAAGTATTCTTTTAGTGAATGGCAATTATTGTGGAATAGAATATTCAACTAGTGGACGCTACAGCAAATTTCCCGCGTCGGAAAAGCGCCGCAAGTTTATTGATTAATGTCCTTGAACGTCCCCGCAAAACACAGCAGAATTAGGATAATTATGCCTCGACGAGTCACGAACTCAAGGCTTAAACTTTATCTAATGTAGGGGGTAAATCATACACGAATTCATATACGCAAGAGTAAAAAAAGTTCCAACAAAATTTGCTACGGCTTACTTGATTAAGCAGCGCTATCTTGTGTAAGTGCTCTCAGCACAATTTTCCCTTACTACCGCGAGTTTGCTCTAGTTTTTCCGATTTGCATGTGGTGTAATGTTACTCGGCAGGTTGCGAATTTCAACTCGTTCAAAAGGAATAGTTGTAATCGGTCTGTATTCTCTTTAATACAAGTGAATGCGAGGTAGTGCTTCCAGCTTAAGTAAATGAGAAATTTACACATGCAGCTCAGCGAAAAATATCCAAAACATAACTTCTTCCTCGCTTTTTCCTTATCGTCTTTCGCAAATTTTCGGTACGCTGTCTCCAACACCGTTTTGTCATTCTACCTATTGTTTCCGAGTATTTTGTTATTCTTCAATCAACGAACAGTATCTTACAAAGGAAATTCCGCAAAAAAAACTGGTGTATGATACAGAAGATAAGAAGGGTTAAGAAATTGCGATCCCCTTCTCTCAGCTTTCAGTTGTAATCCAAAACCTCGCTGTTTTCAGAATGTAATTATATTCAACTGTATATAATGCTTCGAACATGGGAAATTAGAAATTCCAACTCCTGATATTGCATGTTCTTAACCCGTTTGTTTCAAATGTTTTCTGACCTTTTATGTTTCCTTCGATCAATGCAGAATTTTACCATTTTTCAAGTCTGTACCTAAGCAGTCCTAAAAATATACAAACCGATCCATAGCCCTATGGTTGTTAATTCAGACACTACATCGGCTAGTTTACAAAGTTTTTAGCACAACACATTCTATTATGGGCAGAGGCTGAAATGCTTTACTCAAAATCGTCTAATGAAATGCATATTTTTGGATACCGAAAGCCAAATGAACGAAAATGTGACACAAAAAACATTCTTTCTTCTTCAAGGCAACGAACAAATATGTTATATCGTTTCCATGTACATCCCCCATGAGCTCTCCAATATGATATCTTTCAAATGCCACGTTGGGGCTCGGAGATAAAAATTACAGGGTAATTCATTCTTCTTAAGCCATATTGTTTCGTAAACTTTCAGTATTACATATTTTCTTTGTCATGGTGGACTCTTAGTTTACATAACAAAAGTGTTATATTATAATTAAAGTTGAAAGTGATACCTCTTAAAATCGACCAGTGAGCGAAACCACACCACTAAATTGCGATATCTGTCAAAACTGTTCACAAATTCGCGTAAATAGCCTCATTTGTACAGAAGAGAGTAATATCCTTTATTCAAATCGAAATAATTTTCATGAGCCTTGGTTAAAACCTGGGCTAAAACGTCTCGCAGCCGGACAATTTTTCTATGGTTTACCGCGCTGCGGTTTTCGCAATGTTTAGGGACCTGTTGTCAAAATGTTTGTAATTTGTGGTTGGAAACTAACGCTTTTTTTGGCTGCACCGTATTAAGCATCGCCATGAGCCCGGATTAATCTGTTCAATGGCTAAAGATCTACAAGCGACGGGGAGCTTTTCTTCTTTAAAACGCTAGAAGTATTTGAGCAATTTCCTTTTGGATGCCTCTGAGTTCATCGTATTCTATAAGCTGAGAAAAGCATGTCTGAAATCTGCATCCATTATTTTCCATGTTTGCCACAAATCGCGGGGTTGAATTAAATTTTAAATCTGCACAATTATGAAAAATAGTGTGTAGGCGTTTCAAATGGCTTAGCCATCTGAATTTTTAAGAAACAATGCGAATATTAAAAAAACATGCTATTTTCAATCAGAATTGTCAGGTAATTTTTTTCTTTATTTCTTTCTTTTAACGAATAATCATACTTTTGGAATACCAAGTTTACGACATAAAGGTACCAGTTTGCAAGTAAATTGCCCTCATTTTAGAACGAGCTTGCTATTGCAATTTGACTCGTTAATATTTGTCTGTCTTAGGAGAACCATGGTTAGAAACCGGTAGCGAGTCCTAGATTTCAAGTTATTGTCTTCGTATTTTCAGCTATTATCACTCTGATTTTTGTTCCATCACACTTTGCTGATATTGCGACTATAAAAGGTAGGCTGCTTTCGTTTTCCAAAGAAGAAATTAATCCCACGCTAAATTTAAGATACCCTGATTGCTTGGCTGCGTTTGTTACGATAAATACAATTCAGTGATGGTTAATTTCTGTATAAATAAACTCACAACAGAACTCAATCATGATTTATTGCACTCTCTCTTTTTTTTTTCATTTCAGCCAACGTGAGGTAATGCCGGAAACTTCTATACAACTATAATGTCGGTGTGATGCGCAAATCATATGAGTCTGGCCCCAGTGAGAGGTCTATAACGCGCGGTATGCGGTCTTCACACTGTTTCGGCGGGCAGACGGTAACGCCATAACATCAGGATTTAATGAAGAAAACACAAGCGTCTATAGAAATCATCCTCTTCAGCAGATAATAAATAATAGCGTCAATCGGAGAGTAAAATGCTTAAGGCTTATAACGCCGCGATAAACTTCCCCCCGCTCCAAACTCCCCGACAGCGGAGAGTCGCAAACTATATTAATGTACCATCTTACAAATCAGCGTACAATAGCCCACGAGTTACCATCAATGTCAGCGGTATGCGCTTTGAAACATACGAGGAGACCTTGGGGAATTTTCCAGACACGCTGCTCGGCTCTCCATCTAGACGTATGGAGTTCTACAGCTCTGCACTAGGTGAATACATTTTCGCTCGAGACAGGCAATCGTTCGACGCCATTTTATTCTTTTACCAATCGCGCGGTATTCTTGCCAAACCGCCAACGGTCAGTGAAGAAACATTTATGCAAGAAATTGAGTTCTACGGTTTGCCCGGCAGTTATTACTCGGACAGCTACGAGGATTTGTCAGCCTCGCAGGATGATGTGGAAGAAATTTTACCTCTTAGTCCACACAAGCGAAAGCTTTGGCTCTGGTTTGAGTATCCGCGGTCTTCCAAAACCGCGCGGATTCTTGCACTTTGGGCGATTTTCGTCATTGTTTTTTCAACTGTTGTGTTTTGTATCGAAACTATTCCAGCGCTCGCGCTTCAACCGAAGACAACTTACCGGAACGTTAGCATAGGCGGCCATTACACCCGTGTGCCTTACAAAGAGCATATTGTCGATTACTGGTTTGTTATGGAGGGGATATTCGTTGCATGGTTTACAGTTGAGTACTCTGTTCGTCTTTACTCAGCGCCAGTCGTTTGGCATTTTGTCAAGTCCACAATGGGAATTTTAGACGTACTAGCCATTATGCCGTTCTATGTAACCTTAGCGTTTCAAAACAGCACTGAGGAAGTGCGCTCTTTCGCCGTATTACGCGCAATAAGATTATTTAGAGTTCTACGTGTTTTTAAACTCTCCAGATACAGCGATGCCGTTAAGTTACTAGTCAACACTATATACTCCAGTGTAGAGCAGCTTAAGACCTTAGGATTTTGCATCATAGTTGCAGTCGTGGTGTTCTCCAGCGCAATTTTCTACGCCGAAGGAGATCCAAACATTGCTAGCATTCCAGACGCTTTTTGGTGGACGATAATCACCATGACAAGTGTAGGTTATGGCGATGTGGTTCCTATAACCCCCCTGGGGAAATTTGTGGGCTCTTTTTGCGCCATGAGTGGGGTGGTACTGTTCTGTCTCCCCACACCGGTTCTGGTGTCTAATTTTGTTAGGTTTTACCTTAATTACGGAGATCTTACCGAAAGGAAGCGAGCTTTTGCTCATAATTTAAAACAGTTATTCCTCAGATCAAACAAATAAGAGGAGCGTTTTGCTTCTCTACTGATACGGTCGGTTGGGGGTAAAATTTATGCAATGTTCTGTTAATTATTTATTCATTTATCCATCCATCCCTTAGTAGAGCGTCTCAGTGGGTTGACAGCTTTTACGCCTAACGGTAAAATTTTGGCCATTTTGAAGCTAACGGTTGATCTCTTTCTGTTCTAGTTAAAAGAAAAAAAATTTACCCCAACTTTCTTTACGAATAACGGTTAAAATCTGTCAAATTTTAGCCAAACGGCCATTTAACTATTATTATTATTAACATCATCATCATCATTATTATTATTATTATTATTTTTCCGTTTTAGAGCTAACGGTTTACCCCATTTAGGTCCTCTTATTACTTAACTATTTATTTGTCTCCATTCGTTTTTTATCTCATTTTGAATGCGACGTTATCAGGTTACTGGTTCTTCAGCTCCGGGCGTATCATGAGGATATGAGAATCAGATAGAATACCTGCACAGGACGAAATCACATGTTTCCGTATTTCTGAAACGTGGCGGAAACATGCAACTCCATGTTTCCGTTATGTTTACGTAAAAGTGGTCCGGTTCCGTTGTATACGCAGCAACGGAAACGCGAGAAAACGTCACGAAACCGGTAACGGAAACACAGGTTATCCGTCGTGTTTCCGGAACGGTTTAACATGTTTCTGCCACGTTTCCGTTTACGGATTCTTGCAATTTCGTCCTGTGCTGCAATTAAAATGTTATTAAGTTGAAAAATGTGGTCAACGAAAAGGCAGACTGAAGAAAAGTTAATGATTTTTTCGTGCTTTTAACGCCAATTTTTGCTCTGATGTGTTCCTTGTAGCTTTCATTCCACTTGACAACTCATTTAAGAGTCAAAGGTTAAGTGTGGTCTCGTGCTAAGTAGCCCATCTAGCTGGAGCTTATCCCTGTTGCCATAGCATTGAGCAACCAGGAGTATTACTACTTCCCCCTGGATGAAATTCGTTTTTAGTCCATCTCTGGTAACTTCTCTTCGACGCTTTCCTTATTGTTCACCAGTACCCACTTACACCCTAGCGCAAAGAGGGTCTTGCCAAGAGTGGCCTTCGTGTAGCCGAACCTTCCCCCCAAGGAGAAACTCCATTTCACTCGGGGGGGGGGGGAGGGTACGGCTACACGTAGACTATATCGAGAGCACAACGCAGTGACTTAGGTAATACTCGAACCTAGATCTCTCGACCGCGGTTTCAACGCGCCAACCGTTCCGCGGTTAGGATATCCTGAAGATGTGACATTATCCAGGATTACGTTTAGTGAACTTCCACAAAGGATTTTTATGCCCCCATCTACTTTCTTAAATGACTATCGTCTATTTGCTGCTTTTTTTGTTGCTTTCACTCCGGGTTCGCGATATTGAGGCCCTTGCTCGACGAGAGGTCGTCCTGCACGTGTGAAAAGCTTCCATTTTATATGGCCTACTAAATCAACTTGAAAACATGGAATGAGCGACAGAGAACTTTAGGATCTGGCAAGAAAACAGGCAGCGATTTTGCAAAGGCCCTGCTACGCAACATTTCGGAGCAAAATCAAAAAGAGGGACCGTTAGACGGGGAACCGTTTACGATCGTTTGCAAGTATAATCCCGTGTAAGTTTTTGAATGACCTTTCCAGCTCCTAGTAAAATTAATTTCCGGTAGTAAATTTCTCCCGATGAAATTAATTCAGACATTAATTTCTCCAAAATTTCATCTTGGTATCCGCTCCTATTTCAGTGTATATCTTGAAACACTGTAGCAGTTAGTATCAAACGTAGAATGTCACAAATTTGTTCCCGGAAAGCTTCCCCTTTTAAAAATTTTTTCCTCTCGCTTTTGTCCACTCCTGTGCCCAAGAATATAATTTCTGAGTCTGGATTTTCAGCCTCGATTTTGATCGTATTATGGTAGACGTTTGACTGTCTTTCAAATCTTCTAATTTATTTTTAGTAGTGTTATAGATTTCTTCTAAATTAGCGGATTAGCTGCTTTCTGGGCAATGACACCTGTTTTCTTTTTTCCCCATGAAATATTGGTAAAAGCTACGGCCGTTTTGGTACCCTTTGCCCTACGTGGGTTTGAGGGGAAAATATTGAGGTCCCGAATCACAGGCGTCCCAAGCAAAGTAAACGATTAATTCATAAAAGCGTCACGCGTTGTGTGATTCGGTGCTAAGTCACGAGAGAAACCGTTGAGAATTTTAACACGTTGTGAGGAATTGTATGGAGAACGAAATAAGGTCGATTTACTATGATAGATATTTCGAAATATGAACATACTATTCCTCATAATGTGTTTAAATTCTCAACGATTCTTCGCAAAACTTAACACCGAATCACACAACACGTGACGCTTTCCTAGATTAATCGTTTGCGCAAATTAATTGCGCAAAGCACACTGATCAGGCGTGACCCTTTAATATAAAGTAATATGGTGCCTCTAATGCTGCATCGTAATGCGCCAATAGCAACAAACCAACGTGCTACAAATAGCGACGCGTAAACAATCGACCTCATCGCCTTATGAAGACTAGCTGTATTCCAGTCGAAACGTCGCGATCAACATCCAAAGTGACTCCATCGTGAGACAATCTAATAAAGTTCATCTCCTATCTTACACCACGATGAACAATAAACACGTATTTTATTATATGTCAGATATCGTCCTAAGCCACATTTCACGGAGTCAACGGAGAGTGCACCTGCAGCTGCATGCTGACCAATGATCTCTCAGGGACCTCACGAGCTGGTCATGTATTGATTAGGGAGTTTAAAAAGTCCATGACTACTAAAGCTCTTGCCAAAAGATGCAGAAAATCAAAAGAAAGGGGATAAAATGCAAATATAAAATTAAGGTGTTTTCATTATTCATGGCCCCCATCTAGACTAAATTTGCATCTCAAAAGAAACGGGAAGATTTGTAGAACAAAGACGGAATTATCTGAAGCCGAGATTCTGTTTTGAAGAGTACTTTAAATATCTGTAGTCTTCTTCTTCCTTTTTTTTTTTTTCACCAAGAAGAATCAAGCAGGTTTGATAAATCGCCGGTTCAAAATGGCACGCTAAGATCACAATTATTTTCCTCAACATCTTTATTATTTATTCATTTCTTATGGCTAGTCTTTTTAAGGTATATATATTTTTAAAGGTAACAACGAATGTTTTGTTTTGCACATCGAGTTTTGATTTGTAGTTCAATTTTTCTGAATCGACTCCCAATAGAGTCAATTACACCCAATTGAGTTATGCTTGTCCGCCAACAAACCAAGCTGAATGGAAATCAACACTTAAAATAAATACTGCAGCGATTAACAGATGTGGATAACTGTCTCCTAGAGGTTTTGCAAGACTTAAACACCTCTCTTTGAGTGAATCCGTGTTTGAAAACAACCTCTGGGCTTGTGCTCCTCATTGAAGTCTACATCGGTGGATATGGCTGGTAAAAGTCTCTTTCGTGATGATGTTCCAGAAGTCGTGATCCAGAGCATTTTCAGAAAATACGACTTAGATAACAGTGGATGCTTAGAGAAAACCGAGATTTTAGCGATGCTGCGAGACATGGGATTGGACGAGAAGCAGGCAGAAGTTTGTTTTTTGCTTGTCGATAAAGACGGAAATATGAAAGTCTCTCTTACAGAGTTTTTACTGTGGTTTCGTGCCGGCGAAGGTTTCAATGTGATCGACGACCGAAACCGATACGCTTACGTCCGAAGAGTTGCCGACGAATTTCTAAAGTACGATAGAGACGCGAGTGGAGTGATCGACAGGAGAGAGTTTCGAGCTTTGTTGGCTTCTGGAAGCAAGGAATGGAACCTATGCAGCGAGGAGCAGATCGCCATCGCTCTCAAAAGTGTGGACAAAGATGGCAATGGAACTGTCTCCTTCTCCGAATTTTTGGCTTGGATAGACAGGGAAAACGCAAATAAATGCAGAAAATAACTGTTGTGATCTGCAAACAAAAACAGCTTCTTGATATTTCTTCTTAAAACTTTTTAAAAAGCGTAATTGAAAATCACTTTTCGGTTTAACCTTCCACGTAGGGAAGTTTGATAACGCTTTAAGTTGATATTACGTTATCATGACACATTTTCATAATATTTCTTGGGAGAGTTTATATGGATTCAGAGGTTCCCCATGTCACAAGTTTAGAAAGTTTCACATTTATGCTGATCAAAACTTTTGCCAATTTACCGTGAGAAAAATCACTGCAAAAGCAAACTTTCTCAGAAATCTAATACTAGCTAAATTGGGCGAATGTAAATACATATTAAAAAAAAAGGTCTTTTGCTCCGGGGAGAAAGCAGGTTTCAGGTGTTGTTTTAGAGAGTTTTCCTCTAAAATCATCATACTTTTAGTTTTAATATCTTTCTGATATCTACAAACTATTTGTAAGTAAAGTCATTTACAAGCAACGTCTATAGCAATAAAATATCTTGCTTTCCTCTCCTCTTTGAAATTTCAGATTTCTGCAAAATTTACGAATGCTGATTTAACTTAAATTGCAAGAAAAAAAATCATGTTATTACTGTTTAATAATAAACAAGAAATAACTTCACGAAGTCTACATACCCTGAGAAATTAACAGTTATACTACTAACAGTCTCTCCTTTTTGGCAAAGATCGTTGCGCAAGCCCCCCCAAAAAAATTGACGTTAACGCGCCGCTAGTTGCTTTCAGATAACGTCGATGCGCTATGGGAGCTCCGTGAGTCAGGCGCTCGATAACGAGTACCTTGTGAAATACCGAATCGAGCGGCGTGATGCATAAATTATGACTGATTATGCAATCGGAATCATGTGGTTACTCAATATTTGTCACGCAAGATACGGCTTCGTCGAACTGCATAGCCTTAAGTTTCAATTTTCAGCAATCATTAAGAGTGACTTTTGACCAAAAGATAGACTGCGGCAGGAATATCAAACAACTCAGTGACTGCCTACGATAATTGAGTAGAAATCCGTCTGGCTAAATTTCAATTGGCCATATTTTGTTCCTTTTCTTAAGAAAATATTCATCTTTTTAGTTGAGTGTAATTTCTTACTCTCATTTCCAAGCGTAATCGGTTTTGGGTCAGTTATATTTTCCAATTCCCGAGTTATTTCAGTGACAGTAGAACTTCAAGAATGCCGGGTTGTGAAAATGGTAAGGATGGAACGAAGTGGTTTGGAACGAAGTGGTCATGGAACGAAGTGACCGGATACCGTAAGAATAAAGGGAAGATAAACTGAATGCGTAATACCCATCACTACCACGTTGTAATAACAAATGGTAGTGTGTGCTTACAAAAAACAATTACAAAAACCTGGTAAAAACGATCTGCGATTGCTGATTATCAAAAGTGCTTACAAAATATCTACATACATTTTCAATTACTGGACAGAACCATTCGTAACTTTTTGCTCAAGTTGCAAAATCTTTTGCTATGTACCTATATAAAGATATCAAAGCTTCTCTCTCAAAAAAATTAAGAGACGATGTATGAGTTCAACCATTTGAACTTTAACCTCAAAACGTGTAACTTCATGTAAGGCTAGGCAAGCTTCATTATACGCAGCTGTCAGGTAAGCTGACGAGTAACAGTAACAGTATTACAACAGTAATAGATTGTTAAAGAAAAGAGCTATATTCACGTGTTGAATCCAGTGCGAGACTGAAATTCATGCTTCCCAAAGAGAGTTTTAAAATAGGATAGGAAATCCACAAATCTTCTGCCTGTATCGAGTCCGAAGGGAGTGCTAGACTTAAGGCCGATCTTACTTTACAGGTGCACTTTCTGTACGTGCCCAATAAAGTACGAGACTTGAGGTCACTCTTACTTGACATGTGCGTGTTCTATGCGTGCCAATTAGGGAATGAGACTTGTAGTCAACCTTAATTGACATATGCCTTTTCTGACCGCACCAAATAGAGTGTGACAAGTCATTCTCACTTGACATGAAAGATTTCTGAGCGTTTTATGTACGTGCCGAATAGAGTTCGAGACTTGTAGTCAATCCTCGTGAACATGTGCGTTTTCTAAGCGTGCCGAATAGAGTGCAGGACTTAAACTCAATCTTACTTGTGCGTGTTGAATAGGGTGTGAGATCAGTAGTTAGTTCTGATGACTGGAAGGTGTGTCGAGTGGCTTTCAAACACTGAGACCAGCTCTTTCGAGAGAACAACTCAAACAAACTCAGATATAGGGCAAACCAACACTCTGAAGATTCCAAGTTACTTGGAAAACAAAACAAAGATGTGCTCGTTGTTGATTGCAAATAGGATCCGAATTTTGTTGATGATAGATGATTACTACGACACCTCTTTGATTTCAAGGATTGCCTCCAGAATTGTGCAAATTTTTAGTTTGATCGCAAACACTCCTGGCTCAGCTCACCCCTCGCTTAGAAGACCAGGGCAAAAGCGAGACCTTTGTTTGTGGAATGTACCATAAGGTCAGACTACATGCCTCTTGGTTTTCAGTTCTTGCCCAGTCCTGACCGGGAGAAAAGGTGTGACCTGACAGACTGCCCAGTTTCGGGAAATGTACCATGGAAAATTTTGAAGCATGCTGGCATTCCTATCATTTGGAATGTTTAACTGACTCTAATGTTTGTCCTATCTGCAGGGTTGGAGTTGAAAATGCAATCAGGTCTTTTTCTCTTCATGCAAATAGATCAGTTAATCTCTCAAGAAACACAGCAAGCGACCATGATGAAAATATCATTGACGGAGAACAGGGATTAGGTAGTGGAGATAGGAATGATCATTGTACCGCTGATGATGATGATGACCTCCCTACCTCAACAATAAATGCAAACATCGCACAAATCTTTCAGAACTTGACCCTTCATGTAATGTCTGTCTCGGAAAGACCCCCACCAGTTCAGGTGGTGAGCAGAAGTAGTATTAATCAAGACTACCCATTCAATTCACAAGGAGCATCACGTAAATCTTGTCCATTGTGCTCCTTGAATCCATGTGCATCAGAGCTTTGTTCTGTATCTTGTACATGCCTGCGGTGTGCTCGAAGACAAGCAGCAAATGCTAACACCTCTTTTTTAACTTCTTTTCCAGAGTGCCCATCAATTGTACAGGAAAGACAAGTCAATAATGATGTAGCTGAGTGGGTAATTTCAGTGTCTCAGTCAACTGGTCAACTGGGTTTTGCCTTCACCACAGGAGCCCTCGCCAATAGGCTTTATTGGTGCTTTCAAGCACCTTCCGATCTATGAAAATCAGAGCTACAATCGGCTTAGATACCAGCAGCCAACCTATAGTACCCCTGAGATAATAAATCATCCTCAGCTGGGGTTTTCGGGTGTGGTTAAATGTGGTGACCAGTACCAGATCAACAGCTTTTCCTTTTACGCAGGTACCCTTCAACAACTGGTGACAAGATCAGATCACAAGAAGCTTGCAACAGTGCTGATCTCGCCGCCAGTCAATTCTGGCAGGACCTAATGGGGAGTCATGCTTTTTAGAAAGTCACACTCACTTTGGTCTAGGGTCCACTATTACTGCCTGTGGGCCTGCCAAAATCAAACAAATGGCTTTCTACATTAAATTTATAGCTGTAAGGGATTGGACAGTGAACCCCATTCCCTTTGATGCTGCATTTGTGTTTCATGTTTAATGGAATGCTGATGTAAAGTGATGTGGAAGTCAATTGATATTTTTTATATCATTTATAATCCCGTCAAAAATTTTGTTGAAAGGTACATGAAATTTTGTATGATCATATGAAGTATGTGCTGATTATTTTGTGGAAAACAGTAGAAAGAATGAAATCCAATGCTTGTTTTATCCCATAGACAATGTTGAAAAGGTATAGTTTCTGGTTTTGTGGCTGTTTATCAGGACTCTGATTGGCACGGAGAAGGGGGAGGGAGAATGTGAAATACAAAGTTTTTATATAATTATGTTCATTTTCATGAATTGCTTTTGTTTTTATTATCTCATAATCATACAGGTTTGACAGCAAAAGAGAAGAGAGCATTAAAACACTGCTTAGGGATGTGGGAGGCCTTAAAATCAAGTTATTTGTTTATGTTAATTTTTTTCTTTACGTATTGAAATAATATTGTCATTGTTTTGTCACCTTAGTTACTTGTCAGCTGAATACTTGAACCCCTTTTCCTACTTTTGGCCAGAGAAATGGTCAGATGATGTTGCTACTTCAATTTAATATGTTAAACCATGACGTTTTCTCTTTCTTTAACACATTTAACACATTCTAGTTCAAGTCTTTCCAAATTTAAAATTTCAAGTGAGCTTTAGTTTTGTTTTTTTATTCTTAACTATACTACTTACAACTTTTGTGTTGATTTGTTACGCATCTTGTCCCATTAATTCTTCTTCTTCTCTAGTACTTAAGGTTGCTTTTATGTGTTCTAATAAGGGTCCAAGGGAGGAGAAAACGAGCTGATGGTATCTGGTTATTGAAAGGTATAACAAATCGAAAGCGCTGATTATCCAATGTTGATATGATTTCAAATTTCAAGGAGAAAATCAAAACACTTTGAGTCAAGTTTCTAATCACAGTAAAATTACACAGTGATGGTTGATGCACTAAAACATGTCACATATACAAGTCCAATTGAGCCCACATGGATTGTTACAAAATAGGCTCTTGTCAGCTATCTGACACAGTTCGATAGTAACGTTGTGACAACAGATCTTTATAACATTATACAAAGTTGCAAGTCTCAGTAAAACTTGAAATCTTAGGATAGCGGAGCTCGCGGAGCGTAGCCACATAATTATACAAAATAGTAGTAACCCATCAAGCCGAAAAAAATTTGGATGTACGACCGTACGACGTTACGACCGTACAAGGTGCTACTTTTAACATGCGTTGTCAACTGTACCGCGGGCACGCCAACGCCACGGCTTTGATCAGTAGTCCAGTGGTCAGTGCATTGAGCTCCTAGTCGGACGACCCAAACTCTAGTCCTGGCCGGGGCAAGGCGTTGTGCCCTTGAGACGTACGGGAAAAAAAATGCGAACTCCGCTTTTAGGCTTGGCTAGATCTATATATTATAAGCATATGCATGTGGACAAATGTTAGATGTAGAATTTGACATTAAAAACTGTCAATAGATTGTAAATAGTTGATGGAAGTGATACTCTGCAACTAAAGGTAACGAGAAATGTGAATGCTCTGTTCTCTGACTGGTTGCTGGACTTTGTGTTTTCTTATTATTGTTATTCACCTTTCGCACGCCTTGCCTCTTTAAATTTTTAGTTTAAATAAGGTCTCCTAATTCCTTACTTACAATTCTATACTCAGAATAAGGCAATTGCTGCATCACTCTCCCGTTTCAGATATCTGGCCTCAAGAAAGCGTAAAGAACTAGAAATGATTCGTGTTTTAAGCAGCCACATTCGCTGGCGTGTCGTATCAACAATTACGTAACATCACTAAGAGGCAATTATGTTTCAAAAACATGCTGAACGGACTCATCGATTAATATAGTATGACAATTGAAGTCTAAAACCGAAAAATTAACCAACCAATGGACACAACAAAGATCGAATAAAGTTCCACTAATGATGAGATTTTCGCTGTACTCTGCACTAAGGTGTCATGCTTGCGACATTTTTTTCTAGGCCTTGTTACTTTTTATGACTGTTTGTACTTATGGAGCTCTTCTTTGATAAAAGGCCTACTACCAGTTGTTTGAAATTTATGTATCCCTTTCCACGACCAAAGTCTAGGGAACTTAAAGCCAAATAACTCTACATGAAGTACACTGACTGTCGCGTCGCTCTCGTGCTACGAAAGGCCATAGTTTGAGGCCATAGTTCATTCTGAACGACCAAAACCAGTCGAGTAACCATTGCCACTTTGAATTTCCACTAAAAGTTCATCTGCCTCTGTTTATTTTGGATCGTAACTCGAATATTTGTAGAGGGGATTATGAAAACTGTGAATATGGTGCTGTTTTTTTTCCAATTCGCCAGGCACAAAGTTTTCCTTTTTTCACCAGAAACGACTATCATTTCAAAGGAACACCAAATTTACGCAATTCTATTCAAGGTAAATCTACTTTATTGTTTATGGTAACTCCACTATGCTTTGCCACCCCAAACGATATCGAAAAACTGCATTTTAAAAGAAAAAACGATTCGCTGTCCTCAAATTTCGCTCTTGATCGGCACTCGTGTAAGCTTGCACTTCGTCCAATTTTAAGATCACTCGCTGTCATTTTGATTAGGGATGAATCACCGTTCACCGCAGTGATCATTAGGCACTAATGATTGTGACTACCATGTCAGATTTTCGCAATGGTAGCAAGGTCTCCACAAAAACAACGACCAAAGTATGAATGAGAGAAAAACTCTTCCAAAGCTGCAACCGCCATCTCTCGGTTTCCCACCTTTCGAATGGGTTATTGGATTAGCCAATAGAACACCAGGGTTTTCGAGTTGCTCCCAGCCAATCAAACAATAGTCCCCAGTTACCTTGCACGGGTTGAAGACTGACATAGTGCATCTCATGAATATGTCCCAGCACGAGAGGCTTGCTTTCGTCAACTGGACAATGTGGCGTAATGATTACATCATTGCTATGGGATAGACTGCTGACCACACGAATGCACGTTTCAAAGTAGTTTGCTGCGGCACACAGAATCACGTGATCGCCCCAAGCGCCATCTTGTTCCATGTGTACTAGGTATTCAGTCCATGTTTGATGTCCATGGACAAAGTCAAACAGATCTGTTCCATCCGGCTGTAAGAAGAATTAGTTAAAGAAGGAAACTTAAAAGGATTGTTGATAGGACTTGAGTGCATGGAGTACAAGTCAAGTAGTAATTCTATGAGAATGGTACGAGACAACCTTTGAGTAGCAATTTACTGCATAGTAACAAATTTTGCGATTGAAACGTCTTTCAAAACGTCTGTGTATGTATCAAAACACTTTGCAAACAGCAGGAAAACAACAAAAAAGATCCATCATTAAGAGAATGACTAGAATTCTATTTTCTGATGGTGGTTTAAAGCCAACTTTTTTTTAAATTAAATATTCAAATAACTAAAACCGGGTTGGCCTGCGTCTTCAGACACCGCATTAAACAACATATGAATTAAACTGTAACCAAAGTCATTGTGTGGCTTCTCAAATAATAAAGTTAAATATTTCAAGTTCCCCTTTCAACCAGGAATACAAGCTGGTATCAGAACTCCTGAAAAAAAGACCATCATTCCATACAGGAGGAGTAACAATACTTCTGGTTGAGTTCATGCTGTGAAAACTGGGATAGGTTCTGGTGATGTTAGCCAAGTAGCCTGTATCATCGGTATATCTTTATCATACTCATTAAATAACATCACGTGACATACTCTGTTAGACATACTAACATCAACTTACAAGTTTTGGGTTGCCCCTGAGGTACTGAACTAAGTTTTGTCTCAATTCGCCATGTGGAATTTTGATTCCCTTAACAATTTCCAGTTGTTCGGACAAGGCATGGAACATGCAGTTTCCTAATCCTTGATTGTCAGATATTCTGAAGCCCCTGTCTGATGCAATATTCCTCAGCCCCAATGATAGATCTGTTCTACTCTTGACTTTGCTTGCATCCAGCTGCATCTGCTGAAGTTCCTGGATGATTTGTTCAAGAAAACCTAAAAAATAAAAGGTCTTTATTAATCTAACTGCATAGAAAAAGCAAAACAATTGTCTGCTGGAAATTAACAATTCTCAGTCTAGTAAGAGAAACTTTTAGGGTAAAAAAGAAAAGAGCCTAAACCACCAGACTTCTGCTGTTTTATCCAAAAACTCAGCCTTAAAAAGGAAGTTGTAGCTGTCAATTAAGTTACTTTTTAGCTTTGATTTCTGCCTGTGAATGAATTATCACCGATAATCAAGAGAAGAAGAAGCAGAGAAGAAAAATTAATGACGAGGTCTACACTCTAACTTATCTGTGTAACTGGAAAGAGGAATCCTGGGAAAAAAGTACAGGCTTCAAAAATTTTCTGACATATTTCCTCTACTGTATGAATATGTGACTTCAATATTGTTTCAACAGACAACTGTATTGTGAATAGAACATAAACTGATTTTGATATGGACAGTAAGAGCTCCCCATGTCTCTTTGTTTCTGGCCTGGTTTCAGACTATTTATGGTAGTTTCCAATTGGGTGAAAACTTCAAATGACTCAAAGAAATAAATAACACTAAGCCGTCCATACAGATCTGGAAGTGAAAGAAAATCAAATTTGTTTGTACATGTCTTATGTTTGTGACTGAAGAGTACAGGAGTATAAGTAAAAACATGTCTCAAAAGTAAAAAGTACCTTGCTAAGTTTTTACGAAGCATGGCTGGCCTGAAGTCAAAAGTCAAGAAAAGAAAATTACTCGATTTCCTTGTAACCTGTCTGTACTTCTTTGGGGATATCAATTATTATGTGTTATTAAATTCTTTTACTCACTTGGAGTCAGTAATGAATCCACTGTTAGTTGTTCAGTTGACGTGTCAACAACTTTGACCTGCTGAGCTCTGAAACTTGTGTCTTGTCTTTTAGAAGCTAAAAAATAGAAAGAAGCTTTTATTTTAATAACAGTGTAATCAACAAGAGGATAACACAAATGATTACTATTCATGTTTAACACCTTTTTTATGAGGTGTTCATGCTTTTCAACGCAGTTAATAAGAGATCAAAGCCTAAGTAGCCCCCCAAAATACTTTTTTAAGGATATTCAAAACATTCTCACCATGAACTATGTCCCACATCTTCTCCACAAGACTGTCACACTGCTTCTCCCAGCTAAACTTCTCTTCATATGACCTCCTCAGCTGTTGAATATCTTGCAGTCGATCTGATCTCTCCCTCTGTCGGACACCAGCAATTGCCTTTGCCCACTCCTTAGGGTCCTCAGACTCCACCACGAATGATCTGCCTGATGGTACAGTGCACAGTGCTTCACCAAATCCTGAGTTGCCACTGACAAGAACGGGAAGACCAGCAGACAATGCTTCTAAAGCCGTCAAACCAAACCCCTCTGTTCTAGAGGGCATGATGCAGATATCAACTTCACAAAATAATCCTTTCAGTCTCTCTGTGCTTTGCACGAACTTTCTCACCGTCAGCTGGTTTTTATCAATTCCACTCTTGAGTAAATTCTTTGCAACCTCATCCTGTTTACCGTCAGGTGCACCCACGAAAGTCAGATGGTAAGACCTGTCTTTCAGTTCAACTATTGCTCTGGCAGAGATATCGTAGCCCTTCAAGCTGAAGTCCTCTGGGTCACCACGGCCAAACGTTAGAACCTTAAAGTTGTCCATGTCAACTACAGCTTGTTTAACGTCAGAAAACTCTCTGAACGTGCTCGGCGTCAGTTGAATTATATCCTGGTGCTCCTCGGATGAGCGCAGGTAAGAAGAGTATGCCTTTGTCAACTTTGGTCCAACTGCTACCACAGCATCTGCCAACTTACACAACTCCACTTCAGTTGTACTCTTATCTTCACCTTTGGAAATAGCCATGGGATAGTTTTTGTGCATTCCTAGTTCTTCGGGTGCAGTGTGCACCACCTGAATCCACTTGCACTGGTGCCATTCTCTAATAAATTGAGCTTGTTTACCAAGCTTTGCTCCATGACCCACTACTATGTCAATGTCCAGATCTCTCGGTGGGGCACTCAGCCAGTCAAGGGAGTCGGCATAGCCTGGACGTTTTTGTGCCTCTCTGAGGGATACATTGTGAATTCGAGCCATTCTCCTCTCTTCTTCAGAACAGGCAAACTGTGGGACAAGGAGAGTGACGTCCACTTCAGAGCGTTTGGCCAACAGAATGGCAAGCTGTCTGTTGATGGTGGACAAGCCCCCCATTGACGAACTCCACTCACTGCCCAGGAGAGTCACCTTCAATGCTGTGGCAGACTTCATTGAATTGACTTCGCTTGCTTCACTTGCTTCATCATGTGATTTAGCAGCTACATTTGACGAGGACAAACCCTGAAGGAAAAAAGGTCATATAAGGTTAAGATCATTAAATAAAAAAAAAAACTTTGGATGTGGTTATACAAATTTTTATTGACCAATACTTTACCGAAGAAAAACCAAAAAAGGTTAAAATTAAAAAATTATTTTACCTTGTTAGAAATTCTCTGACTTATATTTAAAACTGAAGAAAATCTATCAGGGCTCCCTTTCTCGACACTGATAACAGCCCAATTGATATTAGCATCAAGTTAATTAGGGGAGCAAAGAAAAGATGAAACTGAGGCTAGAAATTTTTGCTTGAGAGATCATTATAATTAATCATACCTGGCTTCTCCTTTTCAAGAACCATTTCTTCAATCCACAAACTGGTTCTACCATATTGCTAATTTTTCGCGTACAGATGTCCGGCCAACCTTCATTTGCATCAATGAGATGGAAGCAGTCCTTGTGTGTGCAAGTAGTTCTCACGTGATCTGAGCATGCACGACCTGTTTCTTCTACCCCTGGATGACAATAAGGACATGCAACACACAGCCTATACTGCAGTCCCCTCAGGTATGGCATTTCTTGTGACAAATTCTTTAAGGTGTCTTCAAGAAATTCACGAACAAGAGTTGCTAGTTCGACGGAGTTCTGTCCTTCAACCTGATGACTGTGTGCTTTTCTTTGTCTCAAGATTACCTTCACAAATCCTGTTTTGCATATGAGGACAAAATCATGAATATCTTTACCAATGATGAACCATGCTCCATTTTGGTACAGGCGAGGTTGATGCATGGCCCATCTCTTTGAACACCAATGAATGCATCGCGAGACAAGCTGCAAGAAGAGACCATGAGGGACAAAGCCATGGACAAAGAGGAGATACAATGGACATGGATCAGTTGATGATGGTTCCATCTTACTGAGTTCTACAGGTGATGACTTCAACTGAGCTGGTACAAAGTACTTCTCATGGGTTGGGGAAGCTGAGAACTTAGCGATCAAGCCAAATTGCTCCATCATGTCTAAAATGTCTCCCTTGATGATTCTTTGTCCAATAAAGCTGGAAAATACATGATCAACATGTTCCATGCTAAGGATGCCACTTCCTTCAAGTTCCTGCCAGTACTTAGCATATCGAGCATTCTACAAAATACATAAATAACAAAAATTCCAGATAAGAGAAGTCCACCAAATGTTTCTCCTGAATGTTTCCCATGCAAATGTAAAAGAACTAGAAAACTTTTATTTCAATCAATGTACCGAAATGGTAATAAATTACACTCTCAATGGACAATTTTGTATCTTTGGCTGCTCAGAGATGATTATTAGTTGTTATTTACCACCACAAAAGCTATTCAGTGCAAGTGAAAAAAATTGTGTAAATACAATTATTGTGAGCGGTAGCAAGCCAATGCAAGTCTCTTGTAAAGGAAAAAGGCTAAATCAATCTATGACCTGAAAAGCTGCAAAAGGTACATGAAATAACTTGGGAGATAAAAGAGTCACAGCTGTTGCATAAGTTACCAATATATTAAACAAAAGTATCATTCTCATTTTCTGTTCACCTAAATTATTAAACATTTTTCAAGTAAGGCCTTTCTAAAATGAAATTTTTTTTGTACCTGTTTATTGAAAGGTGGAATGGTTATCAGTTGTTTGAACAGATCAATCAACCACTGAGCCTTCAGTACAACTGTACTGCGATGCTTGATTATCATCCCCAGACCATGGTAAAAACTGATCATGGACTCAAACTCTTTTGCATCTTTCATGAAACAATCTTTCCTTGCATAATGCTCAAGTTGTTGCAGATTTCTGTGATAAATCTGTTTAGCCACCAAAGCTTCAATCACCTTTTCAAACAAAAACCATCTAGAGGGCAACAGAATAATTAAAATGTTTTAGGGTTTAAAATTGGATATTAACTTCAATCAGACATGTACTTATTTGCAGTCTTTCAGAGTTAACTCATCCATTTCCTCAGTCTAGCTTTCTCCAAACTTTAGGAAAATCCAAACATGGTTATATTTTTCACATAAACAATCTCAATTCAAAGAGCTGTGCCTTCTCAAATATCCATCAGACATCCACACCTTTTTAAAAGCACAATATTGTCACAATGTCATGAATTAATAAGAGTTTTGTTTGTTTGTACTTATATGACTGCTGTGTAATTGTACAGTCTGATGTTTTAAGTATTTTGATGAACTTCAAACTAGTAGAGGTAAAAATATTTTTGTCTTTAGATTCATGTATGTGCATATACAGTTATGATAAAAACACTGACTGCTCTTTGAAGAACTTTTAATGACTGTTTGAATACATGTAAAACATTGATCCCAAAGTCCATGAAATGAGGTTTCTCAGATAAATATTACTTTCCTTTACCTGATGGGTATTTTCTCCCCCATATAAGGCTCCTGCCTCAACACCTCCAGGATTTTGTTCTGCAATTCTTTTATTCCATCTGCTTTTCCTTCTTCCTCAGCTGAATATGTTTAGAAAATGAATTCAAAGCATAATGTAACACAGAAATTTGTGCTTACAATGAGAATAGTTTGTATCATACATGTGTGATTGCAGATATTTTATGGCTGACAACATAGCTAAGATGATAATTCTCCAACTCCCCGAATCATCTTCTGTTCCTTATTTCAAACTCTCAAATCAATGGATCTGTCAGCAAAAATTTAGGTAAAATTTCCACACAGCCCCATACTACATTATGCATTCAGTTCTTGGACAGAGAAAACAATGAAAAAAACAATACATTGCCATTGGGAAAACAGATTTGTTTTACAATAGTATGGGGCTGTGCGGAAATTTTACCAAAATTTATAGACCCCAGTACAGTGATGCTGGTACATAAAGAAGCTGAAAGCTAACTGAAAAGAATGCAGCCGATAAAAGCAACAAAAAACACAACTATAACTAGCTTCCACTATTAGCCTGAACTCATTTAACCAGGGCAGTATCCTTCCCTTACAACTCCAACTTAAACAATCTTTGTGTCTACCAACCTTTTAAAATTATAATGACACACAACACCACTGATGGATGACATGTAAATGTGAGAGCCAGATAATAATTGTTCTTAATGCTCAATGTTTGCCAACGTCTACTAAATGGGCCTTTGATTGAAAAAAATAAACTGGCCACAACCTAAGTGCTCTCGGAATTGATGCAAAGACAAGCTAGTAAGCAATTATAAAACCATCAATTACTGCAAGTAACACATGGTGGAGGATACAATTTAAAGGGCATGTAAACCCAAAAAACGTTCATTTTCTTTTCACATAGATGTTTAGTAAATATATCAAGTACACCAAAGGTACCATTCGTTTTTTCTCAAAAGTCCATTTTCACTTTGTAAAAGCTCTTCCAAATTCGAAACATTCGCCATCTTGAATGGCGCCATCTTTCCTGTGACGTCACGGGTGGATCCTCCAAAGTCTCGTTTTATAATCGCGTGAGGCACGAAGGAGTCTTTTCTACAGCCGTTGTTTGCTGGTCTCGTCATGATTTTTTTACGTACAGTTTGCTTCAATATAATCAATTTTTTCGTAATGGTGAAGCGTTGTGCCGTCCAGTTTTGTACTGATTCAAACAAAACTGGGCATACAATGCAAATATTTCCAAATGACGCAAATTTGAAGCGACAATTTGTGAAATTTGTTCAAGTGAAAATAGCCGATTTCGTCGAGCCGTTCGAACGTTCTGTTGTTTGTAGCAGTCATTTTTATTCCTGGTGCTGTACCGACGATTCAGGCCTCACCAGAAGCAAATTGTTCGGAAGACGAAAAACGACCCATACAGTCGGCAGACGACGAGGATTCGGAAGTGGCTGACCAAACTGAGAAAGAAGTTGAGCTCTTCAAAAGTTAGAGGTCAACAGAGAAAGTACAAAATCGATTTACATGAGAACGTTTCGTTAATTAAACAACAATAGCTTTATTTTAAGCAAATGAAGATCATCGCAGTATATACTCAACTTAAGCAGTTGAGAAATAAGGCCTGAACAAAATTCAGGCCTGAACGGGAATCGAACCCATGACCTCTGCGATACCGGTGCAGCGCTCTAACCAACTGAGCTATCAAGCCAACTGGGAGCTGGTCAATTGTGAGTTCGTTATATACCCGTAGATGGAGAAGGTGTGATAAGAATACATGAAAGTCATATATTTGTACTGCAGAAAATACATTTTAAGCAAATGAAGATCATCGCAGTATATACTCAACTTAAGCAGTTGAGAAATAAGGCCTGAACAAAATTCAGGCCTGAACGGGAATCGAACCCATGACCTCTGCGATACCGGTGATGGTGTTTGATGATACCGGTCATGGGTTCGATTCCCGTTCAGGCCTGAATTTTGTTCAGGCCTTATTTCTCAACTGCTTAAGTTGAGTATATACTGCGATGATCTTCATTTGCTTAAAATGTATTTTCTGCAGTTCAAATATATGACTTTCATGTATTCTTATCACAATAGCTTTATTGGTTCTCTAAAAACATCTTTTTTCTCATTTAATGAAAGATTATGGGGAAGCCAGTTGTTTGGGAGCCAGCGCTGAGCCCGTAAAAGACACTGACATGTCTGAACCTTTGCCTGTCGAAACACGTATCAAAGAAAGAGAATTCGTTGATATCAGTGTGTTATAACGTGATCTGGAATTTTGTCGGTTCTATACAAAGAATTCTATACAGGATCCCATAATCAACCCTTATGTTCTATGAGAAAATCCATGCCAGCCCCACTTAGTGCTTCCTTTGAGAAACCCTGCAGAGAAACAGCAGAAGAATTTGTGTCACGGTTTTCACGGTAATTGTGAAGAAGAGCTCCCCAAAAAACCTGTCGGCCGTCTGTCGGCTGACTGTCGGCCGACAGTCTACCGACAGGTTAAGAAAAAAGAAAAAATTGTGTTAAAAACGAACAGTTAACGTGACATAACAATCCGTAATGGTGATGTATGACTCGACAGACTTCACCTACTTACCGATCGACGGCAAAGTTGGTAGTATGTAAAGAAACGTTTCTTCCAAAATGTTATCAGATGCGTATAGGATATATCACTTGCGTAATTTACAACACACCAGACAATCTAAGAATCGCATGGGAAGATAATTTAATCGAAAACTCGGCCAAAAACTCTGAAAACCATAAGCTACGTATCAATACAAACACTTTCGTTCAAATCGCCCAACAATGCAACGCGGCCTCTTATGGTATGTTAAGTATGTATGTATGTATGTATTTGTTGCTAGCATCGTAATCTATCTTGCAGGTTTGGGATGAATTGCTATTTCCAATTTCAAGTTTAATAAACGATACAACTGTGAATCTTTTTACTCGTTATGATAATTGATTTAGGCGCGCGCCGCTAAAATCACGATTCTACGAGTGAAGTATCTTGTATATTTCACCACTCACAAAACGGCTCCTTTAGGAGCCACCAAATTTTGAAAGTCAATTGTCAACATATTACACATGTTGGATGTTGTATCAAGCGAAAACCGAGAGAAAATATTAAGGTTTGTGTTAACGTTTCACGGACAAGCTACCGACAAGCTACCGACAGGTTACCGACACATTACCAACAGTCGGCCAACTGTCGGCCGACTGTCGGCCGACAGGTAGCCTACATTTCAGGCAAAACCTGTCGGCCGTCTGTCGGCCGACAGTCGACCGACTGTCGGCCGACAGACGGCCAACAGTCGGCCGACTGTCGGCCGACTGTCGGCCGACAGTCGGTCGACTGTCGGCCGACAGGTTTTTTGGGGAGCTCTTCTTCACAATTACCGTTTTCACAGCAGTGAAAATACATTCAAAGGTCAGTAGGACAATATTCATCATTTTGAGTACAACTTAAAAGATCCTGATTTCAGCTTGCAAAACTATCTTTTCAATAATGCAAATCGAAGCAAACACAAACAGGGTTGGATAATTATGAAGGCCATACAAGGAAATGCACATGATACAACTTGTTTTATCGATGGAAATGCTTCTGAGATGAAGGATATTGTTTACCGCACAAGATAGCACAGCGACCCTAAAGTGTTTGCTGAGATATCCCCAACACCAACGAACAAGCTATCTGTAGGCAATTTAGCGAAATTTCCTGCCAGGAAAGAAGCGAAAAACAACTAGCTCTAGTATTGTATTATTAAATCAATGGCAGAAACAACTCAAGTAAATCGATCTCAAAATGTAACAAAACAGATGAAACAGAAAATATTTAGCTTAGTCGTTTCTGGTGTGATTATCTGTGCTTTACTGCTGCCTGTAAGCGTACTTGGCCGTCTCCAGCACCCAGAAATCGAGGCAAATTGACTGAAAACCTGGATGCTCAGTGATACAACTTATCTGGGTTTCAGGCCATTTTGCCACAATTGCCCGATTTCCGTACAACAAACACTTCATGAGTTTTCGGCATTGGTTGACAAGTTCCACACTCGCACCTTTGATAATTTTATATAAAACACTCTCAGAAGCTCAAGTTTAAAAAATTCTGTTGCATTCCTTTAGATTGTACCCTCGCTGTATTGCATTCTCATGTCAAATACAAATAAATCACAAAGTAAATTAAATACCAGTCTGAGTTTCCGAGACGGTCGCATCGCTGTCGACATGTTCTGTACTGTCTTCGTGCGGATCGCTTCGGTAAACCCTACGCGGCGGACGTGGCCCAGACTCTCCTGAAGATTCTGGATTATCCCCAGCGCTGTCATGTACTAAGCTTAAGGCATTCGAGTCGCTACCTTCTGAAAAAACATCTTCCGAACTACCGCTACTTACACGAACTCCCACACCAGTTCTACTGGGAAATATGTGTTGCGCAATATTTTGGTTCCACCGCTTACGTCACGACTTCTCGCTATTGTTTTTACCGGAAATGGAATTTCAGTTGATAATGCCGATTTTCTCCTAAAATAAGTCGAATTGGACAGAACTAATTTCAAATTCGTTTTCTACGCCACTTTTTACATAGTATAAGAAAAACATGTATTTTTGGGTTTACATGCCCTTTAAGACATAAAATATTATTCTTACCTCTTTTATGTTTTCCTCTCTGCTTTTGAATCTTCCTTTTAGATTTCTCAGTCAAGTTTGGCCTCTGAGTGTTGTCAATGCAGAATAAGGGTCTGACCACATGCCTCTCATATTCCATGCCAGAAATTCTCTCCTGTATTTGTTTCTTTATTACTGCTATGTCTTCAACTGGTTTATCAGCATGTGTTCCAACAATAAACACTGGGGGGCGGAGGTAGGGAAGTCTATGTTGTGCATCATCATGTGGGTCATCAGTTGCTAGGGCAACACCATGTACTGTAGCCAGCCATGACAGCAAATTCTCCATGTTTGTTTCGTTGTTAGGGTTTTCCAACTTCACATCATTACTCCCTTGTCTCATGCAGGGCTCAGCTGCAGCATCCAAAGGCTTGCTGAGATTGTGCACCAGTATGTATAATGATCGTTGTGATAAGAAGATAGGATGGCTGGCATAGTACAGGTGCTGCCCTGCAAAGTCCCAAATGTCCATGAGATAGGATTCTTCTTTGAATGAACCACTTTTTGTGTCTTTGCTTTGGAGATACTCCAACCACTGATGAACATGCTTCACAGTGTCAGGGGGTTGAGCAACATCAATAATTACCTTGGGCTCATCTGAGATGCAGTCCATTGATTGTTCAATGCTAATGTTGTGCATAGCGTCTACTGACAGGTTATCTCCTTTATCCTCAACCTGAGTAAAGTATCAAAGAAGGTGAAATTAATTACTTTAACCCTTTAACTCCCATGAGTGACCAAGACAGAATTTCTCCTTACAATATCAATACAATATCAACCAGATAAGTGATGAGAATATACAAGAATAACAATTTGGGGATAATAAGTTGATCCAATACTTAATTCTCTGAACTACTGTTATGCAAATTGTGTGGTTTATAGTAAGGAGAATGGCAAATTTGATCTGGGAGTGAAAGAGTTAAGTACCACAGTGATTCAGTTTAGCCAGCAAACTAATTACACTTCTGAAATAATTATGCCAAAGTTTGATGTAAATTAAATAAAATGAAAGTACTACACTGGGAGGGAAATTATTGTTTAGACTATGAGCAGTTCCCTGCTTTTTGGCAAAGACCATTGCAAAGTAAAAAAAAAAATCAATTTAAAAAAATAATAAAACAATTTTAATTTTTGCTTCACTTTAAGATTTACATAATCTTTATTTGACATTAAGCATTTTAAACTATACTGTCATTAAAAAGTTGCCTTAAACATACTTGTAAAGAATGTTTTTAGAATTCTGACATCACCTTTTTTCTGCCATATTTGTAACCATCAAAAGATCCCTCTTCAAAATCTGCAGATGAAATGTGGACTGAATTTTTCTCCAAATCTTCTTCTGAAGTTTCATCTTTTATAAAAATTTTCTCCACAACAGTCTTTGCCACATCTTGAGAACATTCCAACAGTCCTGGTTTAATCTCACCAATGGACTGCCAGTTCCTTGCAGCTTGGTCAACATCAATTTCACACTTTGAAGGATCCACTTCAATCCCCTCAGTGCTCTGTTCTTCAGAGTCAAATGGAAGGCCTAGGAGACTCTTCTTTAAACTGGTTTTCCCAGCTCGATCCTGACCAATGAGTAATATTCTACTGCGGTAAACTGTGACATATCCATCTTTCAAAGCCCTTTCATAAGCCAGCTGTATGTTACAGGGATCTGCTATTTCAACTAATTAGAAAAAGTTTTCACAACACAGAGAAAAAAGTAATTGGTGCATTGACAAATTTGTATAAAATAATTGAAAAAAAAAGCAAAGGTAAAAGTTTACAAGTCAACTAGTATAAATATTCAACATCAATAATGTTGGAGTCAAAGGCTGGTATACAAAAACTAAACCATCAAAATTGTTTTTCCCCTGATATTAATGCATAAGTGACTTTGGAAAACACATTTATTCCACTCTCACATAAAAATTACACAGTCAATCAAAATAATTCATAAAATGTAGTGATGAGTTTGGTGAACATGCACACCAAAACTTGACTCAATGTTTCATAACATTAAGAATGAGAACCACTTGTGACTGATCACACAAGAAAGAGGCAACGACTTAAATCATTTCTTCCAAGTAGTGAGGAGTCAATAACCAATTCATTGTTTGTGAAAGAGAAAGAAAAAGTGCATATATCCAAAATGTAACAACTGCAAATTAAAAAAATTGTGCAAAAATCACCAGTGTAAATTATATGGAAATATCAATCAGAATTTAGTCATGCTAAAAACAAATTCAAGTTCTATTCCTGTAACTTAATTCACAAATCGTATTAGTGTATAAATTTTGTTTGATATTAGCCACAAGTTATTCAAATTTTAAACACTTTCAATGAATCAAATAGAAAGCAAAAATAAAACAACAATTCCTAGCAGTGAAACTACTTGGGATACATATTTTATCCTTTTGCAATTCCTGTCAAATAGAAAGCAAAACTCAAAACAATAATTCCTAACTGCACAGAATGATTTGTAACAACATTTACTCTCTTGATTCCACATCAAATCATATTTCCTTATTGATGAACTTAAATTTCAATGTCAGCCAAATTGTTAAAATAAAGCTTTTCAATATTAGAACAAAAACTTCCATTGCAAATGTCATGTATTTCTCAAGTGATGCCAACTTTGTTAAACCGCACAAAAACTGTGACAGTATTTACAGTTTAACTATCGCCAGCTACCTGTAATAATAAGTAATAAACAGAATAACCACTTGCAAGTCAATCATTAGAACCAATTTAGTAAATGCACACGTCACAACAATAATGTGAACAGAAATTTCCTTTACTCACCTTGGAGATCTGAATATACTCGGTCAATTATTCCTCTATCTTCTAGCTCCGCAACGCTTCTCATTCCTTCAACTGTAAAAGGATTCCCATATAAAAACAACGATTCGAGTTTCTTCAGCTGATTTATGGCTGGATTTAACACAGTCAACTGGTTGTAACTCAGATCCAGTACCTCCAGTGCCACCATCTCACCAATAGCATCAGAGATGGTGGTTAGTTTGTTATGTGAGATGTCCAGCCATTTGAGTTTCTTCAGCTGTGTTATAGCTGGACTTAACACAGTCAACTGGTTGTAACTCAGTTCCAGTACCTCCAGTGCCACCATCTCACCAATAGCATCAGAGATGGTGGTTAGTTTGTTATGTGAGATGTCCAGCCATTTGAGTTTCTTCAGCTGTGTCAAACTTGCTGGGAATATGGACAGCTGGTTTCTGCTTACATCAAGTACCATAATATTATTTAGTTTTCCAACATTTTCAGGTATTGTTTTAAGTTTATTCTGTGACAGGTCAAGTTTGTCCAACTCAGTTAATTCCTGCACCGCTTCAGGCAATTCAAGCAAATCCCACTCTGACAGATTTAATGTTTTTCCCCAGAAACGATCTGTTACAATCTTACTTCTCAAGTTTTCTTTAGAAATATGGGAATCCATGTCTTACTAAATGTAACTGTCAGAACAAAAAAAACAAGCTGTCATTAAAGGTGAGTAACTTGAACTAACTTTCTTGTGGCATTTATAATAACAATCGAGCCAAAAATTGGCAAGAATGAGGTTTATAATTTAACATCTACTGAACCAAAGTAATGATTTATTCCTCGTAATACATTATCTTTGGAAACCACCCACCCTTCAGTGTTCTTTTAAACATTTTGAGTAAAGGACCGGATGCTTATGCGTAAAGGGTCTTGAGTGATTTATTTTCATCAGAAACATTTCAACTTAAATCTAATTGTATAATTTTTGTGTTCATAAACAATTGCTTGAGTTATAGATGTTAACGAAAAGGCAATTATGAACAAGAAAGATATTTGAATTTAAATACACTGAGTTTTCCCAGCTGTTTTTCCAAAAACATACGAATTACTACTTCCATTTCAAAATTAATATCCAACAGGAAAGAAATAATTAGGGCAAATCTATGGTTGGTTTTGTTTTCATGTGATAACCCAAGACAGTTGTGAATAAACCAAAGCATGATTGATTTCTAAGCTGTTGATATCAGACCAAGTTGCTAATTTTCAGACCTGTTGTTTGATTTTATCCCCTGTAAGCTATTTTTACTTGCAATTAACAGAGTGAATTCGTCAGAATATGGTCCTAGTCATTTAATAAAGACTGATTGGATAAGTCCTTCTCACTGACATATTCACTGTTTTGATACAAAAATAATCAGAATGAGAGCTCTTTGTTTTGTTTGCTTTTTTTTTTTTACAGAGTTTGTCTAGCAGCATGATGGTTTTAAGATTACAATTTTCAATTGAAGACATGTTTTGCATGAAATATCATCCAAATCACCCATAGTTGCTGTACTCATTATGTTATGTATTGACTGTTGTTGATGAAATAAAAAAATAACAAAGAGTAATGAAAACTGGTTGTAATTTCTTATTCATGTTTATCAATAAAAGCTTAACTAAGAAGGGAATGTGAAAAGAAAGAGTATGTATCAATTAACTGAGGATAGTGATAAAGAACTCAATTGGTATTGAGCAGAAAAATGAGGAATTGAAAAAAGTGTCCATAATTAGAACTGGCCACCTACGAGAGTGTCCATTAGCAGAGAGTTGACTGTAAAATAAATTAAGATTCTTCATTAATTAACAAATCTATCAAGAACTGTCTCCAAATCTTTACAAATTGTGCCTGGCTTCTTGAATATTTAATTTTCAGCAAAATGAATTCAAGTTAAAAATTTTACAACTGCAATCATTAACCAACATCAAAACTCATGTATAACATATTTATTAAACCCTTCACCTTGCATGAGTGACCAATATAGGAATTCTCCTTACAAAATATTAACACAACATCAAGCAGATATTGTAAGTGATATGAACAAAGGAAAATATCAGTTAGAGGATTATTACATGATCCAATACCAAATTCTCCAAACTTACATCATAAGAATGGTATGGCAAACAGTAAGGAGAATTACTAAAGAGATCTTGGGAGTGAAAGGGTCAAGGGAATGAGAGTGTTTACCTAAGAACAAAATAATTCATGTCCCCAAATGTGCACTGAATGCATTTGTTGCTTTTTCAAACAAACAAGTAATGGTTAAAAAAAACTCAGGGTTGACTTGCAAAAAAAATCAACAATTTTAAAAACCATGGATCTTTAATATAGGCTACCCTGTCTCAGTGCAATAAAAAAAATCCTTACTTCCTTTTCAGGGCTCAATAATTTGCAAATATCAGAATTAAAAAATGTTGAGGAAGAAAAACTTTCATCTGAAAATATAACTTTTCATCTGTTAATCAAAACTATAACAAAATTCTTGAACATGATTGGTTATCTCCAGCCCAATTTGAGCACCTATAGTACAGTGTATGTGTCATGCTTGTAATTGGACCGTGTTATAGGACCATTAAAGGGACAAGTATCATGTCATGCCTGTGGAAGGGGACAGAATGTGTGATGTGTGCACACTGTTGTCCTGCATTTTGCCGAGTTAATTGTTGTTGTTGTTGTTTTTTATGAAAATGTATAATGGATGTCTATAGTTTCTTTCTCAGATTTTATTATATTGTGATTAATTGATAACAGTCGTCTGATTTGTTAATCAAGAGTATTATTACAAACAGAATTGGACAACAGGAAGTCCTGTGAACAATCATAGCAGAAACTTGGGTGACTATGGTCTATCCATGGTCTTGATGCCAGAGTAATAAGTGATTATTGAATGAGGTTGAGCATGATATCAAAAACTGAATTAAATAATTGTTTTATTATAAATTTTTTAGAGGCATTCAGCTATTTTGAGCATCTCTTTTGGTTTTCAAAAGTTTGAGAACACTAAACTTTAAGGTCTTGGAAACTAGACAGACATTGATCTCAAGAAGATAAATACAGTATAAGTCTCAGATATTGCATTTTATCATGTCAACTTCACACACTATTGTATATTGATTGAATGCTTTTGACCAATCAGCTTTTTCATTGTAAATCTTATGGATGATGATCAAAATTATTGAATATGTACAGGAAAGTTTTTGTTCTTTTTGCAACCAAGAGACAACTGGCCATTTAATACTGGAATTGAATTTTTTTGGCTTGAAATGCACATTACAAGTATGATGTGGTGCTTATACATATTAATGAGAAAGATTGTTAATGAATCACAAAGAACTGAGTTTAAAGGTCTCTAAGAATTTGACTTGTATCTTTTCATTGTCAGAGGTTCGGACTTATACCCCTTTGTAAAACTCAGTCACATAAAAATATTTGGCCTTTTCACACATCACGAATAATATCAAAGTTTTTTCACGTTCACACATTTGAGACATTTCACATGAAAGTAAGAGACCAAATTCCCGAACTAAATTTTCAATTTTCCTAGTCTTGAACAGTCTTAAGTGACAAATGATGACAGAATGTCTTATATTATTTGTTCAAGGACCATTAGAGGTCTGTTTTATGACGTCTATTAATCCATGTAAAGTTCATGTCCTGTCACAACCCTGGTCAAAACCTAACCACTACTGTTCGAGAATAATACATTTTTAAAACCATTAAAAAGCTGGGAATTCATCGCGCAAAACAAAATGGTTCACGAATCACGTTTAAATCAGTTCGTCATTCACAGGTCACGTTGAAATAAAAAATATTACTTCACGAGGACCTAAAAAGATCTTATTATTTTTAATCACGATTCAAGAAAAGGAAAACCAATTCAATTCACGATTCACGAGGAAAAAAAATCGCCCAGTCGTGTTTCACATAAAGAGTAAACGGGACCCTCTTGTCAATCAATGAAGCAGACAGCGAGCAAGTTTAATTTATTTTATCAAATACCTGACATACCTGCATTTAGATCAAAGCAATCAAGCATCAATTTGGTTTCTTTACAGATTCAAGATATTTTGAGTTCGTTTCTAACTTCTGTCAGATGAAATCAAGTACACTCTATGGAATTAAGCGAGTATTTTGTCATAAGTTCAAACACTTCCATTGCTTAACGCGAAAAACTGAAAACTGAACAACTACCAGACAGAAGGATTAATGATCAGAGCTGATTGTCTTCAAGACGATCAGAAACAGTTTGTCCCTTTATTCTTTCCATTCCTGAGAGAATCTTCGATCAAAACTTCCCGTTAAGGCCATCTTAACTGACAATCACTGTTTTCCTTTTCCCTGTTGTTGAGAGTGTGTAACTAACTCGTCTCATTCAGAAGGCTGACTGAAGGCGCCTTCGTTTTACTTTATCAAAATCGTTATGTCTTCGTGCTTTGCATTTGACGAGTGTCGCTAAAGTTGAAATTATAATAGATCAGAAACCCACACACTCAAAATACAAAGGGAAACCAGTGAATACTGGAGATATCAGAAAGTTTGTGTAAACTGACAGAAATGGCGGCAGAAGCACCTCAGGGGAAATGACTTCCGTTCGATCGAGCGGAGAGTGTGAGTTCTTGGCAGAATTATCTTTGCTCGCGTCGCAGAAGTCTGGCGAGGCTACAGTTTACAAGTAAGCTAAATTCTTATCTATATGGAACGTAATTCTTACCTCTCAGCAGTGTGAACAAATCCTGCAGTGAACAAACGAAAATCCAAATACAGATCGCTGACAATCTAACGTCTCTGCTCAAGTGGACACTCCTTAATTCACACAATTTATTTAACCTCCTCCACAAAATATTTCAGACTTCTCAAACGTCACGCGACTAACGGCTTGTTTACATTCAGTTGCCGTGCCGAAAATAGCATGGTAAATAAATTATGACTGATTATGCAATTGAAGCCATGTGGTTACTCAGTATTTGTCACGCAAGGTACGGCTCGCTGTTGACGCTGTCCCTCCGTTGACATACTTTGTTTGGTGCTGGATTCTTATGTAATCTTTAGGCTACCAATTAAAAAAAAAAGTCAAAACAGCCTAAAAGCTTACATCCCCACTACACTGTTTAACTCTTACTCAAGTAGCGTTATTCAGATCAAGAACAACAACAAGGTCCTATAATGAAAATGTTATTTATTGTAACAAATGGCTTTTTAATGTAATCGAAATAAGCTTTCAAGGGATAGTTGATACAAATATGAGGAAAGATAATGTAGCAATATTCTCCAAAGTTGACAAATGTTTGAATAGGTGAAGAATGTAATAGCCGTTAAAGAAACCAGTTGCGAACCTAAAAAAACTCTGCCAACGATTTCTTTTTGTTTAATACTGTGTGAAATCGGGATTCTGATGACTTTTCAACGCAGCAGCAATTCATATGGGGGTCCCCAAAAGAGTTCTTTAATCCCGCGACCCGACTTCAATTTTATCTCAATTCCGTAATCCCGACGGTTTATACCGGCCAATCTCGATATCCTGGTCATAGATTTTTGTTTTATTCCATCCAGCATTGATCCGTTGGAGTCTTTGGTCACCGTAAGGCGTAAGTTTATCTTTTTTCACCCGAACGATATCGTTCATTCAAGAAGTTTTCAAAGTTTTGCACGAATAACATAAGCTAGCTATAGTCACTATAACGACTTCCATCCGTTTAACTTCGACCCCGGAAAAACATAGTAGTAAAGACAGCTCAGTATCAAAGAAATGAATAACAGTGTCAACAAGTGCTTCCATAACAAGAGAAACAATTAAAGAAAAATTAATTGAACACAATTCTGCTGTTAAAGCGAATAATTCTTCCGAAACAGGAAAAATCTTCCGCGGAGAAAATGAGTCTCTCGTTCCAAAGATAGGGTGACCCGGTCATCACACGCGGTCTCGTCGTCCGGAAATGACTCATGCGATTCTTCATCATTGACGGGGGAATCGTACTCTAATATCCAATATCTCATTTTCCTCTTCGGCTGGTTTTTTTTTTTTTTTTTTTTTTTTCCGCTGCTCCTTAAAGTCAGCGAGTTCGAAGCTGAGCGGTTCACCCAGCTGAATTTCTCTCTGATCGGGGTACGACGGGAGAGTTTCAGCTTTTACCATCTGACGCACTGCTACACCAAATGTTTGTGCTCAGTCCCTCATCTTCTGTATGTTCTGTGGTGCTATTGGTATAGGTGATAACATTTGTATACCGGTATGGCCGACAGGATCATGGCACTTTCGGGTGCAGGATACCAAGGCTTTAGATTTGTAAAATAATAGGCCACTAACTGGGTTGTCCCCTTTGAGCCTTCTTTGGCTACATTTTCAAGGTTTCTTGCGTAATTTAACACCGTGCAAAGTGGATATATGTAATAAATGCACAAGCGAGTGAATATTCTCCACGTCTATTGTCATAAGACTCATCAGCTTAAAACACGTTTGTGGGAAGAAGTGAAACACGATCCCATAAAAACATGGGCGTGTGAGGCTTGGCTTTTTTGGACTTTCATATAGATCAATTTCTTTATAAATTCTCGTCAACGGACTTCTCGGTTCTTGGAGCGTTTAAGTGATCGATTCCCGAATTCCGCCTCTTGAAATTAATATCGATTCCCGTGTCCCGTTCACAATAACAATCTCGCATCTCGCTCTCTTCTTACTCTAAATTGCTGGATCCCGGCCCTCAAATAAACCCAATCCCGAATCCCGAATCCCGAAAAACCTTTTAGGGACCCTCTCATATCGTTTCCCTTATTGGACTGACTTGGGCTGTTTAAATATAATGAGAACCCCGTCAGTTAATTGCGGGCGATCCTCTTTACATAATTTTTGTCAAAACGAGTCAGGAACTTATCAGGATGCCAGGAGAGCGCATGGAAGCTCCTTTATAATCTCCTGATATTAATTTTCTGCTTTATTGCGAGTATCACCGCGACCATATCTGCAGAAGTACCATTCCCAGACAAGGGACGTCATCATATCTTATCGTTCGAGGAGTTGTCTCCACAAATCTCTTCATTCGATATGATATTCGAATCTACCCCTCACTTTTTTAACTGCCACAGATGGATGTTTTAATTTTGGAAGCATCTCAGTGCATTTTTTCGAAATAAAAGGTGTTTAACGCCTTGTCCTCACGTAGCGCTTTGCTCATAACTATATCATTGTCACAGTCGCTTCCTCGGCGAGTACCTCCAAAATATATCTGTAAAAGGAAAATTATCGGTTTAACCGAAAGTCCGATTTTTCTCAATGAGGCGCACACATATCCCTACCGCTCTTTTGTTGTGTTTAAGTAAAGAACAACGTTTTACTGAAAAAGAACGTCAAAGAACTTTCTGGTCTGCCCTATATCTGAGCTTATTTGAGTTGCTCTCTCAAACGAGTTGTTTTCGGTGTTTGAAAAACACAAAATCTTGCAACACCTTCCAGTCATCAGAACTAACTACTGATGTCACACTCTATTCGACACGCACAGAAAACGTTCATGTCAAGTAAGATTGACTTCAAGTCCCGCACTCTATTTTCGGCACGCTCAGAAAACGCACATGTTAAGGAAGATTGACCGCAAGTCTCGAACTCTACTCGGCACGCACATAAAACGCTCATAAATCTCACATGTCAAGTGAGAATGACTTATCGCAGCCTATTCGGTGCGCTCAGAAAACGCACATCTCAATTACGGTTGACAACAAGTCTGAGGGTGCGTTCTTTTGGGAGAATCCGGATCAGGATTTCTGATATGTGGCGTTCCGTTTGAGCAAATCCATTTTCAGATCAGTGATCTATCAAATCCACTTTGGATCTGACTTTGGATTTGACTTTGGACAAGGATTCATCGGATCACTAATGTGCGAGATCTAAAGACGGATCATTGCATCATTGATCCAACGTGTTCCTTTGGGCGAAGGATCCGAAACTTATCATTTTGCTCAGCGATGCTCAATTTCAAACAAGTAGGTACTTCATATGTTGACCGGAAAGATTGTTGGCAATCGCTCAACAAATTCTGCGGTAAACACGCAAGAAACTCGATTTTGTAACGTTAAATCGATCGGCCACTGATCGCAGGCATTTAGGGTTCCTAAGTATCCATATCGTAATCAATACTTGCTTCTGCAAGTCAATGGTAGATCTCCCCCCGTTCCTTTGTCCATGAGGTAGACCTAGGCAAGTAGCTAAGAGGCGTTCCAAACAGCTGACTGTAGTTCTTGACATCAGAAAATGACTTAAGAAATCTGAAACACTGTAGAGTGGTTTAATACGTTCAAAATATTTCTCAACGCGGACATGGCTCTGCCTCTCCCTAATCGAAAGAAAAAAAATAAAAATTCCTCATCTTCACTACTTCTCGCTTCTTGTAGTATTGAATCATCAGAAAGTTCCTCTATTAACGAAACAACAGCTGCTCTATCCGCGACGGCCATCCTGTTTTCGTTTTTAAATTCAGCGCGCAATTCCGCTGAAGCGCTCTACAATTTCGCGCCTGCTGTCATGGTAACTGATCTGATGAACTAAAGCTCCGTTCCTTAGATGCACCCACAGGCGGCCCAAGCTCCAGCTGTGGGATGATCATCTTGCACAATAACAGTCATGGCGATAAGAGTTTGTATGAGAATATTTACGACCGCTCTAAGGAATAAAACAATAAGTCAAATTCTCAACGAAAATAATTCACCTTACTTTCACAGCGTATCACTTGTTATCTGACCGTTTACTTTGATGAAAAGAACCCAATTTAGCGAGTTGTCCATTTCGAGGTTTTCAACTTACATAAGAAAAGCCCAAGGCTGAACACTCCATTTCCAAACGCCTGATCCGAGAAGCGAAAAATCCCAGCGCAAAATGACCTGGCGACCACAAATCCAACGCAGAATCCAATACTGTAGTTTCATTTCAATTCACTACAAAATCAATCTTCCCCTTGCATCCGACTAAGCTGCAGTTTGCTTCAAAAATTTCCAGTTTATAGGTTTCTAATAGCCCGCCTACGCATCAACCTTGACACACGACCGTTAAAAATCAGCTTGGTAACCCTGCCTCCGTTTTAACTGAGCCTCGCCGGGGAACACACCGTAACTTGGCACCTGTGTTGCTTGGATTCTGCACCGTGATCTTGGATCACAAATCCTAATCTGGATCCTCCGAAAGAAACGTACCCTCATTATCTATTCGGCACGCAGAGAAAACGCACATGTCAAGTAAGTTTCACTCAAGTCTCGTGCTCTATTGGGCACGTACAGAAAATGCACATGTTAAGTAAGATTGACCTCAAGTCTCGCACTCTATCGGGACTCGGTACAGACAGAAGATTTGTAGATTTTCTCTCCTATTTTAGAACTCTCTCTGAGAAGAATAAATTTTAGTCTCGCTATGGATTCGACACGTAGATGTAGCTCTTTTCTCTAACAATCTGTTACTGTTGTAATACTGTTACTGTCACTCGTCAGCTTACCTGACAGCTGCGAATAATAAAGCTTGCCTTACCTGGCATGAGGTTACACGTTTTTAGGTTAAAGTTCAAATCAGTTCGTAACGAGGTATATGTTTTCGTGAATGATCCCGATATTTTAGGCAAAATTTTAATCCCTGATCCCAGAAGCGATGGGAATTTTGATCCCTGATCCCGCAAAAAATTGTCGATCCCAGGAGATTCCCTTTTCATAATTTTCCTTCGTAGTTGTATGACATAAAAACGAAACTAATTTTGACAACATTTGCGTCAAGATGGAACTGTTTACAATTACTTCTATTAAAAAAATGTTTAAAATACAAAATACCGTTCTGCATACTTCTTTTTTATAATTATCCAAAGCATTAGGTGCCTAAATGAACTCGATCTCCCACTCCTCCTGTTCGACTTCATCGTTTCCAGAATTTAACGTTTCGTCACAATCAGCGCTTGAATGGGACACGTACTTGACATTTATTCTTGAACTGTTCTAATTTGAATTATTATTTTTACTGCACTAAAAATCGAGACTAACTGGCGTGATACTGACTAATATATGCACTTTTTGAAGCTGATACAAAGCGTTTCTCTATTCTAATTAATGCTGTTATTGTTCGTTTTTGTCATGGTTAAAAAAATGTGCATTGAGTATACCATATTTTAAAATAGGAGGGAAATAGAGGTGGTATATTCTGATAGAAATAATTGCCAGTATGAACCTCACAAATGAACTAGTCGTTACAAAATCATTTACCCGGAAACTGTAGAGACTGTTTTTGCTGTTGTAAGGAAGGTACTTATATGTTTTTGTAGTTACTTTAATCGAAACTAAGTATTCAAGTGAAAGCTAGTACATCTTTGCGTATTTTGCATGGGTTTATGACATTTTCGAAATATCATTTTCAGGGTTATTGGAAGATCCTTAAACAGTTTTTAAGAGGCGTTATCATCTACCTCAGACAGCAGTCAAGGTATGTACAAGGAATGTAAAGTACGAGGTCGGATATTTCGAAAAGTTAATTTGACCACAGAACAGCTAAAGTTTTAACTGCTACAGCATTAACTATACCATTTGTTCTTCCTCTGTGTGAGCGTTGAATCCTCTCACCAATATATATATTTTTTAGGACTATTTTAAAAAATCTGCGAGTTTTCCATGTCTCTTAAAGGGGCATAAATAAAACTTAGCAGGTTTTAACTCGAACAAAGCTGAATCTCAAGGTTCATTTTCCATCCTTATCTTAGTTGGTTTTGTTGTTTCGTGGATTTTTCCCTCGTTCCACAAACAGTTTTTAGCCCAGATCCAAAAAATATCTTCATTCTTAGCATTATAGCATAATCTTGGTCTGTAATTTTTAATCGTAATTTGTCTTACAGGAAAGAACGAGCCAGTGGTAAGGACGATACGATTCTGTATTTTAATGACATTGTGCTACTTTTATGAAATTTTCGCTCAAGAGTGCAAAGAGAATGAGAGAATGCCATTTTTGGTATGATACTTCGAAGACATACTTTCATCCGGCACAAAAGGACTTAACACTGAGTTCAAAACATTCTGAACTGTACGGGTCTTGGTTGGTAAAATTTAAGACACCATAGACAAAAGACATGATAGTACTCCAAATTTCTACTTTCGAAGGCAAATTATTTTCCATGAATGCAAGAGGATAGCGTTATCCGCATTTTGAACATCCGGGCCAGATCTCCAAATATTTTTCTTTGATCGAGAAGAATAATGAATTTTTTTTTACAACTGCACAAAGTAGGATACAAATAACACGTGTATAGAGTACTAACATCCTGCCATATCGTACTAAATTTGTCTGAATAGAACTTACTAATCACTCCCGAACCAGCAAACCACCGCGCGCGAAATGCGCTATTCATCCAGGTGTTTTAGACTAACAAGGACAACAACTCATTGGTGCGCAATGGAAGGGCACCGACTTGACATCTTCATACTGAGCTCTTAAAATTTATGTCAAACATTTTGGAAACTCCTGCAGACCTGATACTTGAGCAGATTGTTATTCATGATTGTTTATTTGTTAATAATGTACAGTAGCTCACTCTCTTAGCGTCGGGCATCCTGTATGTAGTTTTGCTTTTAGATTTCGATTGGATGACAGTGAAAACCATCAATAGTAAAATCTAAGGCATCCGGTGTCAGCTACATATGAACAACAGGGAGAGTGTAAATTAAAGGACGGCCGAATTCGACGAACCTCCCATTTAAATCAAACTCTTTTCATTTTCTTCCATCGTCCAGATGGGTTTATGAAATTACAGATAGAAAATGATGTGCCACGATTTACCGAAGCAATTTTTCGGCATTAGGTTAGTATGAGACCTCCTTGGGAAATTAGGTGCAGCCTGATAAGGAGGTTTATTAATAAGTGATCAACTTGCTGTGAAAAATTTGATATAAATTTTTTATTCAAGATGGGTTTATGAAGGCAGCGAAAACTGTAACTGTCACTATCACTAGGCAGGAGTAAATCAGCGCTTGCCGCAAAGATTCGGAGCCGATTTCATGTACAGACATTGAAAAATTATTCTTCTGACTATTAATTGCAAAAAAAAGTTCAGCTGCTTTACCAGACTTCAACGTTTAAAAATTGCCCTTTGAACATGCGTCTGTATTAACTGCAGTAACTTTAGATGGAATGGGCCGGCGCTTGTGGCCGAGTTGCAAAGGAGAAACGCTGATTAAAGACGTCACGTTAATTGGAAGTTTTCAAAAGATTTAAAACTGACAGAAAAAAGAACACTGTACTAAAATTAAAACCGTGAAAATGCAGGTATTCAAAGTGGGTTTCATTTACAAAAGCCAAGAGCTTTCCGTAGATATCCTTATTTGCTATTTTTCCAAGACGCAGGAATTAAAAAAAACTTCTCAACATCTCAGGAAAATGCAGTTCATGTTTTAGTCGAACATTAGACAATGAAGCAATTTCCTAAGTGATTAATTAGCAGCATTATTTGGGTGAACAGTATTGAATTGAAAATTTCCTTATCAAAGCCTTCTTATAATTACTGATCTACTGTCTGTTATAAGATATTCTAATTGATTGGACTTGACCTGAAAACGGTAGCTTTTCCTTGAAAGTCAACGGAATCCTGTAAATCAATAAAATGGGGAACAGGCCCTTACAATTTTATATTCTAATTTTAATCAACAGAGATCGAAGTTACATCGTCTAAATAATTCTACCTCTTAAGATCTGCTGATTAACACCTCTTTCTCGCAAAATACTCTTATTTTTGTTATGCTGGCCGTTGTCTCAATGTTCAAATCCTTGACACCTTTAAAACTGTAAAACATAAAGTCTAACGACTCAAACCACTGTTTGTATACCATAAAAGTAATTAGGATTGTAATTTACCCCAAGGTAATAACGAATTGGTAAATTGAAAACAAAATGGTAGGCCTGTGGAATGATTCCCTAGACGAAGTTATAAACTTGAACTTTTCTAAGAAGGGGTAATCTAATCTCTGTAGGACAGTAAAACAAGGTATGCATAGGAGATGTAAGGATCCAGGTTCAGATTGTACACCTACGGGCTCATGTAGGTACAAGGACGATCTTAGTTGGTGGAATGATTAGTCTCGTTAATTCTGTAAGCGAACGAGACCTTGACCTGTTAAATGGAAGCAAAAGACTGTCAATATTTGTTCTTTCTCTGTTCAAACGTTAAATTTTATCAGTATCTTTTTTATATTTCTTAGGCCATTTTGAAGAATATTGGAGTTTCTCACATCTAAACATGTATAAACGCACATAAATAGTACGATAAATTTGTAAGATTTTAGACTTAGTTGGTTGTACAACAAACAAAACTATACATTCAAATCGGAATTTCATGAATCATTTTCCGTCCTGTCTTTTTTTCTTTAATCTCAGGAGCATAGCTAACAAAAATCGACAAAAAATTACCGTCATTTTGATTTAAATTATAGCGCTTTCTTCAACCCAAATTAATCACATTATTTCTTTTTCCAAATTTATCTTAAAGGAGAGACGAACCAGAGGCAATGACGATGCGGTTCTGTATTATGATTGCAGTGTGCTACTTTGATAAAATTTTCGTTCAAGATTGCAAAAAGGATAAGCATGCCATTTTGGGTATGATGCTTCGAAGACACACCTTCAAAACGATAAAATCATCGATTGCAGCTGAATGTAATCAGGCGTGTAACGATGATTTCAGATGTCACAGCTTCAGCTACGTCATTTCTGAGGAACTATGTGAACTAAATAACCGGATTAAGGAGGCCAGACCAGAGAACTTTGTGCCAAATTCTGAGAGATATTATGTTAAAAGTAATACTGAAGAAAAGAGGTGAGTTAAACCATAGAAACCCCTCAGCAATGAGTTGAAACCCATCTGAACAATGATGGCTCTTTAAAAAAGAAAGACCATAGGTGAATGACGTGAAATTGGTCCAAATTTATACGTTGAAGTACTTTCCACAATTAAGTGAGATGATACTTTCCAACCCGGAAGCCTTTTTCCACCGAGAGCCACAGTAAGCAAAAATGAATATTTTGTTCTCTTTCACGTGCGCACTGTAATAGGTGAAGCAAATGAGTTTGAACGGATGGACGGGCGCACGGATCCCGCAATCAGAAGTTCATGACGTCAAACTTTCTTTCTCTTGAGTACATACATAGATTTAGTTTTATTTTCAGTGGGTAAATGGAAATTATAGTTGTTCCTTGAAGAAAACATTTTTCGACCACAGTTCCTCTCGGTTCTATTCCGGAATTTCCAGCGGAAGCATGTGAAGAGATAAAGCGAAGCGAAGAGGGAGAAGCGACCAGCGGCGAGTACTGGCTTTATTCCATCATAACGGGAAAAACAGTTCTTGTTTCTTGCGATATGGAAAGAGAGGGTAACAAAACCGAAGTTTTTGTTGTTCTTGTAGTTGATATTAATATTACATTTTTAATTCCTGTGATGTAGATCTAAAGCAAATGATTTGTTCTGCATTGTTTGTTTCCTTTCACTGAAATCCTCAACACAACCATCATATATAGCGGTGAATATCATGTTATTTTCTCATTTACCCATGACTGTATTACATAAATTATAAAATTGGATTGTCCTACCCAAAGTAAGGATATGGTAGACCTTCGGAGGCCTTTTTTTTTTCATTTTTTTTGTTTTGCACTAATTATTCAGCCCGCCAGTGTTCATGGCCAACTAGAACCTGTCAACACGAATTAGAGACGCGGCGGCGAAACAACTTATGAACGGTAGCTCTTCAATTTCAATCGCGTAACAATCTCCTGATTTCGATCGCGCGTGAAGATCTTTGCAATCGGTTTGCGTGTAAAACCAGACGAAAGTCCAAGAAAAATTGTCTGGCTGCGAAGAAATTCTACATGAAACGGCGAAAAAGGTCGCTGAAACAGACAAAGGCTCGTGGTTTGAGGAATTTTGGCCGCTCGCACTCGATCAAAAAGTTCTATCGCAGCTGCTCAAGCCGTGTTAGACTTGAAATTGCTCATAAGCAGACTTCAATAAGATCTTTCAAGTGCAACTGCTAGATAGTGTTCTACGAAACATGTTTTTGCAAATGTTACCTAGGCCTTTTCAGGTTTGGCCCCCGTGTTTCAGGGTGTCCAAGTAGTTTCACATATGGTCACCTAAAGGAGTGAAAGGCGATAATTACAAATATTAGAAAAGCCATAAACATTGGAAGCAAAAAATAAAGTTATTGTTTTTAATTTTTCAAGCGTCAAAATGTAGCGGATTGCCTTGAAATCTTTTAAACCTAAATCTCTTAGTGATTAAATACGTTGTAGCTGTAACGATTTTTAGATTTCTAAGAGAGTGCATATTCGTCCCCCTCGCGAACAAACAGGCAGAGGCAAAGAAGGACTTATTGACCGACCAACTTGTTGTTTTTACCAAGTTAATGTCAATTCATATTGTTCATGGATATTATATTCGCTTATATCGACAGATATTGCATTAATTGCACAATCCTATTCTTTTAACCTTTTTTATACCTAGTTAATTTTACCGTCGACGGGAGCAAAGGACGCTTTGGCACTATACAGACATTCACAGTTCCACGGACCACCTGCTATCTCATCAAAGCCTGGGGCGCTTGGGGAGGAACACATTCATACGATTATAGAGACTATCCAGGAACATATTATGGTGGAAAGGGAGCATTTAAAGAACAGAAGTTCACATTGAGTAATGGAAATGTGCTAAATATCGTGGTGGGACAAAGAGGAGGACAAAGGAGGATGAAGGCGTTCAAAGTACAAGCCAGACTGCAGCTCAACTCGGAAAATCTGTGAAGGACAAAGCCGGCACTGGAGGAGAGGGAGGAGGTTTTGTCTCTATTTCAGTTAATGTTCTGTTGCTGGCTGTCGGAGGAGGAGGGGTGCGTCGGGTGGATATCATGGTGTGGATGGTCAAGTGGCATCAGTAGTGAGGGGAAAGATTCGTCACAAGGTCGAAATGGAGGCACAGATGGGCAGCCATGTGAATGCAATAGTGAGGGCGCTAGCTACCATGGAGGAGTGGGTACCGATTGGTTTGATCAAGGTTGGACCCGACTAGGCTCCTCCCATGGGGAAAGGGGAGGTTCACGCGCTGAAGGCTGGTCGGAGATCAAGCCGGAGGTGTGAATAGTGCTTATAGCGGGGGCCCTGCACTAGGGGCAGTTGGTGGGTTTAGAGGCTGGGGAGGTAATTCAGAAGATAATAGAGCATCAGGCGGAGGTGGTGGGTACTCTGGGGGAGGCAGTGGTACTCATAAACACCAAGCCGGAGATGGACGAGGCTCGTATCGCAATGAGTAAGACTGTTCAAGTTTGACTGCTGGTAACTCAAATCATGATGGGGCTGAGCAAATGAATGAACGGCTGGGCTGAGTTCAATAAAATATTTGACTGTCTTATTTGGTTTTCTTTAAGACATTCTTTGTATAGCGGCAAACAGTAGTTTTAGTAGTAATTGGAGGACCTGATCTACCTTCCAGTCTAGTTCTTGTTTTCATTTTGTCTCAGACTTCAAATCTAATCACCTCAAATCCTCCTATACAGAAAAAGGAGCTGTTTGATGGAATGGTTTATACCAATTATATTTAAAACCTGGGAGATTTCTTGTTAAAGTTTAGATCGTTTGAATAAAAAATAGTGTTACAATTATGACAAATTTGCCCTGATCTAATATTATCAGTTAATGGGTATTGTTTGAAGGAGTTGTAACGTAAGCTAAAAATAGTGTATTTCCAAAGTTTAGTTCAGATTCGCAACAGAGATACAAACCGTCCAGTCGTTTCATCCTCTGTCGATTCTTTTCAAAATTAAGACCATTCGTATCCAATGGACGCTGTGAAAATAATTCTCACTTAATTGCTACAGAAACAGAAATTTCTTCAAACGTACTTATAAAAACAGGTTTTATTAGTATGGGTACGTACTAACTCAGCTGACTGAGCGCGAATGGTTCTAACTGGTTACGAATCGACCGGGAGAAAGAAAGGATTGGTAACCAGAGATTCTGAAGGTAATGTGCTCATGAGAAGTTTTTGAGGAATCAACTTCATTACTTTTCGCTTTTGAAATTTGTGCATCTTTCCTAGAACACTCTTCAGAAAAAAAAGGAATTCTAGCAATCTCAGTTGTTACAAAACAAAACTGATATCACAAAATTTTTTTTTCTACTCAAACAGCGCGGGTTGTATATATTCTCCTGGCACTTTTTTAGTTCACCTCGGCGATCGACACTTCAATAGCGTGAAATTTGCTTTTCTCTGACAAATTAATAACAGGTGTCGCTTGTGAACAGATCTATTAAAAAGCTAAGGAAGTTGATATGCAAAATTCTTAAAAATGCTGTGTAAGATATCTTTTTTAATACACTTGGCCTTTTACCTCCATTACAAAGCTACTATTACCGAAAACACGCGTAAAGATGCGATTTTTTCTTTAACAAAAACGAAGCCGGCTGTAAAAAAGAAATCTCTTTCCTGAAAACTGTCATTTGTTTGAAACCGATTCCGAAGATTATTGCACTGATATTCTGTTTGAATAATTTTCTTCTCCAAGAGGAGCAAGTGCGTTATGATTTGCATGACCTCGTTCCATTGCACGATTGTCACTTTTGGAAAAGTCATTTTCATTCCGAAACCATCGTGAATCATGATTCTCCCTAATAAAATACGTATTGTTTTATAATGGTGGGATCGCCAGCCATTACTTGCCCAGGGATATTTCGTACTCAGTTGGTTTGTGCCCAGCGAAGACCATTCATACCCAGTCAGTTTAGTCGTCCAGTGCCCATATGCTGAAAATGTATGATTTCCCTCTTAAATATAAAATAAATATTTTTAAAAAATTAAAATTAAAAAAAAATGAAAAAAGACAAAGGGGAAAAAAGACACAATTATAAACAATAGGTTTTTCTCTTAAAAGTTTCACATTTTCTTTGCGCTAGGAAATGTCGCACGTACAACATCTGTACAACGGGGTTTTTACTGCCACTGAATGATGGGACAAAATGACCGGATACAAATGATGACGGCACGCTTGCTTAAAATGCCGAAATTCTGTATTCTAGATCTTGGAAGAAACTGCGAGAAATCTTGCACAGTGTATCCGTATTGTTTTTTAAAAACACTGTAACGTATTTTAACTATGCATTATTTCTGTAATAACCAGAATGCCAAATTCCATCCGCTGATTTTGATCTTCTCCACACTGTGTAGTTCGTAACCTGATTCAACGAAATTTATCGAGGAGGCGCCTGTCCATGACCGTCGACTAAGTAAATCATGCAAGAATTACGATTGATCAAGCTTATGCAGCGATTCAGAACAACCCAGGATCTTTTTTTCCTTCCAATTGTTTTTAAAACTTAAAACCCAACAGAATTTTGCAAATGAGCTCTGACACTAGCGCAAGGGAGGAAACACATTGATTTGCTTGTGGCTATCACTAATTGGTGTCTAAACTTTCCACTGACAAGCCTTTTCAGCCCGATTTACGCCTGCATTTTGAGAATTTTCTCTTACAAACTGGTGAATTTTTGTTATGCAAATTATGTTCGAAGAGATGGTTCTCCTCTGATCACGCTGGTATAAAAAAGATTGCATGTGAAGTTTCCATATTTTATGCTCTGACTTAATAAATCTTGTATATTGTAGCAAGAGAAAATTCCATGAGCTATATTATTACAATCGCAGCAGTCTAGCTGAAAAAATCAATTTTAGCTTGTGTCGACATAAAAAAAAGAGAATTGGAGAACAATCAAACTATTTTTGAGACATAAAGATAATGAAGGAAAATAAAGGAAAGTTTTCTATCGACGGGAAGTCGAGAGGACCGCTCTTGGCATCTAGCCATGTTTTCTAAAATTGTGCTCTAAAATACCCTGGGAAATGTGGTCAAAATACCACAGAGTTAGCAATTTTCAATCTATACTATAGAAGAGATGTAAACTATATATACTAAAGAAGAGATGCCCACAGATTTGTGGGCTTTTTTGTGCGCGTGCATTTTTACATTTTAATTAATATTTTCTTTTCTTTTGATGCTGCCTATATTTATTGTAACGTATACATGAAGGATCCCTTAGAATAGCAAGTAAATATTTACAAATGTGATTGGCCAGCATCCAGGAAATTGAGCATTAAATTTTCAGCTATGCAATTTACTATGTAAAAAAAGAAAACGCGAATTCCCAAGGACTGAAATACTTAAATTCTCGTATAGTGATTTTAGAGGTCTAACTATCAAAATGGCTACAAAATTCATCGTCCGACTTAGTTTCATTATTTTTTTTTAGTAATGAACGAACAATCTTCGCAATTTCTTAACTAATCATATTTTTCGCTGCGTTTGGTCTTGAATCCTTTTGAAACACTCATATACAAATAAACTAAAGTAAATTTAAAAAATTAAGAAAATTATCTGTTTCGGTAAACATCATTTAATCCAACAGCTTCCTTGTGACGTGCTGTGAGACATCTTTCATATATCCAAATGTGATTGGCTAACATGTTTCTAGGAAGTTCAGCATTAAATTGGCGCTACATCGCACTCAATAAACTACTGTTAGGCTTCTCGATTTTCTCAATAGCTTCAAAACATCGAGAGGATCTCTTTTCATCTAGATTTTTGGACATGGGAGTTTTTCTCCATTTGATCTTGCTCTCTGTGGCTCTCCTCCACGGACAAGCTCTATCCTGTCCAGATGGTAGGTTTCAAATCTTGCTTAGTTGATAAGAAACTTTTATTTTTCTCCTCTAAAATTTTCAGCTATGCAATTTACTATTTAAAAACAGGAAACACGAATCCCTGAGGACTGAAATACTTAAATTCCCGTATATTTATGTAGTGGTCTAACTATCAAAATGGCTACAAAACTCATATTCCAATTCAATTTCAATATTTTTTTTTAGCTACGAACGAACAATCTTCGCAATTTCTTACCTAATCATATATTTCGCCGCGTATGGTCTTGAATCCTTTTGAAACACTCATGTAAAAATAAACTGAAGTCTTAACAAGGTCATCCAAAAAATTAATGACAAGATTTTCGCAAAACGATCTTGTAGTTAAGAAAAACCTTGCACTCAGGGAAATTGAAACTAGATTGGTGAATTACTCAATAATTATTTCTTTATTTTTACCTTCTCTTCTGGAATAGGAATCTTTCTTTGGGTACATAATTATTCGCTGGTGTCATATTTAGTTGACATAATTTCTTTATTCATTTATTTGTTGTAGAAAAATTTTTAAAAACATAAAGCAGACAGGTGTAACTTTTGGAACTCGAAATTCGATGCATAATTTCCTCGTTATAGCACTCCTTGTGTTTTGTATTGTGCGATATTTAAAGCCTGATGAGCAAGTTTTTCATAGCCAATAAAAACAGAAAAAAAATTGTTGAAATGCGGGGAAAGCATTTATTTTTACAATAATGCAGACGGGATACTGTCTGCGAATAGGCGGGAACATTAAAACTTCTCACTTGACAGTGGCTAAGAAATACACGATATGGATGTGTAAACGTTACCATAGTGTCATTACTGAACAACTCTTAATTAGTAAATTTTCATAATTCAATTGAAATCGATGCACAATGAGGCGAACAAACATTTGGTGGTAACAGCTGGAAAATCACTTTCACTTACCCATATTTCAAAGTTAAGTAGGTCTCAATTGGAGGTAAATCACAGCATACTTCGTTTGGCTGAAAATCGATTTATTTTGCGAGAAAATCTGTAATAACTGAATTCCGTTAAAATGCCATTTTGAAGCTCAAAATTTCAAGCGAATCTCAGAGCGTCGCGTCACAAATTGAAAATACCTGGACCGATAAAAAGTACCAACTCTTGAAAAGCAACATCAAACATACGCTGTCGGACGTTTATTTACACAATCTAATTTAATTCATCCGACCTACTTCAAACTAGTTAAAAAACAGGTCAAAAGAAGCCCATTTCTTAACTATGTGCTACTCAAAACAATTGACTAAAAATCTGGCTTTTGGAAGGCAAAGTGTAGTTCTTTTCGATCTCCAAAGGGTGTTTTGGGAAAATAATTCAGCGCGATCTGATAAAATTTTGAAGTAGGATAAAATGCGCCGATTCGACCGTGCCGTCAATTAGTCGAAAGTGTACACATACACGCGCAAACTCAATTGCTTTGCATTTTGCGTCCCATCTACAGCTTATTTAACATAATATCCTCTAACCTTCCATGTTGCTGTTTTGAAGAAGAGGGCTACAGCCCTGAAAGTGTTGCATCGTACACATAAAAGCAAAATGATTTGGCAGAATAGTCAACACCTCCTTATCATGCTCTCACAAATCGCATTTCGGGGTTTCTGACTTGAGATTTTTCTATTCCCATTTTGTTGAAAAGGAAGCTGCAATTACTGTACGCAGGAATATGCAGTGGTTTGGCTCTCTATAATAAGGCCTATTTAACTTGGGAAAATGAGCCAAATTGTTTTTTTGGCTGTTGCCACCATATTTTGAAAATGTTCGATTTTTGACTACTTAAACTACAATATCGGTTTCGTGGGGTTTTTTTTTTATTATTATCTATTCAGCAAGTACACGTTTTATCTAAAACAAGCTTGACTGATATGAAGGATGAAAACACAAAACAGAGCGAGGCAAAATAAAGATCAAAATGCTAAAGTAAGCTTAGTTTGTGCTGAGTGTGTGCATGTCGTGAAATGATGCACGATGGAAGTTTACAGATCGCGAGAGAAGCGAGTTGCTCGAGGTGAAGCCAAGAGCAGTTTTAGCCTCTCGAGGTTTTTGTTCTTTTTGAGCAAGTATTATCTAGCATATTTACTATTTATCTTGAACTTCAAAAGGTGTATCTCAACCGGGATGGAACAGAAAAAACAAGAGTTTTTAAACCACTCGGATAGAGTAGACGGGAACTTACCTGCTAAAATAAGTTGCAAACCTTGGGTTAACTATGCTTAGCCACGGGTGCGTTGAGATATACACTATGATGGTTCATTAGGAGTTAGACAGGACTTGCAAACGCGCACTTTGTTATAATAACTTCTAGGGGAGGAGATATATGATTTGAATTCATTTTAAAAAAAGTTGGAAGTTCATGATTGAAACATCAAACCACTCATATCATTAAACATTTATTGTAGTCATTAAGTTTTCTGAGGACGAATTTTTCATCGGAGTTTGTGCTCAACAATGTTACACTTCGCAACTTTTGGAAATCATACAATCCTTTTCTAGTGATCCTCTCGGCTCGAAAAACCTTAATTCTCGATATAAACGTCTGACTGACGCGCAACAGCGAGCTTAACAACATCTGACGCCCTCAGAATTGATGATCCATTTCGCTTTTTAATATTTAACTATTTAAATTTTTAGATCAATGCCGTATACTGGCATTTCCATCCACTTTGTTCTTCGTGGGAGAACGTCTTGTTAACCACACAATAGCAAACATCAGTGTGATTGACAGGGACGCGTGCGAATATCGTTGCTACTTGGACCACAACTGTGTCAGTGTTAACTTTTATTTTGGAGAAAACGAAATAGAAGCACACAACTGTGAACTAAACAACTCAACGGGTAAAGAGTATGACAAGGATCTGGTGAAAGCAGCGAACTATGTATACCACGGAACTAAGGTACCAGTTGTTAAATTTCAATTGCACTACTTTTTTCTTCAGCGATTCATGAGAGCTAAGGGGGTACTCTTTCACGCCTGGAAAACGCCTTTTATCCATTACTGGTTATTTTTACATAATTTTAGACACGTCACGGATCTTTTTCAGATAAGCACTTACCAAAAACAAAAGTCCTTTGAGTGCCTTGGGAACATCCAACTCTATTAGCAAAAGCAAGTAAATTTTCTTAGTAATTTCAGAACGTTGTTCACCAGCCTTGAGTAAACAGTTGATCTCTGTTTTTCTTCTAATAAAGAAAGCACAACTATGAAACACTTAGCAGGTAATTTAGTGTTAACAACTGGGTTGAAAACGTAAATTAGCCACCGTAAAGGGTAAAAAAGCTGACGTTTCGAGCGTTAGCCCTTCGTCAGAGCGATTAGAGGAATTGTGGGTTGTGTGTGGATTTATATGTAGGAAGTGGAGCTACGCCATTGGTGGGAATGTGGTGACGAGAAAACAGGAATAAATTAGCTGAATGAAAAGCGCTCGTTGATTCCGTGGGGATTAAGGGTGCCGATTTGGAATATAAATTTTTGTTCTAGTGTTTTACGGCTTTCCGAACTGCCTAGATGTAAGGAAAGGCCGCAAACTGCCATATGCTGTTTAGAATGATAAGGAAGATTAAAGTGTCTAGCGACTGGTTTGGATGCGTCCTTGTCATTTCTTTCCACATCGCGAAGGTGTTCTCGGAATCGGTCACCCAGTCGTCTTCCTGTTTCGCCGATGTATAACTTATTGCAATAAGTGCAAGTTGTGCAATAAATAACATTGGCGGAGGTACACGTAAAGTGATCAATGATCTTAATGGATCTTTTGGGTCCCGATATTTTCTCTACGTTATGAATGAAAGGACAAGTTTTGCATCGTGAGCAAGCGCATTTAAAAGTTCCAGGTTGGTCATAGGTTTGAAATGAACTCCTGACTAAAAAGTTGCCTATGTTTTTGTCGCGTTTGAATGAAATAAGTGGGGGTTGCGAAAAGATAGTGCCAGTCTCTGAATCGTTTTGGAGTGATTTAAAATTTTTAAGAATGATAGATTTAACTGCGTGGTTGTGAGGGTGAAATGTAAGAGTAAATGGAATGCGGTCAGTGTTCTCCTTCTGAGCCGTTTGTAGTGCTGCCTGTCGATCGATTAGTTGGGCACGGTGGTAGCCCGCTTGAACGACAGAAACAGGATAGCCGCGTTTATCGAAAAACTGGCACATTGCCTCTGATTTTTCGGAAAATCAGAGTCGTCACTACATAAACGACGAAGTCTGAGAAACTGTGAAAAAGGTATGGAGTTCGCTCGCTTCGCGAGCGAACTCCATACGAACTCCATACCTTCGAGCGAACTCCATACCTTCTTCGGTGGCTAATTTACGTTTTCAACTCAGTTGTTAACACTAAATTACCTGCTATACTCTCCCACCGACGCAGCACCACAGTTTCTTTAGAAACTTACCCCTTTATGAAACACTTAATTTATCTCAAATATTTTTCGTGGGCAAGAATAAATGGAGTGGTTATTCGAAGGCATTTCTGCAAAAGGTAGTTAATTTCAATTGGTTTTGAGGCTTGAATATACCAGGTTTAATTATCGGAAAAACTAGATGCATCTCATGGCTCAAGAGTACGTACGACTATGGATATAACAATACAGTCGAGCTATGACCAGGGTTACCGAGTACTGATGTAGGGAAAGACAATTTACTCTCTAACAGCCTGTCTACAGACGCCCCTTTCCGATTTTTCGAAGTGCTGGGATTGACTTTACACAAGCTTTTGAGATTTCTTTCTCCACCAAGTTGTTCTCGGGTTATCAGCGAAATGTTGAAGAAGGCTGTCAAGATATTAAACAGTTACTCGTGACATCCCATCCAGGGGAGTCATAGTTCTTCTTATCGCCTCATGCTAAAAAATGTGGTATCTTTAGGTCTCGAAGTTATGCAATGTGTTTAATGCAGAATTTCTCGTTAAACGCTAGTGACGAGTTTTTTTTTTCATTTCTGTTTTTTGATTATTTGTTTGTTTTTGTTGAAGAATTTTTGTGCTCAAGCTCCATGCGAGAACTACGGTACCTGTCAGTCGGGATTTACAAGAAAACGATATCGATGTTTATGTGCGTCTGGATTCACCGGCCACGATTGTGAAAAAGGTATCACTTAAAATGATAGAAATCAATTTTTTTTAATTTTAACATAATAGTCGATTTCTTCAGAGGGTTCGAGATTTAGAATCGGTTGTACTTATGACACTGTAGGAGGAAAAAAGGATGGGGGCGCAATTTCAGTTTTCACGCTCTTTTTCTCAACTCGGGGTATTGTGTCTTGTTCAGGATGAACAGGAAAGAACTTGAACCACCTTCCGTAGGTGTTGCATTCATTTTCTATTTCAAAGACCATCCTGCTTCTTTCAAGTTGCAGTCTCACTCTGGCCTATAATAGACATTCAGCGCCGGGAAAAATGGGGCGAAGAATTTTCCTCTCCTTTCCACTGCTCCTCACTCGAAACTGCTGCCAAATTGCATAACACATCATATAATTTCAACCATCGATAAGAGTGTTCTAAATTTTCACAAGTGTAGCGAGTATGCCAGTTTCACCAATACCGATGGATCCTACAACTGTTCTTGCAATCCTGGATTCAGCAGGGATGGTTTTAAGGATAAGAGTTGTTGGATAAATATCTAGAAATTTCTAGAATGCTTCGTCATGCTTGCATGCATGCCATGGAACTTTCTATAACATTCTATTACGTCAGGTAGTCATGATGTAATACTACCAAATAGTTGTGTTGTAAGATTCCGGGATGTTCTAGAACGCTTTGTAAATGTTTATAAGGATTCATTCGCGTCGTAGTAGTAGTTGCTGATGTCGAGAGTTACCAAGTTATTGTGGAAGATTGTTTGTTTTGAGTAACTTTGGAAACAACTGTGATATAGATTGTAGTGGGCTTTAGTGAGGTTTATTTTTGTACTGCCTTTAGGAACTGCTTCTATTAAAAACATCACAAGTTTTTTTAATACATTAGTTGAGTTTGAAGGATAGTGGTGTTCTTTCTGTTGGCCAGATTATGCCGCAACAATATTCATGAATGCAAAGATGTCATCCTGCAAAGCATGACCTTGTTAAACAGAAAAATTACACGTACATTCCTTACTCCCTCAAAACGCCTATTAGCTCCATGTATAATACTAGTCGTGACAAAAAAAAGACATCTACTTTCGATATAGACTCATAGGTAGAATTCTCGAAACATCGTATTATCTAACAATCCATTCAATGTGAGAATCTTCTCAAAGCTCTGTCAATTTTTATCAGCTTGCTTTTTTGCTTGTTTCCACTGACGGATAGCCTGACACACGCCTCATATTTACACAATTATCTTTTCATTATAAGACAACGTCAAATTTTTTGGGTTTCTTTGATAGGAACAACGGCTCTTTGATCCTAGTTGTAATTTACTTTTACCCACCGCTTTGCCTGGATTAACTGTCGCAATCATTATCAATTAGGATGAATATAGACTCGGGGATAAAATCTGTAGGAGAAAGACCTCATTTGTTCCTTAAGGGCGCACATCGAACGTTTGTTTATTGGAAGACTGACTGATTTCCAATGATTTGAAAGTTGTCCATCGAATCGAGGTATGTCTCTGGGTAAAAAAAGCTTAGGTTAACTTTTGGATAGCCTCTGTTAACGTCAAACTTTCTTTAAAAGATCCTAGTCAACCACGCCTCTGTCTTTGTTTACATACGGGCAACTGCGGAGAATATCGTTGATCTTACATTCAATTGCTGGCCCGTCAACACTTTTTGCCAGGTACAAAGAAAGGATTCGCAAAAGGATAAGCGTTCTGCAGCAACCCAAGAACAAATCCGAGGCGCTCTACATTTAATGAAAACCTACAAAGCCTCAAAATACGTGTAAAGGGAGTAGAAGATACCTAAAAAAGTTCTGGAAAAACATATATCTGGAGTTAATTGCCCTGGTAGAGAAAGGTCACCCAAAAGCAAAAAAAATTTCACACAGAATAAAATATTGCTTTGCTTAACCAAAGGAACATACTGATGAGGGATTGACCCCTTATTTAAACCAACGCACTTATTCGCAAAGGAAAATCATTAAATTATAGCGGAGCTCGCATAGGACCGTACGACCGACCATACAAGGTGCTACTTTTAGCATGCGCGGCCAGCTGTTCCACGGGCACTATCTTATAATCAGTTCCCTAAACGGACACGGAGAAGTTGCGAATGTAAATCCATTAATATTACCACGCACTTTATCCATAGTAGGGGCTTTAGTTTCGTTGAGGAGACGTGCGGGAAAAAAAATGCGAGCTCTGCTTTTAGGCTTGCCTAAATCTATATATTATCTTGGTTAGAACTAGTCTCTGACAGTAGTTTGAAAACACTTTCGAATGGTAGGAGTTTCACAAGTCGAGCAGGCTTCTCGATACTTTTAACTGGTCAGTTGCCTCTTGTGACCTGCACCTCGCGCAAGGCATATCCACGCTTTAATGCAGCACAATATCTGCAAATTGGTAACTACTTAGACCTTCGATGTCAGGACCCACCTTCCTGTCATTCCACAGGTTGAATTTTTTCCGTCTGCTTCGTAGTTTAGGTCTTCCATGTGGAAAAACACGAGATGTCATCGACGCTTTCATTTACAAACCAAAATTCTCAAGAAAATTGCGAGAAACCACTAAAATAACTACCCGGAATAAACTACTGATAATTTCGGAAGACTTTTACGACAATTTAAGATTTCAGCATATTCAAATCGCTCAGATACACTTGGATACTGATAGACCACAATGGAAATTCACGAATTTAGATGACATAGAAAATGGCGGACTAAGCGCGCAATGAGATCAAGCTCCATATTTATTCTCAATTATGGTCATAGTTACATCGATGAGTGTGCTGAAGATCTCCGTAGCTGTAACAAGGACAATACCATTTGTTCAAATACCTTGGGATCAATCAAATGCTTTTCTGAGCCGGGATTCATAAGGGACGGACACAGCTGCCGAGGTAAAATCCTATACAACGAACATTGAAAATTAGGAGCATCGGTCGCATTTTAGCTTTGGTCTGCATCTCTTAGTAGTAGCTCTTGAGGCTCCGAGAGAGTTGTATGGCATTCTCCTCGATCTTTCTCTCTCTCCTTTTTCCTGGTAATTCGATATTGGAATCTTCAGAGACATAAACTTTGATCATTAGCAATTAAGCTACCTGCCTTTCAAATTTCTAATTTCTGAGATCAAATTCCTCGTTGAAAGTTTAAACGGCTTGAGCTGATGGGTAGCGTACTCGCGTGAGCCCGAAAGGCGCCTTGAATGGTCAAAAAGTTGAGTGGTAAGAATTTTAAACATGTAAGAACTTTCAACAGGACGAAAAGTATGATAAGGGAACGAACCAAAAAGACCATAATCAGACAATTAACGCAAAATTGAGGTTACCTTCTATATAACCCTGCATTCCATGACGTATTTACAAACCTTGGTGAAAGTGGAAGTCATGGTCCAATAACGTCAAATAGTTCCTACGCAAGTAAGACCAAGTAAGGATCATGACAGACAAGTAACGATTCTTGAAAGTTTTAAATCGATATAAATATGTATCACAGGCCTAGATGACTTTAGCTGAAAAGGTATAAAAACTGATCATATTCCGTAGAGTACTACAAGAAACTTGACGCAAAATGTAATTTGTAACAATCATAATCAGCACAAATCAATATTTTGCCGGCACGTATCAGAGGACAGGAGGTGGCTGCGAGGTGCGCGGAGAGCTATAGCATCGTAGTTTGTAATGCGAGGTCTTTAGTGGGGCGAAGCATTCCTTTAAATTTATTTAGTTATTTATTGCTTAGGGTTTTTTGATAAATTATCATGTTCACATTAGGTTTCACTTAGAGCTGTGCTCGTATACTTTCTTAAGTAGCAAGTTATCAACTTGTGTATATCATGTTATTCATAGAGTAATCTAAAACCCCTAGAATTGCACCATTGCCTTGGTTGGGGGTATATGTTCCCCGATTTTCTCTACCAGCTGGTTTTCAGGGGTTTTCGTGTCCGGCCTTGGTGCGTTTAGTTTCCTTCGATCGTAATTGTGATAAACTTTAATAGGCGTATTGGTGCTAAATAAACGGCGCGTTGGGTTGGCTGGCCAACGAGCAGGGGCATCAACACTTTGTATGCCCGGCTGAGTAATAGAGGCAAAATAGGGCCCGTCCTTAGTGCACAAGATACAGTTTACCTACAAAAATAGAGAACATAAAGACAAAAGTGCAAGGAAAACAATGACAAAAAATAGATTAATGAGGCTGTGTTCTATGTTAACGTGTCCTGTGCATGCCTCTTCTACACCAATAAAGAGCTGCAATTATGGACAGCTGTTGTTGTAATTGGGTGTCATTAGCAAGATGTCGCAAAGTAGAAAGAAATGCAAAAAGCGATGCCACGGCTAAGCAAATGTAAGTCTGGCGATGACACAAGCTGAAATGCAAAACAAAAATACCGTAACTTAAATAAAGCTACGTGCACAACGTGATTGTTAATCCCGTTTTCTCAGTCAGTACTGTAAGTTACGGAACCTTGTTTTTTATTTCTTTTCCTGCTCCAATTTCTGAGCCTCCTCTTGGTTGGGCCATAAATTCGAGAGAAAAAATAAGGTCCGTAGCTTAGTGTGCAGACCTCGAATGCGAGGTAAGAGGTACTATCTACATTTGTATTTAAAAAAAAAGATGTTACACTTAAAGTAGCAATTACAAGGAAATCGCAAAAGAAAATGCTGCGGCGTAAGTAGAATCCGTTAAAAATCTGATTACCAGTGCAACGGGCGTGTTGAAAAAATATATCAAAATGGTTATGAATTTGCATTTCTTCCAGCTCTATCATCTTGCGAGGCTTTAGGAGTGGAGGATCCAGACATTATACCTGACGCCCAAATCACTGCGAGTTCCAATTATGCTAGCTTTTATCCACACAAAGGACGGCTCAATGGAGACAGCGGTTGGTGTCAGCGGCCTTTTGAAATCCCCGATAACTATATACAGGTTGATATGGGAGCAAGGCGCGCAGTATGTGGAGTCGCCACACAAGGAACGGCACAAGGAAAGGTACAAGGATCGTTTATAGAAAGCTACACGCTGTCCTTTTCTACTGATGGCACCAGCTGGACTACATATAAAGAAGGAAACGTCGAAAAGGTATTAAACATGATGGACACTTTTTAGTACGCTGTTAATTCTATTTCTTCTTTAAACATTTTCTAGTCTAACGTTTTTTCTGTGCGCATGCGCAGGCTGGGGGAAGAATTACCGGTTGGTAATAGTTAAAATTGATGTAAGAATAATAAATAACTTTAAGGATAAAGGGTAATTTCGGTTATCTCCAAAATTTGGCGTTTTTCACATTTTTTCATTGAAATAATGTCAAATCTTGTCCTCTTCTCCGCTGAAAACATGTAGAGAAGTGTTCCGGTTCCCCTGTGTCCACAGCGACGGAAATATTAATAGACGTCATGATTCTGACCACGGAATCATATGTTAGCCGTTACGTTTCCGCAATGGAAACAGAGATTTCAGTAAGACTTCCGTCACTGGAATTTTGGTTTTTTGTCCAGTGATATTAGCGAAGGGGTTAAATGAGATCTGAATACAGAACTCGATAACAAATTAAATCGGGGGGGGGGATCTCACCGGAAGTAGCTTACCTGAGAGTAAATTTTCCTTAATGATTAAGAGGTTTCTCCTTTTTTTTTCATTTCAGATCTTTAGAGCGAATTCAGACTATAATACCATTGTAAAACATACACTGAATAACCCAGTCCAAGCGAGACACATTCGATTTTATCCGGTCACCTTTTCTCGGATCCCTTGTATGAGGATCGAAGTGTTCGTGCAAGAAGAAAATCAAGAACAGGGCAATTTTTTTTAGTCTTGTATAGTGGAATGGCTCAAGTGTTGGTGAATGCTTTAAAAAGCCAGACGTGGCCTAGCTGTGGAAGTATTGAAAAGTTTTCAACCTTTTCCTGCGTAGTTTACGGGCCGTTTCTCGAAGGTTCCGATAACTTAACGGGCCCCCAGTGCTGTTCTGTTTTTATTCAAGATGGGGGTTTTTAAAATTATTCAATAAACATATTAGCTAAAGAAACAAAATAAACTAGTTAGTGTACCCGAACCTGCTGTGCTAATCTTAAAATTCTGATTAAAAAATATTGCCTCGGGTCCGTTAACGGAACTTTCGAGAAACAGACCCCTGGACCCATACCGAATGTGTGCATGAGATGCAAGCGTGTGTTACAGTTACATTTGCTGTTTTATGTTTATCTTTCGTAAACATGAAAATTAATGTTCTTGTCATCTCAAATCAAATATTTTGAATTTGCTTTAAAAGCTCTCCAGCCAAGCCAGTGATTTATTATGAATTCTGTATAAAAATGTCTTCCCTTGTCGTTAAAAGAAAGATCGAAAAAATAAACGAAAATGGGATGTATTTGCGATAGACACAATTTTCAATTTTTAGGAATTAGAAGCGGTTAGAAAAAGAAACATCTCAAAGGTTTGGACCAATAAGAACCGCCAGAAATATTCTGTAGATCGACTCAAAAGTTCGGACAAATCAACGAATTTGAAGAGCAACGATTCACTTTCTCATTTAATGCGCTGTTAAGTAGACAGGTGTCACAACAAGTCAAAAAATACAGAAAATGCTCGTCGTATCAGCTCTTTTCCTTCGTTGTTTTGGTAGCCATTTTGGAAATGTAGCCGGGAATTTTTATGGAAGGTACTTCATATGTGATTTATTATAGTGTATATGCAAGTACGCTAGTCATCAAATCAGCAGTCAACTATTTACAACGTTAGAAATTATACTATGCGGAAATCTGCCGAAGGGTGTGTAAGCGTGTGTGCGTGGGTCGTGTGAGTAGTTGTGATATTTTCCGCTTGGCAATTACAATTTACACATTACAACACTGCTATAATATCTGCAGCGCATCTCTCTACTAGTCTTTGAAAGTTCAAACCATGTCTGATCTAGTAAGCGATTGCGAGAGGCAAAAAGTTCGGGATAATCTTCGAATTAGCAGCTCAGCAAAAAAATATCGCAGCCTTGAAGATATTGACGACTCTCAGATTGCCCTGTCGGTTGAAATACCATATTATCTTCTAAACGAATGGCATGGTAGAGTTAACAAGAGCGATCCTAGTAGCAAGCGCTCCAAACTACATCACTCTTGATAATGATTTGATCCTTCATCACGGTGCCCGCTGACAAGTTTCTCCACTTGATGTAATTTTTCCCCGAGTTTGTATTTCCTTTTGCCTTTAAAATCTATTTCAAAATTCGCTGAAGAAAGATTATTTTTAGTGCAACATAATCTAAGCAATCTTTGTTGTTTTTTCCAATTAACGCCTTCGGACATGCTCCGTAGAACTTTGAGTACACCGCAGGCAAGAAGTATCACGCGAACGAAATGACCTAGATTTCTGGTAATTAATGCGCACGCTGTTGCGCAATTTCGTATTTCAGTTGAATGAAATCTTATTTCTGTACAAAAAAGCAAAAGCAAAGAAACCATCTCTGTTAAAAATAAATTAATCATTTTTTAAGTTAAGTGTTCAATTTCAATTTCAAATAATTTTGCCCCCTATTTGGTAAGAGCCTTAACTAGTCAAGAGGTCTCTATGTGTAAACATTTTTTACAATCTTCATTTCTAACGTAATTTATCAAGAACATTGGTTAAGTAGTACTTTTCTTTGTTAGTGACGAAAAGAGGACTATAAAAATATTACATCCTGTACGTGATATTTCCATCGAAAGATAACAGTTAAATTAATTTAGTTTGCTCCTTACCTCAGTGAGGTGGGTTGAGATCCTGTATGGAGGAGAGTATTGAAAGCTGTTGTGACCTGCTTTAATTATTGATTGTGTGGATGTAATTTTAAGAACAACACAGGATAAACATTATCATTTTACCCAAGCTAGAGCTGTGTTGGAGAGAGACTTATCGTTGAGAGCAGAACATATCGTATGTAGTAAGTTGCTGGAAAAAGTATTCGGAGATGTATTGAATATTACAAAGCGGGTGATTGGAAGGCTTCTAACCATATTAACTACCTTTCGTGTTTACTTTCAACTTGCCAAATAAACTTTGTTTGTTTAGTGGCCCTCATATCTCGTCAAGAACAACGCGAAATTTTTTTTAATAAATTGGGTCTTTCTTTAAAATCGAAAATTTAACTGTTTCTTGATGCCTTAAAATCTTATGGCAAATGCAGCAAAAAAGTTGCTTTTTTACTTTTCGTAAAAGCAGCAGTTTTACAGTTTCTAGGTTTCTAAAGTTTAACATCGCTTACATATTCTTCATTCGATAAAGTGAAACATCATTTGGTGTCCAAATTGGGCAGAATTGTGACATGAACTTGACACTGAAGAAAGTTTGACGTTGTGTTTTACTTATTTGATACACAGGCAAAAGAAATTTCCAGCACATTCGTCTCTTGCAGACGAGAACGTAACGCCATAGAATATTCACGAAGAACCCAAAACATTCCATATACCTAAAACATTCGTAATGAACGTCTCTGAGAACTTCTAGTATATATATACATGTATGTATATAGCGTATATATATATCTTATAGAGCTATATGTATCATAGCTCTTTTCTTCTTTGTCCAAATTGTGACAAAATTTTCTCATTAAGGTTAGCTTTAGTTTGAAACCAAAACTTGAATTGCATCTGCATTACAGCTTCTTCTTCATTGTCCAATTTATATCAAAATTTGCACAAAACGCTAAAAAGAATTCCGAATTATGGTAACATTTCATTACACGTTACACTAAAGGCCTGTCTTCAATCTTTTGACTACTGTATTTTATAAACTAAAGCTAAAGAATTCTGTTTGCAGTATAAGGCTTTAATTTCTTTGTTCAATTTGTGACAACATTTACACATTAAACCCACAAGTTGAGTTATTCATGCTTTTCAATACTTTTTTTTAAAACTAAAACTAAAGAATTCTCTTTGCAGTTGAGCTCTTTATTCTTTGTCCCATTTGTAATAAAATTTACACAGAGCGCGTAAAGGTTGACTTCAAGCTTTTGAATTCTTTATTTTGAGACCAAAACCAAACAGTTCTTTAGAACTCTGGCCATGCAATGCATGAGAGGTGAGCTCAAAATAAATCTATATTTGAAATATTACCAAAGCAATTTTTAAAGAATTTCTAATTAGGATTACAATTCCTCTGAAGTACCTGTTAGAACCAGAAAATAAATCAAACCATAAACAACGTTTTTATTCTCATCATTTTATTTTTAGATAAGGCTCTTCTCGAAGACGGTAGAATAGACACCAATTAATCTTGAGCGACTAAATCTTGCTCGTACACAGACAGTGAAAATCCTAAAGGGGGTAAGTTTCCAAAGAAACTGTAAGACTGCGTCAGTATTAGAAAATAACTTAATTTTATCAACTGATTTGATAGCGCATATAAATCGGCCATCGTAAATAGTTTTTACAGCTGACGTTTTGAGCGATAGCCCATCGTCATTCGCTCTAACGAAGGGTTAGCAATCAAGAGGTCAGCTTTAGTAACTCTTTACAGCGGCCATCTTAGTTATCAACTCAGTTGATAAAACCAAATTATCATAAAAATCATAGTAAATTTTCAGGACAACATACCGCTACGCGGAATTCACACGTTTAGTCTGTTTTACCGTAGTGATGAATAATTTGAAAGAAAATTCCTGGTGAGCAGATGTCGCAGAGAGCACAAAATTAATTAGCCTACGTATAGACGCACCCGCCCCCGGGTATATAATGCTACTTAAGTAATGGTTAAACTAAGTGAGAATTGGGAGACCCGCAGTACTAAATTTACGCAACGTTACACTTGGGGATGTAAGCGTCTTGTGGGCTGTTTTGACTTTTTGTAAAATAAGTAACTTAAAGATCACACAAGAATCCAGCACCAAACAAAGTATGTCACCGAAAGGACAGCGTACACAGAGAGAGCAATTCGACGAAGCCGTATCTTGCACGACAAATACTGAGTAGCCAGATGGCTTCAATTGCATAATCAGTATAGTTGTGACTGTAAGGAAACAAGTTGTGGCACACTCTGTCGTCAACTTTGTGGGGTCACACAATTTTTAGCGGTGCGATGACTTCCTCTCGATAGAAACCTTGTGATCGTAACCCTTTAACTCCCATGAGTGACCAAGACAGAATTTCTCCTTACAATATCAACCAGATGAGTAATGAGAATAAAGAAAAATATCAATTTGGGGATAATAGGTTGATCCAATACTAAATTCTCTGAACTAACATTATAAGAATTGTATCGTTGACAGTAAGGAGAATTACAAATTTGATCTGGGTGTTAAAGGGTTAATCAATAATGGAAGTCGCTTCGTCAGCACCAGTATCGAAATTAGCCGTAGAGTGCAAAATGTTATTGGAGTGTTCTATGACGCTATGTTGAGTTATGGCTGTAAATGCTCTGAAATGCTGTTTGAAGTTGAACGTAAGGGAAAGAAATTCAATCGTTATGAAACAAGACATTAATTAGATCCGAAAAAAAAAAGCCATTACTTGGAACGTTTCCAACCTACTCAGTTCTGACTGGAGTCTTGAACCTTTGAAATCTCGATTTTCTAATTTTTACATTTTTAAGTATAGGCACTTCAAGCCAACGGACTTCTGCAGTCTATCTCAATTATCGATCGCCTTCTAAATTTGGGGGAAAGGCATATTACTGTAAGTAATAATAACTTTATTTACATAGCGCTCGTATCCTCATTTACGATAACTTTTCACAGTGTGATGTCTTTCTTTACACCCCTTGTCATTTGGGTTGTTTTCCTTTTCATGCGATTCATTGGAAAACGAATATCATAGAATCTCGAATTAAATCTAAGATTTTAAAAGTTTACATTGGATAAATCAGGCTGAAGAAAGCTCTAGTTGGCCAATTTGCATCAATAGTCTGTATGCCTATGAAGTCATTCTGTAAGGCCGGGCTCTTCACAAAGGCCAATCAAGGTGACTGTAGGGGCCTGCCACTTTAACCTGTAAACACAATAATCAGAACCCTGTGATTAAGCAGCAAGGGAGAACATCAGAGTGCATGAATTGAGTCTGATTATTGAGATGGGAGCCAGCGATGAAGCATGAAATATAAAAAACAAAATTTTATGATAATTCGAGTGTACCTTGCACGGGTTGAAGGCTGACATAGTGCACCTCATGAATATGTCCCAGCACAAGAGGTTTGTTTTCGTCAACTGCACAATGTGGCGCAATGATTACATCATTGCTATGGAATAGACTGCTGACCACACGAATGCTCGTTTCAAAGCGGTTCGCTGCGGCACACAGAAATACGTGATCACCCCAAGTACCATCTTGTTCCATGTGTTCAAGGTACTCTGTCCATGTTTGATGTCCATGGACAAAGTGAAACAGAACTGTTCCATCCGGCTGTAAAAAGAATCGGTTAAAAAAGGAAACTTCAAAGGATTGTTGATAGAAACTTGAACGCGTGGAGTACGAGTCAGGGAGTAATTTTATCAGAATGGTTCGAGACGACCTTTAATTAGCAATTTACTGCATAGTAACAAATTGTGTGCTTGAAACGTCTTTTAAAACGTCCGTGTATATTCCAAAACGCTTTGCAAACAGCAAGAAAACAACAAGAAAGATCCATCATTAAGAGAATGACTAGAATTCTGTCATCTGATGGAGGTTTAAATGGAACTTTTTTGAAACTTGGTTATATTCTAATGACTAGAACTGTGGTGGCCTGCTTCTTCGAAAAACAAATTAAGTAACATATGAGTTTAACTGTAACCAAGGTCATTGAGTGTCTTCTTAAATCATGAATTTAAATCTTTCAAGTTCCCCTTTCCACCAGGGATACAAGCTGGTAAAGGGCTCCTGAAGAAAAGACCATCATTCCATACAGGAAGAGTAACAGTACTCCTGACCACTTCACCCTGTGAACACTGGAATAGGTTCTGGTGGTGTTGGCCAAGAGGCCTGTATTATCACTAAACCTTTATCATACTCTTTAAATAACATCACTTGACATACTCTGTTAGACATACTAACATCAACTTACAAGTTTTGGGTTGCTCCTGAGGTACTGAACCAAGTTTTGTCTTAATTCGCCATGGGGGATTTTGATTCCCTTAACAATTTCCAGTTGTTCGGACAAGGCATAGAACATGCAATTTCCTAATCCTTCATTGTCAGATATTCTGAAGCCCCTGTCTGATGCAATATTCCTCAGCCCCAATGATAGATCTGTTCTGCTCTTGACTCTGCTTGCATCGAGTTGCATCTGCCGAAGTTCCTGGATGATTCGGTCAAGAGAACCTAGAAAAGACAAAGTTCCTATTAATCTAACAGCATGAAAGCAGCGAAAACGACACAATCCTCAATCTAGTAGAAACTTTGAGGTAATAAGAAAAAGAACGGCTTCAACCACCAGATTTCTACTGTTTTGTCCAGAAACTCAGCTTTGAAAAGGAAGCTCTTACTGTTATTTAAGTCACTTTTTAAGTTCGATATCTGCCCGTGAATGAATACACTAATAATCAAGAGAGAAGAAGCAGACAAGAAAAATTTAGGACAAGGTCTAAGCTCTGACATATCTGTGTAACTGGAAAAAGGAATCCTGGAAAAAAAATTACAGGCTTCAAAAATATATTGATGTATTTCCTCTACCGTATGAATATGTGATTACTACAATATTGTGTCAAAAGACGACTGCATTGTGAATAGAACATAAACCGGTTTTGAGAGGAGCAGCATATTGAACTTTGGTCTCGTTTTGAGAAAAAGCAAAAGAGTGCCCCAAGTCTTCCTGATTTAGACAATTTATGGTAGTTTCCAATTGAAATGGGATGAAAACTTTAAATGAATAGAAGAAACAAAGAACACTAAGTCGTCCGTCCGGATCAGAAAGTAAAAGAAAATCAAGTTTTTTTATACAAGTCTTACGTTTGTGACTGAAGAGTGCAGGAGTATAATTAAAAACATGTCTCATTAGTAAGAAACGTTATCAAAAGTACCTCACGAAGTTTTCACGAAGCATAGCAGGCTTGAAGTCGAAAGTTAAGAAAATAAAATCGCAGGATCTCCTTGTAACCTTCTGTACTTCTTTAGGGATGTCAATTATCGTGTTATTAATATATTATTACTCACTTGGATTCAGTAATGAATCCACTGTTAGTTGTTCGGTTGACGTATCAACAAATTCGACCTGCCCAGCTCTGAAACTTGTGTCTTGTCTTTTAGAAGCTAAGGAGATAGAAAGAAACTTTTATCTTAACATCACAGTAAACAAGAAGATAAAACGAATGATTACTATTCATGTTTAACATCTTTTTTATACGAAGTGTTCATGCTTTCCGTCACAGTTAAAAGAGACCGAAAGCCGAGTATCCCCCTAAAACACCATAAAGGATATTGAAAACATTCTCACCATGAACTATGTCGAACATCTTGTCCACAAGACGGTCACACTGTTTCTCCCAGCTAAACTTCTCTTCATATGAACTCCTCAGCTGCTGAATATCTCGAAGTCGAACTGATCTTTCCTTCTGTCGGACACCAGCAATTGCCTTTGCCCACTCCTTGGGGTCCTCAGACTCCACCACGAATGATTTTTCTGATGGTAAAGTGCACAGTGCTTCACCAAATCCGGAGTTTTTACTGACAAGAATGGGAAGACCGGCAGACAAGGCCTCCAACGCTGTCAAACCAAAACCCTCTGTTCTAGAGGGCATGATGCAAAGATCAACTTCACAAAATAATTCTTTCAATCCCTCTTTACTTTGCATGAACTTCCTCACGGTCAACTGGTTTTTATCAATTCCACTCTCGAGTAAATTTTTTGCTACCTCATCCTGTTTACCGTCAGGTGCACCCACGAAAATCAGATGGTAAGACCTGTCTTTAAGTTCAACTATTGCTTTAGCAGAGATATCGTAGCCCTTCAAGCTGAAGTCCTCTGGGTCACCACGGCCAAACGTCAGTACCTTGAACTTGTTACGTTCCTTTAGGGTTTGTTTTACGTCAGAGAACTCACAGAAAGTTCCAGGAGTCAGTTGAAGGATTTCGTCCTCACTCTTGCATGAGCAGAGCTGAGTGGAGAAAGCGTCTGTTAGCTTTGGTCCAACTGCTAGCACAGTATCTGCCAACTTACACAACGCCACTTCGGTTAAATTCTTCTCTTGACCCTTGGCAATAGCAGTGGGATAGTTTTTGTGCATTGCAAGTTCTTCGGGTGCAGTGTGCACCACCTGAATCCACTTGCAATTGTGAGACTTTCTAATAACTTGGGCTTGCTTACCAAGCTTTGCACCATGACCCAGCACAAAGTCAATGTCAAGGTCTCTTGGTGGGAAACTCAACCATTCAAGAGGATCAGTGAAGCCTTCAAGTTTCTCGGCTTCCTGGATGGAAACATTGTGACTGGATGCCATTCTCCTCTCTTTATCAGTACAGGCAAACTGTGGGACAAGGAGAGTTACGTCCAGTTCAGAGCGTTTGGCCAACAGAATGGCAAGCTGTCTGTTGATGGTGGACAAGCCCCCCATTGACGAACTCCACTCACTGCCAAGGAGAGTCACCTTCAATGCTGTGGCAGACTTCTTTGGATTGAGTTCACTTGCATCATCATGTGATCTAGCAACTACATTTGAAGAGCACAACCCCTGAAGAAAAAAAGGTCATATAGGATTATGAGAAAAAAAATTTTTGGTGTGGTCATATAAAATTTTTATTGATCAATACTTTACCAAGGAAAAACAAAAGAGTATAAAATTCAAAAATAATTTCATCTTGTTAGAAATTCTCCGACTTATATTTAAAAATGAAGACAACCTATCAAGGCTCCCTTTTTCACCACTGATAACAGTCCAATTGATATTCACATCAAGTAAATTAGGGGAGCAAAGCAAAGATGAAACTGTGGCCAGAAATCTTTTCGAGAAAAATCACTACAATCAATTATACCTGGCTTCTTCTTTTCAAGAACCATTTCTTTAATCCACAAACTGGTGCTACCTTATTGCAAGGTTTTCGCTTACAGATGTCTGGTTGACCTTCATTTGCATCAATGAGGTGGAAGCAGTCCTTGTGTGTACAAGTGGTTTTCACTTGGTCTGAGCATGCACGACGTGTTTCTTCTGCCCCTTGATGACAGTAAGGACATGCAACACACAGCCTATACTTCATTCCTCTCAGGTATGGCATTTCTTGTGACAAATTCTTTAGGGTGTCTTCAAGAAATTCACGAACAAGAATTGCTAGTTCGATGGAGTTCTGTCCTTCGGCCTGATCACTTTGTGCTTCTCTTTGTCTCAAGATTACCTTCACAAATCCTGTTTTGCATATGAGGACAAAATCATGAACATCTTTCCCAATAATGAACCATGCTCCATTTTGGTACAGGGTGGGTTGATGCGTGGCCCATGTCTCTGAACACCAACGAATGCATCGGGAGACAAGCTGCAAGAAAAGACCATGGGGGACAAAGCCATGGACAAAGAGGAGATACAATGGACATGGATCAGTTGATGATAATTCCATGTTACAGAGTTCTACAGGCGATGACTTCAACTGAGCTGGTACAAAGTACTTCTTGTCAGTTGGGGAAGCTGAGAACTTAGCGATCAAACCAAATCGCTCCATCATGTCAAGGATGTCTGCCTTAACGATTCCCCCCGTAATAAAGCTGGAGAACACATGATCAACATGTTCCAGGCTAAGGATGCCACTTGCTTCAAGTTCCTGCCAGTACTTAGCAAATAAGGGAGTCTACAAAATATGTAAATGACAGCAATTCCAGATTAGAGAAGTCCACTACATGTTCCTTTTGAATTTTTTCCACGAATATGTACAGGAACTAGAAAAAATTTATTTCAATCAATGTACCGAAATGATCAGAAATTACACTCATAATGTGCAATTTTGTATCTTGGGCTTGTCAGAGATGATTATCAGTTGTTATTCACCACCGCAGAAGCCAATATGCACATGCAAAAAGAACTATTCGCTTGTGTGAATACAGTAATTGTGAGCGGTAGCAAGTCAATGCAAGTCTGTTGTAAAGTAAAAAGGCTCAATCAATTTATAGCCTAAAAAGCTGCAAAAGGTACATGAAATAACTTAAAGCCAGCAGTTGTAAAGATCAGAGTCACAGCTGTTGCATTAGTTGTTAAAAAAGAAAGTGTCACTCTCATTTTCTGTTGGTCTAAATTAATGAACATTTTCCATGTCAGGCCTTTCTAAAATGAACTTTTTTTCCTACTTGTTTATTGAAAGGTGGAATGGTTATCAGCTGTTTGAACAGATCAATCAACCACTGAGCCTTCAGTACAACTGTACTGCGGTGCTTGATTATCATCCCAAGACCATGGTAAAAACTGATCATAGACTCAAACTCTTTTGCATCTTTCATGAAACAATGTTTCCTTGCATAGTGCTCAAGTTGTTGCAGGTTTCTGTGATAAATCTGTTCAGCCACCAAAGCTTCAATCACCTTTTCAAACAAAAACCATCTAGAAGGAAACAGAATACTTGAAATATATATTAAGGGTTTAAAATTGGATATTGACTTCAGTCAGACATCTACTTATTTGCAGTCTTCCAGTGATAATTAATCTATTTCCTTGGTCTAGCTTTCCCCAGACTTTTGGACAATTCAAATATGGTTATATTTTTCCCATAAACAATCTCAATTCAAAGCTGTGCCTTTTCAAATATCCATCTCACATTCACACCTCTTCAAAAGAGAGTATTGTCTCAATGTCATGAATGAGAGTTTTGTCTGTTTGCACTTAAATGACTGCTGTGTATTTGTACAGTCTGATGTTTTAAGAATTTGGATGGACTTCAAACTAGTGGAGGTAAGATGATTTTGTTTTGATATAAATTTACATGCATATACAGTTATACTTAAAACACTGACTGCTCTTCAAAGTACTATTCATGACTGTTTGAATCAAAAATTGATTCCGTACTCCATGAAGTGAGGTTTGCCAGATAAAATGTTATTTTCATTTACCTGACTGGTATTTTCTCCCCCATATAAGGCTCCTGCCTCAACACCTCCAGAATTTTGTTCTGCAATTCTTTTATTCCATCTGCTTTTCCTTCTTCCTTGGCTGGATATGTTTAGAAAATGAATTCAAAGCATAATGTAACACAGAAACATGTGCTTACAATGAGAATAGTTTGTATTATACATATTTTACCACTGACAACAAAGCTAAGATGATAAACTCTTCAACTCTTCAAATCATTTTCCGTTCCCTATTTCAAACTTTGAAATTAATGGATCTGTCAGCAAACATTTATAGGCCCAAGTATGGAAACACTGGTACATAAAGAAACTGAAAGCTAAGAAGAGTGCAGCTGATAAAAAAAAAATAATAAAATTTTTTGCTTGCACTATTAGCCTGAACTTATTCAACCAGGGCAGTATCCTTCCCTCATCACTCCCACAAAAACATTCTATATGTTTAGCAAGCTTTTAAAATTATAATGACACACAGCAGAACTGCTTGATGACATGTAAATGTGAGTCAGATAATAATTATTGTATGCTAAATGCTTCCCAGCCATCTATCAAATGGGCCTTTGATTAAAGAAGAAAAAATGGCCACAAATTAAGTGTTCTTGAAATTGACACAAAGACAAGCTAGTAAGCAATTATAAAACCATCAATTACTGCAAGTAACACATTGTGAAGGATACAATAATATATAGAATATTTTACCTGTTTTATTTTTCCCTCTCTGCTTTTGAAACTTCTGGATAAATTCCTTAATCAAGTTTGGTCTCTCAGTGTTGTCAATGCAGAATAAGGGTCTGACCACATGCTTCTCATATTCCATACCAGAAATTCTCTCCTGTATTTGTTTCTTTATTACTGCTATGTCTCCAACTGGTTTGTCAGCATGTGTTCCAACAATAAACACTGGGGGACGGAGGTATGGTAGCGTATGCTGTGCATTATCATCTGGGTAATCAGTTGCCAGGGCAACACCGTGTACTGTTGCCAGCCATGACAGCAAATTCTCCATGTTTGTGTCATTGTTAGGGTTTTCCAATTTCACAACATTACTCCCTTGTCTCATGCAGGGCTCAGCTGTGGCATCCAACGGCTTGCTGAGATTGTGCACCAATATATATAGTGCTCGTTGTGATAAGAAGATAGGATGGCTGGCATAGTACAGGTGCTGCCCTGCAAAGTCCCATATATCCATTGAAACATGGGATTCTTCTTTGAATAAGCCACTTTTGATGTGTTTGCCTTTGATATAATTCAACCACTGATGAACATGCTTCTCAGTATCAGGGGGTAGGGCAACATCAATAGTTACCCTGGGCTCATCTAAGATGCAGTCCTTTGAGTGTTCAACACCACTGTTATGGAAACCACCTACTGGCCAGTAATCTCCTGTATCCTCAACCTGAGTAAAGTATCAAATAGGTTGAAATTAATTACCCTAAGTACCACAATAATTCAGTTTAGCCAGAAACCTCACTACACATTTGAAATAATTATGTCAGAGTTTTGATGTAAATTAGACCAAATGACAGTACATTAAGTGGGAGGGAAATTATTGTTAGACCACAAGCAGTTCCCTGGTTCTTGGCTAAGACCTTTAGAAAGTAAAAAAATCAATTAAAAAAAGATTTAACAATTTAAATTTTCTCCTCACTTTGAGGTTCCCATAATTTTCAGTTGACATTAAGCATTAAAAACTGTGCTGTCATTAAAAATTGCCTTCAGCAAGTTTGTGAAGAACCTTTTTGGAATTCTTACATCACCTTTTCTCTGCCATAACTGTAACCATAAATAGATCTCTCTTCAAAATCTGCAGATGAAATGTAGGGGAAATCTTTTTCAAAATCTTCATTTGAACTTTCATCTGTATCTTCTCCATTCAAATAACCTGTTGGAAAACTTTCCGCTACCATAATCTTTGCCACATCTTCAGAACATTCCAACAGTCCTGGCTTATTCTCACCAATGGACTGCCAGTTGCTTGCAGCTTGGTCAACATCAATTTTGCACTTTGAAGGATCCACTTCAATCCCCTCAGTGCTCTGTTCTTTGGAGTCAAATGGAAGGCCTAGGAGACTCTTCTTTAAACTGGTTTTACCAGCTCGATCCTGACCAATGAGTAATATTCTACTGCGGTAAACTGTGACATATCCATCTTTCAAAGCCCATTCATAAGCCAGCTGTGCCAATCTATCTGGTATTTGGTCTAATTAGAAAAAGTTTTTGCAACACAAAGAAAATAGTAATTTGTACATTGTACTTTCATAAGCCAGCTGTGCTTCAAGTCCATCTGTTATTTGGCCTTTATAATTAGAAAAAGGTTTTGCAACACAAAGAAAATAGTAATTTGTACATTGATAAATTTGTACAAAATAAGTAAAAAAAACAACTAGTATAAATGCCTAACATGAACAATGTTGGAGTCAAAAGCCAGTATATAAAAACTGAACCATCAAAATTGTTTTTTTTTTCTGATGTTAATATATTAGTGAGTTTGGAAAACACATTTATTCCACTCTTACATAAAAGTTACACAGTCAATCAAAATAGTTCTTCAGGCATAAAATGTAGTGATGAATTTGGTGAACATGCACACCAAAACTAAACTGAACCACTTGTGACTGATCACACAAGAGAGAGGCAATGACTTAAATCAATTCTGCTAAGTAGCGAGGAGTCAATAAACAATTCATTGTTTGTAAAAGAGAAAGAAAAAGCGCATATATCCAAAAGGTAACAACTGTAAGTTAAAGAATAAAATGCACAAAAATCACTAGTGTAAATTATATGGAAACAACAATCAGAAGTTCATCAACGCTAAAAACAAATTCAAGTTCTTTTCCTGTAACTTAATTCACAAATCGTATTAGTTTACAAATTTTGTTTGATAAAAAATAAAACAACAATGAAATTACTTGGGATACATTTTATCCTTTCTTTATTCCAGTCAAATAGAAAGCAAAACTCAAAACAATAATTCCTAACTGCATAGAATGATTTGTAATAACATTTACTCTCTTGATTCCACATCAAATCATATTTCCTTATTGATGAACTTAAATTTCATGAATGAATAAATGTCAGCCAAATTGTTAAAATAAAGCTTTTCAATATAGAACAAAAACTTCCATTACAAATGTCATGTATTTCTCAAGTGATGCCAACTTTGTTAAACCACACAAAAACTGTGACAGTATTTACAGTTTAACTATCGCCAGCTACCTGTAATAATCAGTAACAAGCAGAATAACCACTTGCAAATCAATTATTAGAACCAATTTAGTAAATGCAAATGTCACAACAATGATGTGAACAGAAATTTCTTTACTCACCTTGGAGATCTGAATATACTCGGGCAATTATTCCTCTATCTTCTAGCTCCGCAACACTTCTCATTCCTTCAACTGTAAAAGGATTCCCATGCACCCTCCACAATTCGAGTTTCTTCAGCTGTTTTATGGCTGGATTTAACACAGTCAACTGGTTGTAACTCAGATCCAGTTTCCACAGTGCCACCATCTCACCAATAGCATCAGAGATGGTGGTTAGTTTGTTATGTGAGATGTTCAGCACTTCGAGTTTCTTCAGCTGTGTTATAGCTGGACTTAACACAGTCAACTGGTTGAAACTCAGATCCAGTCTCTTCAGTGCCACCATCTCACCAATAGCATCAGAGATGGTGGTTAGTTTGTTGTGTGAGATGTGCAGCCATTCGAGTTTCTTCAGCTGTGTTATAGCTGGACTTAACACAGTCAACTGGTTGAAACTCAGATCCAGTCTCTTCAGTGCCACCATCTCACCAATAGCATCAGAGATGGTGGTTAGTTTGTTATCTGAGATGTTCAGCACTTCGAGTTTCTTCAGCTGTGTCAAACTTGCTGGAAATATGGACAGCTGGTTTCCGCTTACATCAAGTACCGTAATAATATTTAGTTTTCCAACATTTTCAGGTATTGTTTTAAATATATTCCGTGACAGGTCAAGTTCCTCCAACTCAGTTAATTCCAGCACCCATTCAGGCAGTTCCAGCAAATCACACTCTGACAGATTTAATGTTTTTCTTCCGAAATAATCTGTTCCAGTGTTACTTCTCAGCTTTTCTTTAGAAATATGGGAATCCATGTCTTAGTAATGTAACTGTCAGAACAAAAAAACAAGCTGTCATTAAAGGTGAGTAACTTGAACTAACTTTCTTGTGGCATTTATAATAACAATCGAACCAAAAATTGGCAAAAATGAGGTTTATAATTTAACATCTACTGAACCAAGGTATGATTTATTCCTCGTAGTACATTATCTTTGGAAGGCACCCAGGTTGAGAACCTTGTCAAGATCTTTCATGATCATGAAAGATCTTGGATGATCTTGTCAAGATCTTTATCTTGGAAGGATCTTGCCAAGATCTTGGCAAGTTGAGACCACTGAAAGATCTTGCTAAGATCTTACCATGTAAGATAGTGAAAAATCTTGCCAAGATCATTCCCTTGTGAACTGAATTCCCAGTTTTCTGGGAATTCCTAGGAATTCCTTGGAATTCTCAAAAATTCCCAACTATGCAAATTAACTCTGATTTAAAAAGCTTGGAATTACTGGGAATTTCTGGGAAAGGAAGACTCCAGTTTTGTGAGGACTTGGAATCCCTAGGAATTCCTAGGAATTCTCAGCTTTACAAACTACCTATAATTTAAGAAGTGTGGAACTCTTGGGAATTTCTGGGAATTGAATTTGAGGCAATTTTAATACCCTGAGGTCCACATAAATTCTAAGAAATTCTCAATACCTTGAATGTGAAGGTTTTAAGAAAAAGAGTAATTTCAGAGGCTTAAAACTTTGGCTCAATAAAAGATATGCTATACAAAACTTACCAAGAGATATGCATACATGTAAATGTTTATAACTTAAAGATCATGAAATTTATTACTCAAACTAAGTTTTAGTAAATCTTTACATTAATATGGATTTTCTCATGAACCAGCTGTCAGTTATGTTAAATGGAAATTGCCAACTTCCACAATAATTAACAATAATTACATTGTTATCTTACTTCCCTAACCTACATTACTGGTTGCCTTTGTTAGAAAACCATGGAACAGTCAAGCTCAGTTGCCTCAAACGCTGTCAGAGACTTTTTGTTGACAATACTTTTAGTAGAAATTTCATGCCTTAGACAAACAAATTCAACACCTAATTAATCTTTCTTTTTTCATGATTGTTGTTGCTGTTTTTTTTTCAATTTTTTTCTCTATTTTCATGACTAATTGCTGTAATTTGTTTTGCTGTTTTTATTCTTACAAAACATTTTTGTAAGAGTTCCAATACTTGTGGATCATCCACACACTTTGCAAACATTTGGCATGCAGACAAGACAGAGGTAGTCAATGTTCCCTTTGAGGAAAAACACCTTCTATTTGACGTCTTCAATTTACTTTATTTGAAACTCTGATCTGAAAATATTTGTCAACAAGACTTGTTAGTAGTGAGAAGTACCAATCAAGTTTCCTTTCATAACTTAATTTCTTAAATGTCCCAATCACTGGATCTCCCAAAAAAATATTACATCTTTTTATTTTTGGTGCAAATTACAAGTCCTTCTTTATATAAAAATGAAAAGTGCTAGTCACACTTCAATAATAACAGCTCTTAAGTTTACTTGTTGTTCTTCTCTGTCTGTCAGCTATCAACAAAATTGTTTTATACTTCGGGCAGTGCATAACTATTTGTGGACCAGAGTTCCAACGTACCTCTGTAATCGCATATAGCTACTCCTGTCTCTTGTACAAATGTTTCTCCTTTGTAAGACGCACTCTACTCTGTTGTCAATACTGCTTTAAGTTCAGTGGAAACGACTGACTGAGGAATCGAGATGGCGGTGTTGGAACGTGTTGCTGAACGCTTGCTGTTGCTCAAGCTGTGTAGATTTAGGTACTGGTACACTCAGGGATCATCTATGTGTCTCTTATACTTCCGAATGTGGTATCCTTCTTTTATAAATATGAGGGTAAAAGACGATTTGTTGCATTCAAAACTGTGATTGGCTTGTGTTATTTCTCACCTTTGCCATTAACACAACTCAAGTGAGTTTCGAGTCTTTGTTTCCTCGACCACTTTCGGCCACAAATCGTGCATTTGTAATACGATCGATTCTTGTCGATTATTTCTACATAGAGTGAGCTTACATCTTTATTTATATCACCAAGCTATCCATCTTCTAGAAACAGAGAACTGGTCGGAGAAGTCAGAATAAAGTTGGGCGCTTCTCTTAACACTGCAATCGGCAAGCACGGATTCACTTTGCAGCCAATGACAAGTCCTAAAAGATCCACGTGATCATGCCCGTGATCGGAAACAAAGAAGACTCCATTTGGCGCTCATCTTTGAATGTACTTTTTATCGGTTGATCGCTTTTCTCAACTGTTTTGCTTAATATAACATTTCTAAAGATAGCTATTATTGTGGTTCAATGGGAAAACGAGAATAGCGTGAGTGTTGTAAAAGAGAAGAAAGTTGTTGGCGCCGTGGAGTTAAAAGAAGGGACAACAGTTGACATATGGACTGGTACAAACAAGGGTCGAGTGGCCATCTGTAAAGCTACGATTTTGAAAGTTTGTGGTGAGTAAAAATTGCGATATTCGTTACGTGATCAAAATCTTATAAAAGAATAGATGTAGCGGGTTGAATTAAGCTTACATAACGCTCAGCGCAACTGAAACTAGAAAAAATTCTGAGAATCGAATCGGTCACTTGCATGCCGCAGTTTCTTAAGCTTATGCTTTACAATGAAATAAACCTATCAGTAAGGTTTCAAGATTCCTCTAGTCACGTTTGGGAACATTCAAGATTCATAACAAACCTTAGTACATAAAGAAGCCTTCCTTGGTAAAAACAAAATAATGTATTCAGCCCTTTTTTAGTAAAATCCATGAGAGAGATGTACTAACTCCAATATAAAAGTCACTCAATATAACAGAGATTTCTCAATTTGAGAATCCAATGAATGCCCTTTTTCTCATAGCCATCTTAAAAGCCTGGTCTGAGCTTTAAACATACATATTTTAATATATTTTTTTTCAAATTCAGATGTCAAGGAATCCAGATACAAAATGGTCAAGGTTCTTGTTGACAACCTCATTCAAGGCCAACTCATTGTGAGCCCAGGAAAAAAAATACAAACAGTACAAACAGCAGCTAAGTTTGCAGTTTAGGATAACTTCATTCTAATTTATTGTTACAGTTACAACAAGATTTTAATCAAAAAAATCAATTTTATTTGTCTGTGATTAGCCCCTTCACTCCCAAGAATATAACTATATAAATATAACTTAAGATAAATTGTATTTTATGGAAGAGAATCAACAGATTTTATTCACAATTTGTGTCAAACCAAATTTAATGATTGATTAGAACTATTTTATATGAATAGCTGTAATTGAGGATTAATCCGTATGAAGTTTTCAAGAAAAGAAAAATAAATCAAATTCCATCCTAATATTACCACACATTGATGTTAGTAATTAATCAAAAATATTTTACATGTAAGCCTTAATTAAGCTTCTAAATAAATTTCATTGAATACTTGAATTTTAGCTGGGTTTTTTTAATTTAAAGTATTTATTTTATATCATTAGCCTCAAATTTTTGCTTAAAATTCCCAGTAATTCTTAAACATTCCTAAAAATTCCCAGAAATTCCTAGGAATTTTTTAGATTTACAGCTTTTCAGGGAAAGTCATCGGTTCTCTGAGTTGGAATTCCTAGGAATTCCTAGGAATTCCAAGTCCTGTTGGCTATAAACTTGGAATTTCTGGGAATTTCTGGGAATTTTTGGGAATTTTTAGGAATTTCTAGGTTTTTAGAACCAGAGTTGTTATGGTTGGGAATTCCCAGTCCGAATTTACCGTGAAAATTCACACCTTTATTCCTAGGAATTCCTAGGAATTCCAAAAGCCATTTCGCAAGGGTTGTAAGATCTTGTCAAGATCTTACCATGATCCTGCATGATTTTACAAAAATTTTGATTAGATCATAACCAAGATCTTGACAAGATCATTAAAAGATCTTGTCAAGATCTTAGCAAGATCTTAAAAATATCTTTCCAAGATCATTGAAAGATCTTGTCAAGATCTTAGCAAGATCCTGCAGCTTCTTGCAGGATCTTGTCCAAGATCTTACATGATCTTACCAAAGGTCTTGCCAAGATTTTATCAAAGATCTTGCCATGATTTCACCAAGATCTTGTCCAGATCTTACCAAGGTTTTCAACCTGGGCATCCACCCTTCAGTGTTCTTTTAAACATTTTGAGTAAAGGACCGGATGCTTATGCGTGAAGGGTCTTGATCGAGTTATTTATTTTCATCAGAAACATTTCAACTTAAATCTAATTGTATAATTTTTGTGTTCATAAACAATTGCTTGAGTTATGTATGTTAACGAAAAGGCAATTATGAACAAGAAAGATATTTGAATTTAAATACACTGAGTTTTCCAAGCTGTTTTTCCAAAAACATGCGAATTACTACTTCCATTTCAAAATTAATATCCAACAGGAAAGAAATAATTAGTGCAAATCTTTGGTTGGTTTTGTTTTCATGTGATAACCTAAGACAGTTGTAAATAAACCAAAGCATGAATGATTTCTAAGCTGTAGATATTCAGAACAAGTTGCTAATTTTCAGATCTGTTGTTTGATTTTATCCTCTGTAAGCTATTTTTACTTGTAATTAACAGAGTGAATTCATCAGAATATGGTCCTAGTTATTTAATAAAGACTGATTGGATAAGTTCTCACTGACATATTCACTGTTTTGATACAAAAATAATCAGAATGAGAGCTCTTTGTTTTGTTTGGTTTTTTTTTTTGCAGAATTTGTCTAGCAGCATGATGGTTTTAAGATTACAATTTTCAATTGAAGACATGTTTTGCATGAAATATTATCCAAATCACCCATAGTTGCTGTACTCATTATGTTATGTATTGAATGTTGTTGATGAAATAAAAAAATAACAAAGAGTAGAGAAAACTGGTCTTAATTTCTTATTCATGTTTATAAATAAAAGCTTAACTAAGAAAAGAATGTGAAAAGAAAAAGTATATATCAATTAACTGAGAATAGTGATAAAGAACTCAATTGGTACTAAGCAGAAAAATGAGGAATTGAAAAAAGTGTCCATAATTAGAACTGGCCACTTACGAGAGTGTCCATTAGCAGAGAGTTGACTTTAAAATAAATTAAGATCCTTCATTAATTAACAAATGTATCAGGGATTGTCTCCAAAACTTTGAAAATTGTGCCTGGCTTCTTGATTATTTAATTTTCAACAAAATGAATTCAAGTTAAAAATTTTACAACTGCAATCATTAACCAACATCAAAACTCATGTATAACATATTTATTTAACCCTTCACCCTGCATGGGTGACCAATATAGGAATTCTCCTTACAAAATATCAACACAACATCGAGCAGACATTGTAAGTGATATGAACAAAGGAAAATATCAGTTAGAGGATTATTAGTTGATCCAATACCAAATTCTCCAAACTTACATCATAAGGATGGTATGGGAAACAGTAAGGAGAATTACTTAAGAGATCTTAGGAGTGAAAGGGTCAAGGGAATGAGAGTGTTTACCTAAGAACAAAATGATTCATGAATGAATGTATTTGTTGCTTTCTCAAACAAACAAGTAATGGTGAAAAAAACTCAGGGTTGACTTGAAAAAAAAAAACCCAACAATTTTGAAATCATGGATCTTTAATATTGGCTACCCCCTCTCAGTGCAATAAAAAAATCCTTACTACCTTTTCAGGCCTTAACAATTTTCAGTATATTGAGGAGGAAAAAGTTTTATCTGAAAATACAACTTTTCATCTGTTAATCAAAACTATAACAAAATTCTTCAACATGATTGGTTATCACCAGCCCAATTTGAGCACTTATAGTACAGTGTATGTGTCATGCTTGCAATTAGACAGTGTAATAGAACAGTTAAAGGGACAATTAACATGTCATGCCTGTGGAAGTGGAAAGAACGCATCATGTGCACACACTGTTGTCCTGCATTTTGCCGAGTTAATTGTTGTTGTTGTTTTTTATGAAAATGTATAAATGTATAATGGATGTCTAGTTTCTTTCTCCAATTTTGTTATATTGTGATTAATTGATAACAGTCGTCTGATTTGTTAATCAAGAATATTGTTACAAGCAGAATTGGACAACAGGAAGTCCGGTGAACAACCATGGCAGAAACATGGATGACCATGGTCTATCCATGGTCTTGACACCGGAGTAATAAGCGATTATTGAATGAGGTTGAGCATGATGTCAGAAACTGAATGAAATAATTGTTTAATTATAATTTTTGAGGCATTCAGCTATTTTGAGCATCTCTCTAGGTTTGCAAAAGGTTGAGAACACTAAACTCTAAGGTCTTGGAAACTAGGCAGACATTGATCTCAAGACGATAAATGCAGTATAAGCCTCAGATACATGTATTGCATTTTATCATGTCAACTTCACACACTATTCTACATTAATTGAATGCTCTTGACCAATCAGCTTTTTCATCGTAAATCTTGTTTATAATGATCAAAATTATTGAATGTGTGAAGGAAATTTTTGTTCTTTTTGCAAACAAGAGACAACTGGCCATTTAATACTGGAATTGACATTTTTTGGCTTTAAATGCACATTACAAGTATCATGTGGTTACCTATAGATATTAATGAGAAAAATTCTTAATTAATCAAAAAGAATTGAGTATAAAGGTCTCTAAGAATTTGAATTGTATCTTTTCATTGTCAGTGGTTCCCCTATACCCCTTTGTAACACTCAGTCACATAAAAATATTTGGCCTTTTCGCATATCACGAATAATATTAAAGTTTTTTCACGTTCATGCATTTGAGACATTTCACATGAAAGTAAGAGACCAAATTCCCTAGCTAAATTTTTAATTTTCCTAGTCTTGAACAGTCTTAAGTGACAAATGATGACAGAATGTCTCACGTTATTTGTTCAAGGACCACTAGGGGTCTGTTTTATGACTGTTGTTAGTCCATGTAAAGTTCATGTCCTGTCACAACCCTGGTCAAAACTTAACCACTACTGTTCGAGAATAATACATTTTTAAAACCGTCAAAAAGCTGGGAATTCATCACGCAAAACAAAATAGTTCACGAATCACGTTTAATTCAGTTCTTCATTCACAGGTCACGTTAAAAAAAAATTACTTCACGTGGACCTAAAAAGATCTTATTATCTTTAATCACGATTCAAGAAAAGGAAAACCAATTCAATTCACGATTCACGAGGAAAAAAAATCGCCCAGTCGTGTTTCACATAAAGAGTAGGCGGGACCCTCTTGTCAATCACTGAAGCAGACAGCGAGCAAGTTTAATTTATTTTATCAAATACCTGACATACCTGCATTTAGATCAAAGCAATCAAGCATCAATTTGGTTACTTTACAGATTCAAGAGATTTTGAGTTCGTTTCTAACTTCTGTCAGATGAAGTCAAGTACACTCTATGGAATTAAGCGAGTATTTTGTCATAAGTTCAAACACTTCCATTGCTTAACGCGAAAAACTGAAAACTGAACAACTACCAGACAGAAGGATTAATGATCAGAGCTGATTGTCTTCAAGACGATCAGAAACAGTTTGTCCCTTTATTTTTTCCATTCCTAAGAGAATCTTCGATCAAAACTTCCGTTAAGGTCGTCTTAACTGACAATCACGGTTTTCCTTTTCCCTGTTGTTGAGAGTGTGTAACTTTAACTCGTCTCATGCAGAAGGCTGACTGAAGGCGCCTTTGTTTTACTTTATCAAAATCGTTGTCTTCGTGCTCTGCATTTGACGAGCGTCGCTTAAGATGAAACTTCAATAGATCAGAATCCCACAAACTCAAAATACAAAGAGAAACCAGCGAATATTGAATAGTTAAAAAATATTTGAATATTCAAAAAGTTTGAGTGAACCGACAGAAATGACCGCGGAAGCACCTCAGGGGAAAATGAATTCAGTTCGATCGAGCGGAGAGAGAGTTCTTCACTGAATTATCTTTGTTCGCGTTGCAGAAGTCTAGCGGGGCTACTCTTTACAAGTGAGCGAAATTCTTATCTATATTAAACATAATTCTTACCTCTTAGCAAAATGAACAACTACTGTTGCGAACAAATAAAAACCAAAGACAGACTGTGGATAATCTAACCACTCGGACACTCCTTAATTTTGAGGAAGACTTCCTCCGCAAAATATTTCAGGCCTCTCAAATGTCACGCGATTAAGGGCTGGGTCGCATTACAGACAATTTGGCAGAAAATTGTTTAATCTATGGACTAAAATCTGTTCAGACAAAATTCCCTCACTAAATTTTCAATTTTTCTAGTCTTGACCAGTCTTAAGTGACTGCAAACGATGGCAGAATGTCTTACATTATTTGTTCAAGGACCATCAGTGGTCTGGTTTATGAGTTTCATTGATTCATATCAGGTTCATGTCCTGTCAAAACCCAGGTCAAAACTTAACCACAACCGTTCGTGAACAATTCATTTTCAAAACAACTAAAAAGCCGGGAATTCATCACGCAAAACAAAATGGTTCATGAGTCACGTTTAATTCAGTTATCCATTCACGAGTGACGTTTAAATAAAAGAAATTACTTCACGCGAACATGAAAAATCTTGTTATCTCTAATCACGATTCACGAATAAGGAAAAATTAAAATCACGATTCACGAGGAAAAAAATCGCCGAAGCATGCTTCACGAAAAAAGAGTGTAGGGGACCCTCTTGTCAATCACGGAAGGAGACAGAAAATTGTTTGCACAAGAGGCTAAAATCTGTCAACACATCAGTTTTCGAATGCGACCCCTCATTTGTGATTTTTCAAAAATTACAAAATCGGGAAAAAACATCAAAGACACCAGTGTGCTTGGATGGGGCTGACCTATTTTTCCAAATCTCGAAAGACCAAAGGAGCCCGCCGCCAAAGCTGACAACAGTCGAAAGGAATGACTCTCAATATTGACGGCAAAGTCACGAACGTGGGAGAGAGCGCGAAGTTCATCATTCACACTGACGTTTTCATCGCGTGCGGTTCGAAGCTACAGCATGGACTAGCGAGATTTTCCCTTTCCTTACAACGGCCATTTAATGCCGAGAGGTGAGCAGTATTCCTTCCTTCAGGACCCGGGCAAAACACCCCCAATTTGGCCTGCTGTGAGCGTCGAACAAAGGAAACCTTAGAGTCAGGCTGTTACCTTGTTCGGCCGCATAGCAAGTGTCGTGACTGAACACAATATCACGGCTCAAATCTCCTCTGTGTGATTGACACTTGCATTTCACTTGTTGAAATGCAACCGTATGAGCTCAATTTATTTTCATTTCCGGTCTGAAGCAATTTGATTTTCCAGCCGATTTTTTTGAGCTAAAAGAAAAATTGGTCTGTCATACGACCCGGTGTCACAGGGGATTTGGATCCCCCCTACCAAACTTTCCTCTTGAGCATCGTTCGTATCATATTTGGTGACTAATTCTATTTGCAAGCCTTTTGTCGATGTTCTTTTCAATCACAATATTCTTCAATAAAGGTAAAGAAAACAGCCATTTCATTCCAATTCTGCCGCATTTATTAGAGCGAGTCGTACAGTAGACGTAAGAATTAGATGCGAACAAACTACTGCATTCAAATTATTGAAATTGTTACAATAAATCTTTGCTTCTTCTGATGCGAATCAACATTGATACGAAACTTCATAACAATAGTGGAGACTATTGTGTCCAGTCACAAAAATAACCTAGTCTGATTTTCTGCTAAAATTACATTAAACAGTTTCTGAACAAGAACGAAGTAACTACTCCTGCTACAAGTCGTTCGTAAAGCCTAAGATAAGTAAAAATGTTTCTATTCTGAACTATTGGAACTCTCAGCTTATTTTCGGATGCAAATCAACATTAATGTCTACGTTTTAACAAAAGTAGAGACCATTACATCGCACTCAATCTTATTTTCTAATTTTAACGATTATTAACTATTGAAGGATCCGAAATAACACCTTAACAATTACAAAGACGTCTAGAATCTGGCGGTCTGCAGACGATGCAGAGCATGTTTTTCCCCCTTTTCACTTTCTTTCTTTTTTCCTTTTTGTTCCTTTTTCACAATTCTCCTCATAATCAGGATTTTCTGACCCAAGGGACATCCACACTACTAACATGGATAATAAGGGAGACACCAAGAATAAAGAAGCATAGCATATTATGAACACCTTCTTTGAGGGTGTTGAGGTTCGTAATTAGGTATTATTGTTCAATTTTTTAACTGAGACGGTAAATTGACGTTAGTTATCATCCATTTGTTTTATCATCCTCATTTTGATTGGCTACGAGCACACGGCTACCAATGGGAGATCAATAAAATACTACAGAGTGAGAATCCGGCAAATTTCTATCCCCCCTCCCCCTTAAACTTTCTGAAAATCTTCATAAATATCCTTGCCTGAACAAAACAACGAAAAGGTTTTATTTGACTTCATCCATCTGTGGCAATCTTTCTTTAATAATATCCTATGGTATAATGATCGCAGACGGTTTCGTTTGATTGGAAAATCAAAACATTGAGGTCGTGACTTTAAGAATGACGTTTGCGACTTTACGCGACAAGAATTAATTCTAATTCCTCGCCTTTCTAATATTTCCAAATCAACTCTGTTCTAAATCACAATATTTTTTCCAATAATTGGCAGCTGTAAAGTAACTTACGCTTAAGACCTGAGAGCTCTTTACTGGCATCATGTCACCGTATTATTCCCCGCTTTTTTTTTTTTACCGACAATTAGGAATTCTAAATTTACGAGCAGTCCAGTTCGTTCCAAAATGTTTTCGTGGGAGCAGGATGGTACTCACATTTTGTCAAGAGTATTATTTAAATGATAAGTATAAATGATGTAAATAGAATAAGAAAGATTGAAAATTTGTATGAATATCTCAAGATTTTGATTCAATCCCAAGTAAAGATGTTAGGGAAAGTTGTATTGTAGCAAACATCTCAGTAACTTGGTCGACTTGCGTCGTCGGCAGCTGGACAAAGTTATCGACAGTTTGCACTAAAGAGGGTATCACATTGCTTGGATAGAAACAAGGTGTATACAAGGTATGCAAAGTTCAAAATTCACCTATTTTGAATATTTAATTTCAAGACCCCACAACTAAATATTTCAGTTGACCGATAATATTTGTCCTTCTTCTTTGTTCAATGTTTAATATTCCTATTGTATATAATATACATATATGTACACCAGGTGGAAGAATTTTTGAGTTTCCCTCATTTATGGTCATGATTTGAGTACCATTACGGAAATGAAAGGAGGAGGTTATGTTGTCCGGTACGTTGTTCCACTGGTGTGCAGTTTCAGGGGGCGGGATAATCTCTAGTCGTTGTGCCAGTTGTTTGTGAACCTTTATGAGCTAAAATCTCGCGTTTGGTTTTGGGAGGAATACAACCAATAGAAATTCAATAGAGGAACCCTCGGTCGTTTCACGCCTTGCCAGCTCCCGACACTTCCTTGAAAAAAGAGTCGCTTAAATTATATTTTTATCGTAAACCACATTTATTAGGCTTTCTTCTGATATATAGTTTGCTAGGATTTTAGTGAAACTAGCGCGCCTTCGAATTTTTTTCGCGAAGGACACCCGGAAAGGTAGGAAGTAACCTTTAACCGAATTTTAATCGATCTAAACTACATCGTATTAGCTCGTCAGGGGAAGATAATGGCGACGTGTGGAATTAAAAATCAACGATTTACCCTGAGATGAAGACACTGTATTTCTTCCAAAGGACAAAGGTGCCTCAGGTCTCTGTTATCTTCGTTCTTCTCAAACGAAACATTTTTCGTTAAGATAGTAAAAACAAATTTGAATTGTATCTGGCTCTAATTTTGCTTCCCTTCTTGTTTCCCGGCGACTACAGACTGACACTGTTTTATTCAAGGCTTGAATGGCGGCATGTTGTCCCAGTATCAAAGTAAGCCTTAAGTCGTCCGCCATATGCATTGAGATTTGAGTCAGTTATCACAGGGTTCTGATTTGGGACGACGATTAGAAGCGCTAATGAACTTGTCCTATATATTCCTTGGTTACTAATTATACCTATAAATCACTTTTGACTGAGAACTGCGAAAACCCTAAGTTTATTGAGTCAAGTCTTCTTAATCATTCCACTAATCTAACAGGTAGTTAAGCGCGAATAGACATCTAAGTGTTTGAGGACTGTGCTAGCCGGTTAATGATTAATGAGCTTTATACAACTCCTTTGAAAGAATAAAAAAATATGTAAAGAGAAGTCTAAAGCATCTAAACTATAAAAATGCTTGCAGAACTTATCTGATTTTCTAAGATGCCATGTTTATTTTATTTTTATTTATGATCGTTAAAAAATCCCAATATTGTATCATCACGTCTTCCTAAAGGATGGAACAGTTAAATTTCATTTTGTTTTGTGTTTATCCTCTCTTACAGATTTGCGTGAGTCAATTATAGCGGAGCTCGCAGAGCGTAGTTCCATAATTATAATAAATGGTAGTAGTAATAGTAACCCATCAAGCCGAAAAAATTTGGACTTACGACCGTACGACCGCACGACCGTATAAGGTGCTACTTTTAACATGCGTGGTTAACTGTACCGCGGGCACGCCAACGCCGCGGCTTTGTCCAGTAGTCCGTCAGTGCACTGGGCTCCGAGTCGGACGACCCGGGTCCTATTCCTGGCCGGGGCAAGGCCTTGTGCCCTTGGGAAGTGCGGGGAAAAAAATGCGAGCTCCGCTTTTAGGCTTGGCTAAATCTATATATTAAACATTGATCTTGGATGAATGAATGTGTCAACAAAAGACAACCGTATTCCGCTGAAATATGTTTTAAGATTGTAAAAAATGACTTCATCTGCGAAAACAAACTTTCTGTTTGACACTAGGCCAGGGTAGAGGACATTCTCTTTTATGGCTGTAAAACGGCTATAAAACTTAACCGTTAGGCGTAGAAGTTAACAAATTTTAACCACTCATCGTAAAAAAAAGTTTAAAAAAATCCCGTTATGGTGCGCTTAAATCAACGTTTCCAGATATTTGCTGTCCTAAGGTGTGCAGAAATACTTTTGAAAGAAAAGACATATCACACTTCGAAAGTTATAATGAATGTTTCAAAAACGAAAAGAGCATGGATTGTGTTATATTTTTTCTTCCTCTTTTTTCTTTAATTCTGATGCATTTTCAACCATGATTGAAAACGTTCGCGCTATAGCTCTTTCCCCCACCCAAATCACCCAAATGTCAGTCTATGAAATTACTCCTACAGAAAAGGACGAGTCAATGCTAATGACAGTGCGATTCTGCATATTAATTGTACTGTTCATGTGCTACGTGTATGAAGTTTTCGCTCAACAATGCAAGGAGGATGAGCATGCCATTTCCGGTATGATGCTGCGAGGACACACCCTCAGGACAATGAGATCATCGATTGCATTTGAATGCCATCAGGCATGTTACAATGATTTCAGGTGTCACAGCTTCAACTACGTCATTTCAGAAGAGCTATGTGAATATTTCATCATAAAATATGATGAATATCATAGAACAGCTATTATGCACGATTATGTTATTTACCAGGAGCCCATTAAGTACTAGGCTCTTGTATTTATTGAAGAATAACGGTCCTAGCCTACTTTGCGTTAAAATTTTCGGGAACTTTTACCCCACCTTGTTGTTTTTATGTGGGCAACCTTTGATTTCAGAGGTTAGAAAACACTTTCGCATTCAGACTCATGAGAGTACGCCGTGAAAACGAGGTTTGGGGTGAGAGTGGATATTCTGACGTAAACGTGCACAGGGCCCATTGTCAATTAGTTTCTAATTTGTACAGTATATCCAATTATATGTTTCTAGATGCCGATGAATGCAAGGCTTCGTTACCTGTCTTTAACACGAATGCTATTTGCCAGAACACCCCTGATTCGTATATTTGTGCTTGTAAACCTGGAGTTATTGCAGATGGGAGAACTTGCATTGGTAAGAGGGTTTACAGATCGCTTTTTCTTGAAATTTGAAATTAATATAAATGTGAATCACAGGCCTGGACGACTTTAACCGAAAGGGCGTAAAATCTGATCATATTCCGTAGAGTACCAAGGAAAACAATGAAAACAATGGATTAAGGAGGCTGTGTTTTTATTTTGACGTGTCCTGAGAACGTCTCTTCTACACCAAGAAAGAGCAGCAATTATGAACAGCGGTTTTGTTGTGGTTGGGTGTCATTAGCAAGGTGTTACAAAGTAACAAGAAATACAACAAGCAATACAAAAGCCTATTTCTAAGGGAATGTATGTGTGGCGGCGACACTAGTTGAAATGCAAAACCAAAATAGTGCAGCTTGAATAAAGCTACGTGCACAACGTGATTAAGTACAATGGGCAAATATACAGGAAGCCTTGTTGATGTCGCCATTCCCAAGCCACCGGTAAACAAAACCCGTCTTTCAGAGAAAGCATTCACAACGATTTTCAAAAATGAACATTATGTCGGATCTAACAACATTTATTGTATCTCAGTTAATACGTGTGCTATGATTGATAAATTTAGCAGGCCCTAAATGACAGTACATACCCCTAAAGTGAACAAGTTTGTTTAAATTGAAACCTTCACCCTCAATGTGAGCCCAAAGTCAATAACTCGCTCATCGCGATTTCTCATGATAAATATCTTACTAATCTCGTTTTCTCGGTCAGTACTGTAAGTCACAGAACCTTGCTTTTTTTTCAGCTCGGACTTATGACCATCTTTGTGCCTGGGCCATAAAATCGAGTAGAAAAAAAAGGTTTGTAGCTTGGTTTGCGAACCACTATCCCAGGTGAGGGGTATCTACATTTGTATGAAAAACCGATGTTACACTAATGTAGCAACTAAAAGGATACCTCAAAAGAAAATGCCGGGGAATACGTAGAATACACGTGTCAAAGATCTGATTACCAGCGCAACGACCGTGTTGAAATAATATATACAAAAGTTCCGAATTTACATTTCTTCCAGCTGTACCATCTTGCGAGGCGTTAGGAGTAGAGGATCCAAACATCGTACCTGACGCCCAAATCACTGCGAGTTCCAATTATCTCAGCTATTATCCACGCAAAGGACGACTCAATGGAGACAGCGGTTGGTGTCAGCAGTCTTCTAAAATCACCGATAACTATATACAGGTTGATGTGGGAGCAGGGCGCACAGTATGCGGAGTCGCCACACAAGGAAAGGCAAACGGATCGTTTATAAAAAGCTAGAGGCTCTCGTTTTCTATTGATGGCACCAGTTGGACTGCATATAAAGAGCAAAACGTCGAAAAGGTACAACACGTGACGGTCACTTTTTAGCACACTGTCAATTTTATCTCTTCTTTAAACATTTTCTAGTCTTAGGTTTTTTTCTGTGCCTATGCGCAGGTTGAGAGAGGATTTACCGGTTAGTAATAGTTAAAATTGATGTAAGAATAATGAATAACGCTCGGGATAAAGAGTAATTTTAGTGATCTCCAAAATCTTGAGTTTTTCATATTTTTTTCAAATAAAAAATCTTGTCCTCTCCTCCATCGGAAACATGTAGAAAAGTGGTACGGTTCCGCTGCGTCCACAGCGACGGAAATATGAGTAGATGTCATGATTCTGTCTACGTAAACACATGTTAGCCGTTACGTTTCCGCAATGGAAACACATGTTTTAGCAACACTTCCGTGACCGGAATTTTGTTTTTTTTGTCCAGTGATATCAGCGAAGGGGTTAAATGAGATCTCAATACATATCTAGAAAATAAATTTTTTTTCATTGCAGATCTTTGAAGCGAATTCAGACTTGAATACCATTGTAAAACATACACTGAATAACCCAGTCCAAGCAAGATACACTCGATTTTATCCGGTCACCTTTTCTGGGTACCCTTGTATGAGGATCGAAGTGTTTGTGCAGTGATTGAGAAAATCAACAACAGGGCAATGTTTCTGCATGAACCCTCCTTAGTCTTGTATAATGGAATGGTACAAGTGTTGGTGAATGCTTTAAACAGCCAGAAATGGCCTAACTGTGGAAGTATTGAAAAGTTTTCAACCGTTTCTTGCGTATAGCAGGTAATTTAGTGTTAACAACTGGGTTGAAAACGTAAATTAGCCACCGTAAAGGGTAAAAAAGCTGACGTTTCGAGCGTTAGCCCTTCGTCAGAGCGATAATCGCTCTGACGAAGGGCTAACGCTACGTTTTCAACCCAGTTGTTAACACTAAATTACCTGCTATACTCTCCCACGGACGCAGCACCACAGTTTCTTTAGAAACTTACCCCTTTATTCATTTGTCGTTTCTTGCGTAGTTTACGGGCCGTTTCCCGAAGGTTCCGATAAATTAACTGGCCCCGAGCTGTTCTGTTTTTATTCAAGATGGGGGTTTTGAAAATTATACACTTAACATGTAAGCTACAGAAAAAAATGGACTGATTAGAGTATCAGAACCTGCTGTGCTAATCTTAAAATTCTGATTAAAAAATATTGCCACGGGTCCGTTAACGGAACTTTTGAGAAATAGGCCCCTGGACCCGAACCGAATGTGTGCATGAAAAGCACGTCGCGTGTATTACAGTGACAGTTGTTGTTTTAAGTTAATATTAAGTAAACATGAGAATTAATGTTCTTGTCATCTCAAATAAAAGGTTTTTTTATTTGCTTTAAAAGTTCCTCACTCAAGCCAGTAATTTCTGTAAAAAACTGTCTTCCCTTGTCGTAACGAAAAAAGGATCGAAAGACAAACGAAAATATGATGTATTCGCAAGCAATGGACACAATTCTCAGTTTTAGGAGTTAGAACCGGTTAGGAAAAAACAACATGTTCTATTATGTTTCATGCCCTTGAAAATATATATATATTGACTCGTTTTAGTAGTTGAGATTAATTTGTTAAGAAAGTCTCAAAGATGGCTGGCAGTATAGTTTGGACGAGTGACAGAACATGTAAGCTTCTCTTGTAGCATTGAAAATACCTTAGAAATAATTTGAAACGCAAGGCTATCGCCTTTTTTGCGAAACTACCTGCTTCTCATCGATGTCAATCATTTGCCATCGCCAAGAACTTTCTTATGACCACCATTGAAAGGACGAAGGGGAGATGTGTCAGTTAAAAAATCATGACAAGTGTTGCAATTTTCTAGAGACACATAGCCACTCAATGGTTTTCTTTAATTCAAGTCTGTCAAAATATCAACTAACTTGAAGGAGTTCGTAATGATACTTTAAGCGTCAGAGACAATTGGGCTCTTTTAAATAGAATGAATACTCCAAAAAAAATCATGGGATACACAAAAACCCAGGGGATATACTTGTTCGAAAGGCGGGTGACACTGATCTAGGATTAAAAGTTCTGAAATCCCCTGTTTGAAAGTGTATATTATGTGAACGTTTTCAGAGGATGCCTCTTAGTTCAAATAAAAGTACTGAGGTATGAGCGGTGCTACTCAACGAAGAACAGTGAAAAGAGATGATGTTTTCCGTCTGGCCCTCTTACTTGGCCAGTAAGTATATAGAAAATTCTTATACTTCGTGCAAACCATAATGATGTGGACACGATAGAGAAAGCATCAATTAGTTATCAATTACGAGGCAGTCAAGGTTATGTCAAAGCAGAAGTTCCTTATTTTCCCACACTAGAAGAGTTTTCAAATGGATGGTAGGTTTTTCAAGTAAAAAAAAGAGGAGTATGAAAGAAACCAATAAGGTTGTTCGTTTTGATTATCGGAAAGTAAAGCGTAATAGTCTATTAAAAAGATATACGTTTGCGAAAGTTTGCAAAGAAAAAAAGAGTTCCCTGTATTCCTTATTCAAAGTACAGACCGTGCAAGTGTGTACTCAAGTTATGACCTGCTAATGATATGCTACGAGATGCAGTAACAGAAAACACATCTTGTATTCACTTTTCACATGTGAGATTTTACCAAACCACAAATCGACAATGATAACAGGATTAAGAAAGAAACATATTGAATAAGCATATGAAAAATAAACAAACAAACAAATCTGCGCGTTTATCTTCTGTCTTTGTCGTCACCACCAGGCGAATCTTCCCCTACCTAAGACGAGTGTATAGAATTCATCAACAATATTTCTTTTATCACCTCTCACTTAAAGTGCTGTCCATAAGCATTCAACGCTAGCCAAATCCATCTGGGGCGCCTCTGCGCGTGTTAAGTGACCTATATTGATACCGTTGCATGATAGTTTCCAAGGTAATCTTCCTGATTGACAGCCACAGCGAATTCGAACTACTGAGTTGGATATCATATCATCAAGGAAGCTTATCAAGTTTACAAGGATGCTTCACTTGTTCTTAGAAACGGTCTTCTTGGCTGTTAGCGTTTTGTCATTCTAAATAAAAAAAATTCAAGATAGCAGGAGGGGGAGGGGGAGGAGATAAACTTGTTAGTTATCAGATAAACGCAACTTTTGAAGGACTGGTAACATGCGGATTAGGTTCGATTCTTCTAAGTGTTTTTGTCCTTTTTGTTGCATCGATGATTTAAACTAAAATAGACAAGTATCGGGAGAATCATTCATCCTAACGACTACATTTTGCTCGTAAACGAACAGTGAAAATCCTAAAGGGGGTAAGTTTATAAAGAAACTGTATGACTGCGTCGGTATTAGAAAATAACTTGATTTTATCGACTGATTTGATAGTGCATGTAAATCAATCATCGTAAACAGTTTTTACAGCTGACGTTTTGAGCGATAGCTCATCGTCATTCGCTCTAACGAAGGGTTAACAATCAAGAGGTCAGCTTTACAAACCATTTACGGCGGCCATCTTACATTATCAACTCAGTTAATAGAACCAAATTATCATGAAAATCAGTATATTTTCAGGACAAATAACCAGCCTACGTGTAGCCACACAGAAGCGAGAGAACGTGTTACCTCGCCTCCGTTTCACCGTATATAAGAGGTGCAGGGAAACCGGGTTCCAGTCCACAGAATATTACCTGCCTATGAACTCAACACGGCAATTGACTGCCAACCCAGTAATAGCTTTAACAACCGATGGCCAGTTGCATTATTCAAACAAAAATGGATTTTTTACAAATTTGGCTGACTTTTTTGTTTGCCTTTATTTCAGTAAAGCACAATAAGTTGCAAATGATTCATGGATGCTATCACATTAGACAAGAATCCAGCGCTAAACAAAGTATGTCACCAGAAGGACAGCATAATCGGTCATAATTTATGCGCCGCCGTACTCTATTCGGAACGCTGCTTTATTCGGCATTTTACAGACCCCACGTTGGCGAAGTAACCTGCCCAGCCCTGATCGAAAATAGCCCGCGTTTACATTCCGTCTTACAACCCGGGATCTCGGGTTGGAGTTTCTCGAGGTTGTGGACGCGCTTGGACTGAGGGAGTTAAGATTTCATCACGGCGACGTGTGGTAAAACGTTAGCGTTTTGTTGAGTTCGAAGTAAAACCGCGACTTAATTGCTGACGAGGTTTCGTTGCTAAGAGGACGTAAAAATCGGTGTTTCACGTTTTAGTTCTGTATGGGACGGCTAGGAAATTTACAAAGTTTTAAAACACACGTGTTTCGCTATTACTTTGCTCATTTGATCTCTTTGATTTATTTTTATTACAGATTAACAGATGTCTTTCTTTACACCCCTTGTCATTTGGGTTGTTTTCCTTTTCATGCAATTCATTGGAAAACTAATATAGAATCTCGAATTAAATCTGAGATTTTAAAAGTTTACATTGGATAAATCAGGCTGAAGAAAGCTCTAGTTGGCCAATTTGCATCAATAGTCTGCATGCCTATGAAGTCACTCTGTAAGGCCGGGCTCTTCACAAGGGCCAATCAAGGTGATTGTAGGGGCCTGCCACTTTAACCTGTAAACACAATAATCAGAACCCTGTGATTAAACGGCAAGGGAGAACAATAGAGTGCATGAATCGAGTCTGATTATTGAGATGGGAGCCAGCGATGAAGCATGAAATATAGAAAACAAAATTTTATGATAATTCGAGTGTACCTTGCACGGGTTGAAGGCTGACATAGTGCACCTCATGAATATGTCCCAGCACAAGAGGTTTGCTTTCGTCAACGGCACAATGTGGCATAATGATTACATCATTGCCATGGGATAGACTGCTGACCACACGAATGCACGTTTTAAAGTAGTTCGCTGCGGCACACAGAATCACGTGATCACCCCAAGTGCCATCTTGTTCCATTTGTTCAAGGTACTCAGTCCATGTTTGATGTCCATGGACAAAGTGAAACAGATCTGTTCCATCCGGCTGTAAGAAGAATCAGTTAAAGAAGGAAACTTCAAAGGATTGTTGATAGAAACTTGAGCGCGTGGAGTACGAGTCAGGGAGTAATTTTATCAGAATGGTACGAGACGAACTTTAATTAGCAATTTACTGCATAGTAACAAATTGTGTGCTTGAAAAGTCTTTTAAAACGTCCGTGTATATTCCAAAACGCTTTTCAAACAGCAAGAAAACAACAAGAAAGATCCATCATTAGGAGAATGACTAGAATTCTGTCATCTGATGGAGGTTTAAATGGAACTTTTTTGAAACTTGGTTATATTCTAATGACTAAAACTGTGGTGGCCTGCTTCTTCGGACAACAAATTACGTAACATATGAATTTAACTGTAACCAACGCCATTGAGTGTCTTCTTAAATCATGAATTTAAATCTTTTAAGTTCCCCTTTCCACCAGGGATACAAGCTGGTATAAGGGCTCCTGAAGAAAAGACCATCATTACATACAGGAAGAGTAACAGTATTTTTGACCACTTCACCTTGTGAACACTGGAATAGGTTATGGTGGTGTTGGCCAAGTGGCCTGTATTGTCACTAAACCTTTATCATACTCTTAAAATAACATCACTTGACATACTCTGTTAGACATACTTACATCAACTTACAAGTTTTGGGTTGCTCCTGAGGTACTGAACCAAGTTTTGTCTTAATTCGCCATGTGGGATTTTGATTCCCTTAACAATTTCCAGTTGTTCGGACAAGGCATAGAACATGCAATTTCCTAATCCTTCATTGTCAGATATTCTGAAGCCCCTGTCTGATGCAATATTCCTCAGCCCCAATGATAGATCTGTTCTGCTCTTGACTCTGCTTGCATCAAGTTGCATCTGCCGAAGTTCCTGGATGATTCGGTCAAGAGAACCTAGAAAAGACAAAGTTCCTATTAATCTAACAGCATGAAAGAAGCGAAAATAACACAATCCTCAATCTAGTACGAGAAACTTTGAGGTAATAAGAAAAAGAACGGCTTCAACCACCAGACTTCTACTGTTTTGTCCAGAAACTCAGCTTTGAAAAGGAAGCTCTTACTGTTATTTAAGTCACTTCTTAAGTTCGATATCTGCCCGTGAATGAATACACTAATAATCAAGAGAGAAGAAACAGACAAGAAAAATTAAGGACAAGGTCTAAGCTCTGACATATCTGTGTAACTGGAAAAAGGAATCCTGGAAAAAAAAAATTACAGGCTTCAAAAATATATTGATGTATTTCCTCTACTGTATGAATATGTGATTACTACAATATTGTGTCAAAAGACGACTGCATTGTGAATAGAACATAAACCGGTTTTAAGAGGAGCAGCATATTGAACTTTGGTCTCGTTTTGAGAAAAAGCAAAAGAGTGCCCTAAGTCTTCCTGATTTAGACAATTTATGGTAGTTTCCAATTGAAATGGGATGAAAATTTTAAATGAATAGAAGAAACAAAGAACACTAAGTCGTCCGTCCGGATCAGAAAGTGAAAGAAAATCAAGTTTTTTTATACAAGTCTTACGTTTGTGACTGAAGAGTGCAGGAGTATAATTAAAAACATGTCTCATTAGTAAGAAACGTTATCAAAAGTACCTCACGAAGTTTTCACGAAGCATAGCAGGCTTGAAGTCGAAAGTTAAGAAAATAAAATCGCAGGATCTCCTTGTAATCTTCTGTACTTCTTTAGGGATGTCAATTATCGTGTGTTATTAATATATTATTACTCACTTGGATTCAGTAATGAATCCACTGTTAGTTGTTCGGTTGACGTATCAACAACTTCGACCTGCCGAGCTCTAAAACTTGTGTCTTGTCTTTTGGAAGCTAAAGAGATAGAAAGAAACTTTTATCTTAACATCACAGTAAACAAGAAGATAAAACGACTGATTACTATTCATGTTTAACATCTTTTTTATACGAAGTGTTCATGCTTTCCGTCACAGTTAAAAGAGACCGAAAGCCGAGTATCTCCCTAAAACACTATAAAGGATATTGAAAACATTCTCACCATGAACTATGTCGAACATCTTGTCCACAAGACGGTCACACTGTTTCTCCCAGCTAAACTTCTCTTCATATGAACTCCTCAGCTGCTGAATATCTCGAAGTCGAACTGATCTTTCCTTCTGTCGGACACCAGAAATTGCCTTTGCCCACTCCTTGGGGTCCTCAGACTCCACCACGAATGATTTGCCCGATGGTAAAGTGCACAGTGCTTCACCAAATCCTGAGTTTTTACTGACAAGAATGGGAAGACCGGCAGACAATGCCTCCAACGCTGTCAAACCAAAACCCTCTGTTCTGGAGGGCATGATGCAAAGATCAACTTCACAAAATAATTCTTTCAATCCCTCTTTACTTTGCATGAACTTCCTCACGGTCAGCTGGTTTTTATCAATTTTACTCTCGAGTAAATTCTTTGCTACCTCATCCTGTTTACCGTCAGGTGCACCCACGAAAATCAGATGGTAAGACCTGTCTTTCAGTTCAACTATTGCTTTAGCAGAGATATCGTAGCCCTTCAAGCTGAAGTCCTCTGGGTCACCACGGCCAAACGTCAGTACCTTGAACTTGTTACGCTCCTCTAGGGTTTGTTCTACATCAGAGAACTCACAGAAAGTTCCAGGAGTCAGTTCAAGGATTTCGTACCCACTCTTGCATGAGCAGAGCTGAGTGGAGAAAGCGTCTGTTAGTTTTGGTCCAACTGCTACCACAACATCTGCCAGCTTACACAACGCCACTTCGGTTAAATTCTTCTCTTGACCCTTGGTAATAGCACTGGGATAGTTTTTGTGCATTGCAAGCTCTTCGGGTGCAGTGTGCACCACCTGAATCCACTTGCAATTGTGAGACTTTCTGATGACTTGGGCTTGCTTACCAAGCTTTGCACCATGACCCAGCACAAGGTCAATGTCAAGGTCTCTTGGTGGGAAACTCAACCATTCAAGAGGATCACTGAAGCCTTCAAGTTTCTCGGCTTCCTGGATGGAAACATTGTGACTGGATGCCATTGTCCTCTCTTTATCAGTACAGGCAAACTGTGGGACAAGGAGAGTAACGTCCAGTTCAGAGTGTTTGGCCAACAGAATGGCAAGCTGTCTATTGATAGTGGACAAGCCCCCCATTGACGAACTCCACTCACTGCCCAGGAGAGTCACCTTCAATGCTGTGGCAGACTTCATCGGATTGATTTCACTCGCTTTATCATGTGATCTAGCAGCTACATTTGAAGAGGACAAACCCTGAAGAAAAAAAGGGTCATATAAGATTAAGGTAACTACATTGAAAAAACTTTGGTTGTGGTCATATAAATTTTAATTGATCAATACTTTACCAAGGTAAAACGAAAAAGTATACAATTCAAAAATAATTTCATCTTGTTACAAATTGTCTGACTTATATTTAAAACTGAAGACAACCTATCAGGGCTCCCTTTCTCAACACTGATAACAGCCCAATTGATATTCACATCAAGTAAATTAGAGGAGCAAAGCAAACATGAAACTGAGGCTAGAAATCTTTGCTTGAAAGATCATTACAGTCAATTATACCTGACTTCTTCTTTTCAAGAACCATTTGTTCAATCCACAAACTGTTTCTATCATATCCCATGGTTTTCGCTTACAGATGTCCGGCTGACCTTCATTTGCATCAATGAGGTGGAGGCAGTCCTTGTGTGTGCAAGTGGTTTTCATGTGGTCTGAGCATGCACGACGCATTTCTTCTGTCCTTTGATGACAGTTAGGACATGCAACACACAGCCTATACTGCAGTCCCCTCAGGTAGGGCATTTCTTGTGACAAATTCTTTAGGGTGTCTTCAAGAAATTCACGAACAAGAGTTGCTAGTTCAACGGAGTTCTGTCCTACAACCTGATGACTTTGTGCTTTTTGTCTCAAGATTACCTTCACAAATCCTGTTTTGCATATGAGGACAAAATCATGAATATCTTTTCCAATGATGAACCATGCTCCATTTTGGTACAGGGTGGGTTGATGTGTGGCCCATGTCTTTGAACACCAATGAATGGATCGCGAGACAAGCTGCAAGAAGAGACCATGAGGGACAAAGCCATGGACAAAGAGGAGATACAATGGACATGGATCAGTTGATGATGGTTTCATCTTACAGAGTTCATCAGGTGATGACTTCAACTGAGCTGGTACAAAGTACTTCTCCTCATTTGGGGAAACTGAAAACTTAGCGATCAAACCAAATTGCTCCATCATGTTCAGAATGTCTTCTCTAATGATTCCTGGTGCAATAAAGCTGGAGAACACGTAATCAACATGTTCCATGCTAAGGATGCCACTTCCTTCAAGCTCCCGCCAGAAATTAGCATATCGAGCATTCTACAAAATATATAAATAAGAGGAATTCCAGATAAGAGAAGTCCACTAAATGTACCTTTTGAATATTTTTAACACGTATGTACAAGAACTACAAAATCAATGTATCGAAATGGTCGGAAATTACACTCTTAATGTGCAATTTTGTATCTTAGGCTCCTCAGAGGTGATTATTAGTTGTTATTCACCACCGCTGTTAGTGGTGGCAAGTTAATGCAAGTCTCTTGTAAAGTAAAAAGGCTAAATCAGTTTATGACCTGAAAAGCCGCAAAAGGTACGTGAAATAATTTGAGGTCCAACAATTGTAAAGATCAAAGAGTTACAGCTGTTGCATTAGTTGCTGATTTATTAAAAATATATATCACTCTCATTTTCTGTTGGTCTAAATTATTGAACATTTTCTGAGTTAGGTCCTTTCAAAAATGAAATTTCTTTCCTACCTGTTTATTGAAAGGTGGAATGGTTATCAGCTGTTTGAACAGATCAATCAACCACTGAGCCTTTAGTACAACTGTACTGCGGTGCTTGATTACCATCCCCAGGCCATGGTAAAAACTGATCATGGACTCAAACTCTTTTGCATCTTTCATGAAACAATCTTTCTTTGCATAGTGCTCAAGTTGTTGCAGATTTCTGTGATAAATCTGTTTAGCCACCAAAGCTTCAATCACCTTTTCAAACAAAAACCATCTAGAAGGCAACAGAATAATTAAAATGTTTTTGGGTTTAAAATTGGATATTAACTTCCGTCAGACATGTGCTTATTGGTAGTCTTCCAGTGGTAATTCATCTATTTCCTTGGTCTAGCTTTCTCCACACATTACAAGAGTTCAAACATTGTTCTATTTTTCACATAAACAATCTCAATTCAAAGAGCTGTGCCTTCTCAAATATCCACCAGACACTCACACCTTTCTAAAAAACACAACATTGTCACGATGTCATGAATAAGAGTTTTATTTGTTGGCACTTATATGACTGCTGTGTATTTGTACAGTCATGTTTTAAGAATTATTTTTGATGAACTTCAAACTAGGGTAGGTACAATACTTTTGTGTTCATATACATCAATAATGAAAACACTGACTGCTCTTCAAAAAACTTTTCATAACCACTTGAATACATGAATAACATTAATTCCAAAGTCCACAAATTGAGGTTTGCCAAATAAAATGCTTCTTTCATTTACCTGACAGGTATTTTCTCCCCCATATAAGGCTCCTGCCTCAACACCTCCAGGATTTTGTTCCGCAATTCTTTTATTCCATCTGCTTTTCCTTCTTCCTCTGCTGGATATGTTTAGAAAATGAATGCAAAACATAATGTAACACAGAAACATGTGTTTACCATGAGAATAGTTTGTATCATACATTTGTGATTGCTGATATTTTATTGCTGACAACATAGCTAAGATGATAAACTCTTCAACTCCCCAAATCATCTTCTGTTCCTTATTTCAAACTCTGAAATTAATGCATCTGTCAGCAAAAATGTATATGGCCTAGTATGGTGATGCTGGTACATAAAGTAACTGAAAGCTAAGAAGACTGCAGCTAATAAAAAAATTAAACAACTCTAACTTAAGCTTGCACTATAAGCCTGAAGTCATTCAACCAAGACGGTATCCTTCCCTTAATAACCACTCCCTCTTAAACATTCTGCGTGCCTACCAACGTTTCAAAATTATGACACACAACACAACTGCTGGATGACATTTAAATGTAAGTCAAATAATAATTATTGCATGCTCAGTGCTTGCCAACAATCTACATCAATCTATAAACACTGATATCAACTTGCCACAACAAAATAGCTTTCCAGTTGCTGAGAATTTGTGATAATTGTTAAGCGTGCTAAATAGACAGGGTAGATGAACTGACATTAAGAAACAATAGCTTTTTCATGAGAGTTCCTCCTACTTCTCCTTCTCCAAATATGTAAACAAAGATCAGGTGCACTGTTCTGATCAAACAAGATTGATGGCAGAATCATGGTCAAATGAATGGCTTCATTGGCTCTTGATGCTCTATGTTTCTACAACCGGATATTTTAACTTAACTCGTTTGTCCAAGAATGGGACAATTACTCACTTTCTATGATCATGGAAAAAATAAGACCAAAACAAGATACGGTCATTCTGCATTTCAAGAACTGGTAAGTATCAACCAAACGTAGGATTGATACTTCAAACTGCTCATAACAGAATGGTAAACAAACGGTTTAAAGTTTCTCTGGAATGTTGAGCAGATAGATTTTTTTCTAAAACAGACAACTGAAGGAAACTGTTTAAACGTTTTTGCTACAGTGTTAAACAGATGCAAATTTTTTTAAACGGATGCAAAATTTCTTAAATGGACAAGCACGGCGCTTAAATGTTTTAGCAAAAGGGTTCAATGGATGCAATTTTTTTTAAATGGATGAGCAAATCATTTAAACACTTTCATGAACTGAAATGAAAAGCATTAATGTCCATTTTCCCATGGAGGGTCAGAAATGGGTCTTTGATTAAACAAAAAAATGGTCACAAATTAGGTGTTCCAAGAATTGATGCAAAGACAAGCTAGTAACCAATTATAAAACCATCAATTACTGAAAGTAACACATTGTCAAGGATACAATATGACATCAAATATCTCACCTGTTTTATGTTTTCCTCTTTGCTTTTGAATCTTCTGGATAAATTTCTTGATCAAGTTTGGCCTCTGAGTGTTGTCAATGCAGAATAAGGGTTTGACCACATGCTTCTCATATTCCATACCAGAAATTCTCTCCTGTATTTGTTTCTTTATTATTGCTATGTCTTCAACTGGTTTGTCAGCATGTGTTCCAACGATAAACACTGGGGGACAGAGGTAGGGCAGCTTATGTTGTGCATCATCATCTGGGTCATCAGTTGCCAGGGCAACACTGTGTACTGTAGCCAGCCATGACAGCAAATTCTCCATGTTGGTTTCATTGTTAGGGTTTTCCAATTTCACATCATTACTCCCTTGTCTCATGCAAGGCTCAGCTGCAGCATCCAAAGGCTTGCTGAGATTGTGCACCAATATATACAATGCTCGCTGTGATAAGAAGATGGGATGGCTGGCATAGTACAGGTGCTGCCCTGCAAAGTCCCAAATATCCATAAGATAGGATTCTTCTTTGAATAAACCACTTTTGATGTCTTTGCCTTGGAGATACTTCAACAACTGATGAACATGCTTCACAGTATCAGGGGGTTGAGCAACATCAATAATTACCTTGGGCTCATCTGAGGTGCAGTCCATTGTGTGTTCAATGCTAATGTTGTGCATAGCATCAACTGACAGGTAATCTCTTTTATCCTCAACCTGAGTAAAGTATCAAATAAGGTGAATTAATTACTTTAAGTAACAGTGATTTAGTTTAGCCAGCAAACTAATTACTCTTTCGAAATAATTATGCCCAAGTTTGATGTGAATTAAATAAAATACAAGTACTATACTGGGAGAGAAATTATTGTTTTGACTATCAGCAGTTCCCTGCTTTTTGGCTAAGACCACTGCAAAGTAAAAAAATCAATTAAAAAAAATAAAACAATTTTAATTTTTGCTTCACTTTAAGGTTCACATAATCTTTATTTGATATTAAGAATTTTAAATTATACTGTCATTAAAAGCTGCCTTAAACATGTTTGTGAAGAATGTTTTTAAAATTCTGACATCACCTCTTTTCTGCCATATTTGTAACCATTGAAAGATTCCTCTTCAAAATCTGCAGATGAAATGTGGGCTGAATCTTTTTCAAAATCTTCTGAAGTTTCATCTGAATCTTCTCCTGAACTTTCATCTCGCACAAAAATTTTTTCCACAACAGTCTTTGCCACATCTTTAGAACATTCCAACAGTCCTGGTTTATTCTCACCAATGGATTGCCAGTTCCTTGCTGCTTGGTCAACATCAATTTCACACTTTGAAGGATCCACTTCAATCCCCTCAGTGCTCTGTTCTTCAGAGTCAAATGGAAGGCCTAGGAGACTCTTCTTTAAACTGGTTTTCCCAGCTCGATCCTGACCGATGAGTAATATTCTACTGCGGTAAACTGTGACATATCCATCTTTCAAAGCCCTTTCATAAGCCAGCTGTGTGTTACGTGGATCTGCTATTTTGACTAATTAGAAAAAGTTTCCACAACACAAAGAAAAAAGTAATTGGTGCATTGACAAATTTGTACAAAATAATTGAAAAAAAAAGCAAAGGTAAAAGTTTACAAATCAACCAGTATAAATGTCCAACATGAATAATGTTGGAGTTAAAATTAAACCACCAAAAATTTTTTTTCTGATATTAATGCATTACTGAGTTTGGAAAACACATTTATTCCACCCTCACATAAAAATTACACAGTCAATCAAAATAATTCTTCTGGAATAAAATGTGGTGATGAGTTTGGTGAACATGAACACCAAAAGTAAACTGACTCAATGTTTTATAACATTAAGAATTAGAACCACTTGTGACTGATCACACAAAAAAGAGAGGCAATGACTTAAATCAATTCTTCCAAGTAATTAGGAGTCAATAACCAATTCATTGTTTGTAAAAGAGAAAGAAAAAGCACATATATCCAAAAGGTAACAACTACAAGTTTAAAAAACATTGCACAAAAATCACCAGTGATATTGAAATAACAATCAGAATTTAGTCATGCTAAAAACAAATTCAAGTTCTATTCCTGTAACTTAATTCACAAATAGTATTAGTTTATAAATTTTGTTTCATAAGCTACAAGTTATTAATTTTTTGAACACTTTCATTGAATCAAATAGAAAGAAAAAATAAAACAACAATTTCTATCAATGAAATGACTTGGGATACATTTTATCCTTTCTTTATTCCAGTCAAATAGAAAGCAAAACTCAAAACAATAATTCCTAACAGCACAGAATGATTTGTAACAACATTCACTCTCTTGATTCCACATCAAATCATATTTCCTTGTTGATGAACTTAATTTCAATGCCAGCAAAATTGTTAAAATAAAGCTTTTCAATATAGAACAAAAACTTCCATTACAAATGTCATGTATTTCTCAAGTGATGCCAACTTTGTTAAACCACACAAAAACTGTGACAGTATTTACAGTTTAACTACCGCCAGCTACCTGTAATAATCAGTAACAAGCAGAATAACTACTTGCAAGTCAATTGTTAGAACCAATTTAGTAAATGCACACGTCACAACAATAATGTGAACAGAAATTTCCTTTACTCACCTTGGAGATCTGGATATACTCGGTCAATTATTCCTCTATCTTCTAGCTCCGCAACACTTCTCATTCCTTCAACTGTAAAAGGATTCCCATGCACCCACAACGATTTGAGTTTCTTCAGCAGTTTTATGGCTGGATTTAACACAGTCAAACGGTTATAACTCAGATCCAGTTCCCACAGTGCCACCATTTCACCAATAGAATCAGAGATGGTGGTTAGTTTGTTATGTGAGATGTCCAGCAATTGGAGTTTCTTCAGCTGTGTTATAGCTGGACTTAACACAGTCAACTGGTTGTATCTCAGATCCAGTCCCTCCAGTGCCACCATCTCACCAATAGCATCAGAGATGGTGGTTAGTTTGTTATGTGAGATGAGCAGCAATTTGAGTTTCTTCAGCTGTGTTATAGCTGGACTTAACACAGTCAACTGGTTGTATTTCAGATCCAGTGTCTCCAGTGCCACCATCTCACCAATAGCATCAGAGATGGTGGTTAGTTTGTTATGTGAGATGTACAGCCATTTGAGTTTCTTCAGCTGTGTCAAACTTGCGGGGAATATGGACAGCTGGTTTTCTCTTACATTAAGTTCCATAATATTATTTAGTTTTCCAACATTTTCAGGTATTGTTTTAAGTTTATTCCCTGACAGGTCAAGTGCGTCCAACTCAGTTAATTCCTGCACCGCTTCAGGCAATTCAAGCAAATCCCATTCTGACAGATTTAATGTTTTTACTCCGAAAAAACTTGTTCCAATCTTACTTCTCAGCTTTTCTTTAGAAATATGGGAATCCATGTCTTAGTAATGTAACTGTCAGAACGAAAAAAACAAGCTGTCATTAAAGGTGAGTAACTTGAACTAACTTTCTTGTGGCATTTATAATAACAATCGAACCAAAAATTGGCAAGAATGAGGTTTATAATTTAACATCTACTGAACCAAGGTAATGATTTATTCCTCGTAATACATTATCTTTGGAAGCCATCCACTCTTCAGTGTTCTTTTAAACATTTTGAGTAAAGGACCGGATGCTTATGTGTAAAGGGTCTTGAGTTATTTATATTCATCAGAAACATTTCAACTTAAATCTAATTATATAATTTTTGTGTTCATAAACAATTGCTTGAGTTATAAATGTTAACGAAAAGGCAATTATGAACGAGAAATATATTTGAATTTAAATACACTGAGTTTTCCAAGCTGTTTTTCCAAAAACATACGAATTACTACTTCCATTTCAAAATTAATATCCAACAGGAAAGAAATAACTAGTGCAAATCTATGGTTGGTTTTGTTTTCACGTGATAACCTAAGACAGTTGTAAATAAACCAAAGCATGAAAATGGAGTTTTGTTGGAGTTTTGTAAATAAACCAAAGCATGAATGATTTCTAAGCTGTAGATATCAGACCAAGTTGCTAATTTTCAGACCTGTTGTTTGATTTTATCCTCTGTAAGCTATTTTTACTTGCAATTAACAGAGTGAATTCATCAGAAAATGGTCCTAGTCATTTAATAAAGACTGATTGGATAAGTCCTTCTCACTGACATATTCACTGTTTTGATACCAAAATAATCAGAATGAGAGCTCTTTGTTTTGTTTGGTTTTTTTTTTTAACAGAGTTTGTCTAGCAGCATGATGGTTTTAAGATTACAATTTTCAATTGAAGACATGTTTTGCATGAAATATCATCCAAATCACCCATAGTTGCTGTACTCATTATGTTATGTATTGAATGCTGTTGATGAAATCAAAAAATAACAGAGTAGAGAAAACTGGTTTTAATTTCTTATTCATGTTTATCAAAAAAAACCTTAACTAAGAAGGGAATGTGAAAAGAAAAAGTATATATCAATGAACTGAGGATAGTGATAAAGAACTCAATTGGTACTAAGCAGAAAAATGAGGAATTGAAAAAAGTGTCCATAATTAGAACTGGCCACCTATGAGAGTGTCCATTAGCAGAGAGTTGTCTGTAAAATAAATTAAGATCCTTCATTAATTAACGAATGTATCAAGGACTGTCTCCAAACCTATACAAATTGTGTCTGGTTTCTTGAATATTTAATTTTCAGCAAAATGAATTCAAGTTAAAAATTTTACAACTGCAGTCATTAACCAACATCAAAACTCATGTGTAACATGTTTATTTAACCCTTCACCTTGCATGGGTGACCAATACAGGAATTCTCCTTACAAAATATCAACACAACTAACATGTCATGCCTGTGGAAGTGGAAAGAACGCATCATGTGCACACACTGTTGTCCTGGATTTTGCCGAGTTAATTGTTGTTGTTGTTTTTTTTATTAAAATGTATAAATGTATAATGCATGTCTAGTTTCTTTCTCCAATTTTTTTATATTGTGATTAATTGATAACAGTCGTCTTATTTGTTAATGAAGAACATTATTACAAACAGAATTGGACAACGGGAAGTCCGGTAAACAACCATGGCAGAAACATGGATGACCGTGGTCTATCCATGGTCTTGACGCCGGAGTAATAAGCGATTATTGAATGAGGTTGAGCATGATGTCAAAAACTGAATGAAATAATTGTTTTATTATAATTTTTGAGGCATTCAGCTATTTTGAGCATCTCTCTAGGTTTGCAGAAGGTTAAGAACACTAAACTCTAAGGTCTTGGAAACTAGGCAGACATTGATCTCAAGAAGATAAATGCAGTATAAGCCTCAGATATTGCATTTTATCATGTCAACTTCACACACTGTTCTACACTGATTGAATGCTCTTGACCGATCAGCTTTTTCATTGTAAATCTTGTGTATAATGATCAAAATTATTGAATATGTGAAGGAAATTTTTTGTTCTTTTTGCAAACAAGAGACAACTGGCCATTTAATACTGGAATTGAAATTTTTTGGCTTGCACATTACAAGTATGATGTGGTTACTTATACATATTAATGAGAAAGATTCTTGATTAATCACAAAGAACTGATTTTAAAGGTCTCTAAGAATTTGAATTGTATCTTTTCATTGTCAGTGGTTCCCCTATACCCCTTTGTAAAACTCAGTCACATAAAAATATTTGGCATTTTCACATATCACGGATAATATCAAAGTTTTTTCACGTTCATGCCTTTGAGACATTTCACATGAAAGTAAGAGACCAAATTCCCTGACTAAATTTTTAATTTTCCTTGTCTTGAACAGTCTTAAGTGACAAATGATGACAGAATGTCTTATATTATTTGTTCAAGGAACATTAGAGGTCTGTTTTATGACTTCTATTAATCCATGTAAAGTTCATATCCTGTCATAACCCTGGTCAAAACTTAACCACTACTGTTCGAGAATAATACATTTTTAAAACCATCAAAAAGCTGGGAATTCATCGTGCAATACAAAATAGGTCACGAATCACGTTTAATTCAGTTCTTCATTCACGGGTCACGTTTAAATAAAAAAATTACTTCACGTGGACCTAAAAAGATCTTATTATCTTTAATCACGATTCAAGAAAAGGAAAAAAAATTAATTCACGATTCACGAGGAAAAAAATCGCCCAACTGTGTTTCACATAAATAGTATACGGGACCCTCTTGTCAATCACTGAAGCAGACAGCGAGCAAGTTTAATTTATTTTATCAAATACCTGACATACCTGCATTTAGATCAAAGCAATCAAGCATCAATTTGGTTACTTTACAGATTCAAGAGATTTTGAGTTCGTCTCTAACTTCTGTCTGATGAAATCAACTACACTCTATGGAATTAAGCGAGTATTTTGTCATAAGTTCAAACACTTCCATTGCTTAACGCGAAAAACTGAAAACTGAACAACTACCAGACAGAAGGATTAATGATCAGAGCTGATTGTCTTCAAGACGATCAGAAACAGTTTGTCCCTTTATTCTTTCCATTTCTGAGAGAATCTTCAATCAAAACTTCCCGTTAAGGCCATCTTAACTGACAATCACTGTTTTCCTTTTCCCTGTTGCTGAGAGTTTGTAACTTTAACTCGTCTCATTCAGAAGGCTGACTGAAGGCGCCTTTGTTTTACTTTATCAAAATCGTTATGTCTTCGTGCTTTGCATTTGACGAGTGTCGCTAAAGTTGAAATTATAATAGATCAGAAACCCACACACTCAAAATACAAAGGGAAACCAGCGAATATTGGAGATATCAGAAAGTTTGTGTGAACTGACAGAAATGGCGGCAGAAGCACTTCAGGGGAAATGACTTCAGTTCGATCGAGCGGAGAGTGTGAGTTCTTGGCAGAATTATTTCTGTTCGCGTCGCAAGGCTACACTTTACAAGTGAGCTAAATTCATATCTATATGGTACATAATTCTTACCTCAGCAGTGTGAACAAATCCTGCATTGAACAAACGAAAATCCAAATACAGATCGCTGACAATCTAACGTCTCTGCTCAAATGGACACTCCTTAATTCACACAATTTATTTAACTCCCTCCACAAAATATTTCAGGCTTCTCAAACGTCACGCGACCAACGGCTTGTTTACATTCAGTTACCGTGCCGAAAATAGCACGGTAAGTAAATTATGACTGATTATGCAATTGAAGCCATGTGGTTACTCAGTAGTTGTCACGCAAGGTACGGCTTCGTTGAATAGTGCTCTCGCTGTAGACGCTGTCCTTCCGTTGACATACTTTGTTTGGTGCTGGATTCTTATGTAATCTTTAGGCAACCAATTAAAAAAAAAAAAGTCAAAACAGCCAACAAGCTTACATCCCCAAGTGTAACGTTGCGTAAATTGAGTATTTCAGGTCTCCTAATTCTTACACTGTTTAACTATGACTCAAGTAGCGTTATTTCAATTTAGGTAGCGACACTTTTAGCAACAGATCAAGGACAACAAAAGGTCCTATGATGAAAATGTTATTTATTGTAACAAAAGGCTTTCTAATGTAATCGAAATAAACTTTCAAGGGAGAGTTAATACAAATATGAGGAAAACATAACGTAGTAATATTCTTCAAAGTTGATAAATATTTGAATAAGTGACGAATGTGATAGCCGATAAAGAAACTACTTCCAAACCTAAAAGAACTCGACCAACAATTTCGTTTTGTTTAATACCACGTACGATGTCGGGATTCTGATGACTTTTCAACGCAACAGCAATTCATATCGTTCCCCTTATAGGACTGACTTCAGCTGTTTAGATATGATATTATCATCCTGTCAGTCATTCGCGGGCGATGTTCTCCGCGTATTTTTTGTCAAATCGAGTAAGGAACTCATCAGGATGCCAGAAAAGTGTGCGTAAGCTCCATAGTAATCTCCTGATAATTATTTTCTGCTTTACTGCGAGTATCACCGCGACCGTATCTTGAGAAGTACCATCGCCAGGTAAGGGACGTCATCATATCTTATCGTTCAAGGAGTTATCTCCACAAATATCTTCATTTGATATGATATTCAAATCTATCCCTCTCTTTTTTAACTGCCACGGATGGATGCTTTAATTTTGGAGGCAGCTCATTCAATTTCTTCGAAATAAACGGTGTTTGACGCCTTGTCCTCACGTAGCGCTTTACCCATAACTATATATCATAGTCACAGCTTTCCCTTTCCATGAATAGGAACTTTATCGCTTCCTCGGCGAGTACTTTCAAAATATATCTGTGAAAGGAAAGTTATCGGTTTCACCGAGAGTTCGATTTTTCTCGATGTGGCGCACATATATCCCTACCGCTCTTTTGTTGTGTTTAAACAAAGAACAACTTTTTTTTTTTTTTTTGCAAGTTGATTGTTTCGCAGAAACAGCAATTCTTTGTAAACAAGCTCTAAAAAAAGAAAGCCCAAGAATCAATGAATAAAGTATTAGCAGAGCTACTAATCACCACTCCGTCGGCAACGGATGGATCTTCGCCGTTTAACTAGGCCGAACTTTGCGAGTTACACCTGCCCGGCGATGCACGATCTGGTAGCCACCATCCTCGGACGATATCGTCGTCACATTCTCACCCTGCTCCGTAATTAATGTTTCTGTCAGCACTGTCCAGAACTTTGTAGTCCGCACACTCTAATTTGAGAAATGAAGAAAAGAGACAAAGCTTGATGACGTTTGGGCATGCTTCCAGCTCGATCCTGAATCCATAGCAACAGTGGATACTTGCTAAGATGGCGACAAATAAAAATTTTTTAGATGTTTTGGTAACCAATAATCAGTTGGATATCTTTGAAGTAGACGACTATCTCTTAGCACCGACCAGCACAAATTTCCACACAGTGGAAGCGCAATCTGCTTAAACTGGTATTGCTGTGAGAAAAAGGAAGTGATAAAATATGGTGTTCACGGAGTATTTTGGCCTCCAATTAAGGAACGGTCTGTGGCGAAACTTTTAAGCTTGCACTATCTACTTGTTTTCACTGAGACATGTACACATCATCAAACCGCGCCGCTGTTCAATTTATTCAAGATGATGTTATGGTTTTAGATCCAGGCCAATGCAAGTTCGTGACAAGTGCAAAAGTTGTTCAGCTCTATAACAAAAATATACATGTTTGTCAGAAGTCTTGACCCGTAATGCCTAGGTGGAGGACAAGGAGCTGCAAAGAAAGTGAAAGTTGTCCTGTATTGGCCATTATTTTGTTGGTAAGTAAAGCAGGTGCCTCTATGTTGGTGTGTAACTTATAGTTGATTTTAATCTAGGGAAGGAGATGAGTGTTGATTGACAAAGAAAAACAAAGAATCAACGACACTATTATAAATTCACGGAGGACGAAGGCAATTGAAATTAATGAGTCATAGATAATAATCTGATGAGAAGCAAAATTTGCATGAAGTTAAAGTGAAGGTAGTGTTTAAGGGCTTTCAAATAACTACGAGGAAATGGTAGAAAAAGGAAATTAAAAAAACAAACAAACAAAGAAACAAACAAAAACCAAGGAATAAAACGAAAAAACAACATTATAGAAAAAAACAAACAAAAAAATACGAAAACAGGGGAAAAAACAAAACAAAAAAGACAAAAACTAGGAGAAATATTAAATAAAATATTAAGATAAAAAAAAATTCCCTAAATATCGCAAAAGGGAGGGGCCATTTATCTCGGTATAGCTCCGGTTATTTTTGCCGCGGGGTAAAACAGGGAAAACGTTTATCTGAATTTCTCGTAAAGCGCGCTGAATTTAAAACTAAAACTATGCACACATCGCATTATATTACAATTTTGCAATATTGCTATAAATTATACATTGGTGAAACAGGAAGACGATTAGGTGACTAATTCCGAGAACACTTTCGTGACGTAGAATTAAATGACTAGAACACATCCAAATACGTCGCTAGACACTTCAATCTCCCTAATCATTCTAAACAACATATGACAGTTAGCGGCCTTTCCTTACATCTAGATAATTCGGAGAGCCGTAAAACGCTAGAACAAAAACATATCTTCCAAATCGGCACTCTTAATCGCCACGGTATCAACGAGCGCTTTTCATTCAACTAATTTATTATTGTTTTCCCGTCACTACAACCCACAACTCCTCCAATCGCTCTGACGAAGGGCTAACGCTCGAAACGTTAGCCTTTTAACTCTTTACAATGGCCAATTTTCGTTTTCGACTCACTTGTTAACACTAAATTACCTGCTAAACTCTCCCACCGAAGCAGCACCAGAGATTCTTTAAAAACTTACCCTCCTTAAAACTAAGCACCTATGGTTGGTTATAATATTCTAGTATTTGAATATGTTTAAACTTCCAATTGTGTTCTTTCCCACCGCATAGATTAATGCTGACCAGGACGTGCAGCATAGGTGTCGAAAGGTCGTGATCAATACACGATTGATTAGCCTGACTCTTTCATCGTGAGACAAACGATTAAACTTTCATTTATCTTAACGTATTCTTTTTTTTTGTTGTCGCTGTCTTGTGTGTTTTTTAATAGTACTAGTCAATGAAGCTTGACGTATCTATTTTTCTCACCATTGCTCCTTTTTAATAACATGGAGTTCAAATGAAATGGCTTGGAATGGATGGAGTTTGAGCCAGGCCGCAGTGTTACAGAGCGGTGCGCGGTGTCACGGTGTTTCGGGTATCCCTGAATTTTGGGCTAAGATTTTTAATCTCCCACAAGAAACAGGGTAAAAAGTTATAACTGGAAAATTTTGGAATGTCGTCTTACCTTACCATAATACTAAAGGTAGATCGATAGAATTTCGGGGGACAACCCTATCTACTTTATTTAGAGGCTTGGTAAAATGAGACTGAAATTTAGGTAGCCTAAAGTATGATGAGCCGATGCAAGATTAACAGTGGAGCGGACGTGCATTTACGAAGTATCTCTACAAAAACAGAAGTAGATAATTTAAAACGATCTGGATCATAGCATAATTAATTTATCGATATAAATTCTCTTTTACTTTTACCTGATGCAAGCTTTAAAGTAACAGTTGTAGAAAGAGGGTTCAAAGGGGATAACCGTTAGCCATAAAACGGCCAAAAAATTTAGCCGTCAGACGTAAAAAATTGACAAATTTTAACCGTTAGTCGCAAGAAAAGTTTACCGTAAAAAATACATCTGGTGGAAACGATGGAAAGGTGTTAACTGTTAGCCGTAAATTGGCCAAAATTTTAACCGTTAGCCGTAAAAGCCATAACCCCATTGAGACCTGATGGGTTATTTTCTTCAATTAGTCAAAGGAGAAAAATTCTTTTTATGCAAAGACGTCTACAAAGTTTTGGAGAAAAAAGGGAATAATGTGCACGACAATTGTGATAAGTGACCGTTTTGCGGCCAAATTAGCGTTATCGCGGAGCCCATTTTCCAAGTCCAACCACCAGATAAATTTAAAAGAAGTAAGAATGCACTTCCGTTTAAAAGCTGCAGGAGAAGGGAACTATATACCAAATAAAAGTATAAAGGAATGAAAAATTTAGTGAAATAAGAGTCAATGATTAAATTATTTTGGATGGGGAAGTCTGGGTATTGGCGACATCTTATGAATAAACTCACAGTAAAGGAAAACATTCACCTTAGCGGTGCATAGTCTTACAGGCATTTAAAGAAGCGACGAGGCTGCTTCATAAGACTGGACATAAATATTGATACACAGGACTAAATTTATGCAAAAAACATGACAAATTACTCGACATAAATTAAGTAACAATACACAATGATATAAACATGAACTTCAAGTACACAAAGTAACTAATAAAACATACAAACACTCACAGGTAATTAAAACCTAGACGTGATACACACGGAAAATGGTATGACAATAGTTTCTCAGTAATGATAGTGATAATATCGGTAACAATGATAGTGACAATAGTGATTAAACTCAAATGAGGTTGATCTTTAACTATATGTATGACTAAGGAGCATCGACCTACCGGAAGTCAATTCGCGGTTAAGTGGTGTCGTGATACTGGAAATCTGAATAAACCGTCCCTCTTGATGTGAAAATGTAATACCGGAAGTCGATTTTCTAGAAGTAGAAACTGTTCCTCAACCTGCTACGAGGTAAAGTTGAAAATGTTGTCGAATCGACTCTATTCGAATGGAATGGGACGATTCACCTCTTCTTAAGTCATACTCTAATGCTGTTTGCCAAAGATTTAAACAATAATTAAGATAACAATTGAGTGCCGGAATAGGCTCTCTGATGGACCAAGTGATACAACGGAACCATATGTACCAGTTTATTTACTTATTTATTTATGTTTTTATTCGGGACTTTTTTAAAATATCGTAAATGTTGAGCAGTAAGCTTCTATCATTTGTTATTTTTATTTACTGAGCAACACTTACACTTCACTGCACGTGATATTTGTAGAAATAAAGTCTAGTTGTGAAATAGCCACTAAATTGTCTCACTGACTGATACAATTCCTCTGTAGTGCACCAGCAAAGAGGATCATACAACATCACTTGTAAAGATAAATTTCTATTCGCTATAGAAAATTGAATTCCACAAACTCAGTATCGAAGGAAAAATCTTCGTTTTGGGGCTGGGCAAAACATCAGATTCGCGGAAAGGATGAAAAAACAAAGAAAATATAAATGCTCTAGACTTAATCATTATTAATAATCCCTTGATAAGGTTCAATAGAATGGTTTGAATCAATATTAAATATTTATGCAATATGAGAGATAAAGGGAAACCGGGTTCCAGTCCTTAGCAGATTACCCGCCTGTGAACTCAACCAACAAGGCAATTGACCGCCAACCCAGTTACAGGCCTTACAACAATATATTTTTCACAAATTCGGCTCACTTTTTTATCTGTCTTTATTTCACAAATTTGATCACATTTCTATTATTATTACTATTTGTCTTTATTTCACTAAAACACAATAAGTTGCAAATGATTTATTGAGGCTATCACAACTGCTATGGGAATTTAGAGCTTAGCACTGATTTGTGATTTAAAGCTAAACATGGATTCATTGTTAACAAGGCCACAGACGAAGAAAAAAAAACCCGCGAACGACTGGGTTTAAGGGAACAAAGGTTGATATCGGACGTCAATATACTTAAAACGTAGGCAAGTGTTTGCAACCCTTCGCCTTATTCGTTATTTACATTTAAAAATTTGATCATTTTATTCACCAATTTGCCGGCTGATTAACATTTTTCCCCATTAATCTGGTTGAATAATGTAAAAGAAATTTCGTATCCTAATTTCTTCGAGGAAAAAAATTTTCTGCGAGTTTAAGAACTATGACTACCAATACCACTTTCATTTCACAGCCACAAAAAGATCCTTGAGGATGAAATGAGTCGAAAATTTTCGGAGTCCACAAGAAAAACGCGCTTCGTATTGTTTTCATTGACAGTCTAGTCAGCACCACAGTAGCGCAGGTGACAGGGATGCACTGAAGGCGTACCACTGATGTAATACACAAAATATCCATTGCAATTCCTTACTTGGATGTTGATGGACCAGACGCAGCATCCTCCTGACCAATTAAAGCAGACCTGCCTGGTGACTATACCCTCGCTCACTGTAGGATGAACCCCGTTTAACCAACCAGTTGCATGCGTTCCACAGCGGTGAGTTGGAACACATGTGGCAGCCATTTTATTTCCGGCTGCCCCCTGGAAACGAAACCATTTTGGACCGAGTGTATTGTCGCATAAACCAACTCCGGTGAACGTTTCTTTCCTGTTAGCTTCCGTAAGACTTGCAGGATTTTGACATTCTGAGAGAGATAACAGATAAATGCACAGCTAAAGAGTTATAGTGATGCTACCTCATTGTTGTTTCAGTTCATTTCTTTCATTTTCATTTGTCTCCTTGGTGTTTTACGTTTCTTACATAGCTTTTTAAATACTCTTTAGGAGATTCAATGGCTTCAACACAGTTCGAAATGATTGACAACATTCTTGTTTCATGCATTTTATCAGTTCATTAATCTGTTATTAAGATATTTTCTCCTCTGATCATGTGCGTGGGAAAGAGCTTTGAACCTCAATTCGAGTAAAATTATCATTCTTATTTTCTTTGAGATAAAATATTTACATGTACGGCTCACGACTCACTCTTCTGAATCATTACCCGCCCTAATTTCTAAAAAATAAAGAAGAGCAATCTTCAGTGAAGCATCTAAAGTCAGACGAAAATATCTGAGATAGTATGAGATGAAAAAAAAAATGCTAGCCTCTGCAATTGTAAGTAAAATGATTTCACATTACTTTTAAAAGAAAAAACCACCAACCGGCTGACTGCACATAGCAACTTGTTCTTCCATCCCCTACGTAACCAAGGTTACAAGAACAGTTGTACGAACCAATGGTGTTAATGCACGTGGCTGTTACACGAAGGCAAGTGTGAACACCAGCTGTGCATTCATCTATATCTGGGAAATATAAAAAGTTATCTGTTCACACTGAACAGTTCATGGATTAGTCTTTTCTAGGTAAACAATTTTTATCATCTCCTAATGCAAAACAAGGTAACTAAGATGAAACTGGTTTTAAAAAGTCCAATCCGCAGAAAGGCTATTTTCCTTAAGGGATACAAAAGAAGTTCCTTCGGAATTGATTTTATATATTTGTCATCTGGAAAAAAAACTATTTGACTTTCTTTATCTTAGTTATGAAACAATTTTATCATTTGTGCGGTTTTTAAAATATCAAACATCCGCATGGATGCTGATGCTACTGATAGTCCGTAATTAAGGAAGTCGATCAAGAGGAACATGGTGGAAGAAATCTGAGAGAGAGAGATGACGAACAAGTACTGAACATGAAGTGAACTTGTACGACGAGCAGTTTATAAAAATGAGCATAGTTCTCTAACAAGAGGCCTTCTGTGTGTCCCACACAAAAAGAATAAGTAATTTCAAAAGTAATCTGTACATAATGTCCTTACCTACACATTCTTTGCCACTTCTAGTGAAACCAGAATGACAGGAACAGTAATAAGAGCCGTTGGTATTTGTGCAGTTTGCATTAGAACCACAAATATGGACGTCAGCACTACACTCGTCAACATCTGATGAGGCAAATTGCGAAAAAATCATAGACGTAGCATTTTATATTTTAAAAAAGTACGCTCTCAGAATGAAAGTTCCACATTCGCAAGTTTATTCATGAAACACCTCTGAGACTTCGATACAGATTCAAAGGTTATGGTAGCATCACCTTTTCATTCAATTTTACTTTTTCTTCAAAGCTGACGTTAAGAGCGTTAGCCCTTGGTCATTCGCTCTAACGACGGCTAAATTACCTTGTTATACTCTCCCACTGACGTAGCTCAATAGTTTCATAAACTTACCCCCCACTCCCCTCCCCCGGAAACAGTTGCCTAAAACGAGAGGTTTCAATACAGCTAAACTTACCTTCTGTCTCCATATCACACTGAGCAAGTAGGGATTTTCCATTAACAATCGAATTCAACCAATAGTTGCCACTGATTGCGTGACCTTCACTCAACTTGATTTCTCTACATGTCTCCGCAGGCAGCTCAGGTATGGAACCGAGAGGGACTGGAAGAAAACAACAGAGGGATCAGAATTAAAAAAAGAAACTGGCTGGCTCCCCAGGGATGAAGAATAATGTCTCTAAATGAGGGTCTCAATGGGTTTAACCATTAGCCGTAACACAGCAAAAACAATTTAGCCGTTAGGCATAAAAAACCAGTAAGCAGTTGTCGTGCTCGTCGTAAAAACCAGTTAGCAGTTGTCGTAAAAGAGACAGCCGTTAAAGTTTTGCTTTAAAACATAACGGAAAAAGAAATGGCTAAAATTTTAACTTTCAACCGTAAAAAAACAATCACCTTAATAAGGCCCTCCTAAAGAAAGTGTTCAAAGAAAAATAACAGGGAGAGGAAAAAGCCCACATTATGTATTTTACGTTAAATTATACAAAAAGCTTTTATAATGAACTGCTGTGCCACGCCAAGATATGCACAGGGATCCGGTCTTCTACTCGAGTGCCTTGCTAGCATATGGGTCCATGTGAGACCACGGAATACGCCAACGGTTCTTTCTCTTTTGTAGTTTAGTCGACTGTAGTTTCTGGAGTATGTTAAAAACAAAAAGCAATAACTCACCCCTATTCTTGTCTCGTGTAAGATAATATCGGAATGAATCTGGCACAAAATGCTCAGGTTTGGCCTTATTAGTGCGGTCATTCAACTCACAGCTATCTTCCCCTATTACGTAGTTCAGGCTCTGACACCTCACGTCATCCCTACAAGCATGTAAACACTCCATTGCGCTAGACTTCTTCATCGTCTTAAAACTGTGTCTCGTTAACATCATGCCGAAAATGGAATATTCCGTTCCACACTGTTCAGCGGTTATTGCAGACAGCAGGTGGACGATAGATAAAGATGCAACGGGAAGAACCATCCTTAGACCAATTCGGCAAATCATTTCACTGCAAATAACATTCGACCAGAAATATAGTCCTTTCGAGTGGCTGATATTTTATAGAATTATGCCAAGAGATGGGGGAGTTTTAAAATAGCACTCAAAATCATGTTGTTTCTTATGGTAATTTTTCAATGCAAGTGACGTCATAGTTACTGACGGGTGTGCACTTCAATTTGCCTGATTGGTGATAACTTCGCGGTCGTCCGATTTTGTTAATCACTCGTGTGATTACAGACCGAATTGGACTCCACTCGGTCCTGTTACCTTTATTAATCGGATAGCAGGTACAGGAAAGGGTTCCCACAAGTGCCTGAGTCGACACAACATCAGTATTTATCGAAGCTAAAGACTAATGATGTCATCCATGATTGAAACTTAAAATAATACAAAATTTAAGCTACAAACTTATGGGTTTATCACATGAAGCTTCCGAAAGTTTTGGGAAAGAAATGATAAAGTGTACCTTGAAGTAACAGTCAAAAGTACTGAGGAGAAGGGAAGAACCCAGATTAGTGTTACATTCTCAATCTAACAATGATCGAAATCACTTTTGCAATGCTTGTGCAAAATCCGAAGGCTCTCCAGCGCAGTTACGGCTTATTGGTAACATTAGCCATGTTTCTAAGCTAACATATTTCTTCTGATGCTCTGACTAACAAAAGGAATCACTGAGTTCGCTATGCTTGATAACAAACATAAAATAAAAAAATTTAAAACACAGCGAACGCTATGGCGAAATTATTTAGTGAATGTAAACCTGAAAACGCCAACCTTTCACCGATGAGCAGAATTTGGCCAAGATCTTTCTGTAGAAGTAAATCCCTTTAAAGTTGGATATCTGTTCGCAAAATGAGGTTTTATCTCGATCACAACCGTTACGCATTATTGAGAATTGCAAATGAATGGCTTGAAAAGCTCACAAAGCCGAAAGGGTTACAAAAAAAACTAATCTCAATCAATATTTAAGAACATAATTAAAGTGCCTGAGTCGACACAACATCAATATTTATCGAAGCTAAAGACTAATGTTGTCATCCCTGATTGAAACTTAAAATAATATAAAATTTAAGCTACAAAATTATGGGTTTATCACATGAAGCTTCCGAAAGTTTTGGGAAAGAAATGATAAAGTGTACCTTGAAGTAACAGTCAAAAGTACTGAGGAGAAGGGAAGAACGTAAATATTTCTCTTAAAATGGTATCGTTAGCGTTTTGCCAATTGAAGCTGTGCAAAGAATGTTATATTAAGAGATAAATTTAAGGTGGGGGCGGGGGGAAATGAGAATAGCACCGTTAGAATTATGTTTAGTTAAGTTAAACCGAAATAAAATTTACCTAAACTAGCGACATAACATCGGGTTAATCTGTCTGCGGAAGAAATCACTTCTCAGTACGTAAGCAGAAATGCTTCGAAAGCAAAGAAAGAAACAAATATTATAAAGATTATAATTTCAGACTAGGCAATAACGTTGAGAAATTTTTATCACTGAAGCGCACTTTGTTTCCGACAACACCATGAAGATTCTTAAAGCGTTGTTCGTTCCTAACAACAAAAGGAAACGTTGTTCGTTTTCAAGAACAAAATGCAGCATTGTTCGTTTGGTATGTAATCGTTTTTTACTCATGGACGTTTCGTAAGTTTAAGAATCTTTTTCTTGGTTTTTAACAATACCATGGAGACTTTGACTACACAGAAATCGATCATATGCCTGTTCGGATTTGAAATATGTTTGAGTAACGATTTTAAAAATTTATTCGTTTCTAACAACAACGGGAAGCGTTCTCCGTTTCTGACAAAAAAATGAAGCGTTGTTCGTTTGGTGCCTACTCGTTTCTCACTCATGGGCATTTCGTAAGCTCGAGAAAATTTTTCTTGGTTTCTAATAGAGACATAAAGACTTTAAGTACACAGAAATCAATCATATGGTCAGAAAGGCCATATGATCGACCCTAATCGTCGCACTGGGGGGCTTGTTGACGTGGTCTTACTTCACCACCACACTCAATGCAAGGATGAATGCTCATTTTGATCAGTTCGTATTCGTATTGTAGCTAGCTTTACCCTCTTCATATATACTTTGATCGGATCAAAATATACATGCAACCGCTAGAGGAAACAGAGCACAACTAAATAATTTTTGCCTATTCTGATCCTAAGGGAAATGATGCTATCAGACTACTACTGTGAAAAAAAGTCACAAGCATAAACAATAGACTATTATCTTAAAAATATCACACTTACCTTACGCAAGGGAACAAGTTAGTTTTTTTTTGTGTTACTCGCTTTACCTTTTACCGACTTGTCGAACGCGACAATCGACATTCATGTACGTGGTGTTTTCATCTGTCGTCGTTAAGAAAGTCACAAATAGACACAACAGAACTTTACTTGTATGTTACGCTGCATGCATTTATTGTTATAGAAACGAACAACGCTTCCCTCTGTTGTTAGAAACGAGCAACGCTTTTAGAGTCGTTACTCAAACATATTTCAATTCTGACCACACAATCGATTTTTGCGGAGTCAAAGTCTTCATGCTAATTTTCCAATGCGAGTGACGTCATAGTTCTGACAGGTGTGTCCCCGCAGGCTTGAGGCTATCAGTGACCTAACTGGTGTATAAACTTTCCACCGATATGCTTTTCTAGCCTTATTTACGCCTAAGTTTTACGAATTCTTCCTTACACAATCTTACACAAATTACGTTCGAAGAGATGGGTATCCTCTGATCACGCTGGTATGAATAAGGTTTCATGTGAAGTTTCCATATTTTACCTAAACTCTGACTGAATAAATCCTCCATATGGCATGAAGAGAAGATTCCGTGAGCTATATTATTGCAGTTGCAGCACGCTCGATTGCTGTCCATACGGGCGGTTTAGCCGAAAAATCAATTTTAGCTTGTGGCGACACAGAAAGAAGAGAATTGGACAAAAACCCAACCAAATTTTTGAGACGTGTCTTAAAACCTCTTTCACGGGCAAAAAAATCAAGGAAAACTTTATTCGACGGGAAGTCGAAAGGACCGCTCTTAGCGAGAGCGGTACTTAACAACGAAGTTTGCCTCAGTGAAGCCATGTTTTCTAAAAATATGCTCGAAAATCTCCGAGAAAATTTGGTTAGAATACTGCAGAGTTAGCAATTTGAAATCTTTAATATGCAAATTTCTGGAGGTTTTTTGTGCGCTTGCATTTTTAAAGAATTCAACTAATAGTTTCTTTTCTTTTGATTTTGCATATGAATTACTGAAACGTTTACAAGAAGGGTCCCTTACAATAGCGAATGGAGGATGGAAATAACTGCCTGAGGAGAAAACTAACACAATTATGTAGTTCAATACACATCAATCAATCTAACAGCCTCTCTGTGAGGGTGTGTTAGACATCTTTGATATATCCAAATGTGATTGGCTATCATGTTTCTAGGAAGTCTAACATTAAATTGCTAGTACATCCATCGCAGTCAACAAACTGCTGTTAAGCTTCTCGATTTGTTCAACCGCTACAAAACATCGAAAGAATTTCTTTTTCAGCTGGTTTTTGAGGACATGGGAGTTTTTCTCCACTTGTTATTTATTTCTGTGGCTCTCTCCCACGGACAAGTTCTATCCTGCCCAGATGGTAGGTTTCAAATCTTGCATTTGTTTATACGAAACTTTCAGTTTTCTCCTTCAAAACTTTCAGCCATGTAAAGGCCTAATTGATAAAATGGCTAAGAAACTCATAGTCCAATTCATTGCATTGTTATCTTTTATTCATTCAAAAATATTTTCGATTCTTTTTCACTATATGCGAACGTATGGTTGCATAGTTTTTTTTAAAGTTATGAGCGTGCAATCTTCGCAACTTCTTAGCTAATGATATGTTTCGTTGCTTATAGTCTTCAATTATTTTGAAACACCCATATAATAATAATCTCACTCATATAAAAATAAACTAAAGTTTCATCAAGGTCATCTAAAATTAATGAAAAGATTTTCGCAAGAAAGATCCTCTAAATATGAAAAGCCCTGCACTCAAGGAAAGGCAAATTGATGAATTAACTAATTGGAAATGAAATGCTTTTCATTCCGTTAGTTTTACATTCTCTCGTGAAGTAAGAATATCTTTCTTGGGTACATTATCATTCACTGTTGTCATATTTAGTAGATATAATTTTTTTTATTCAGACAACTTTTGTAGGAAAAATTTTTACCTTGAAAATAGAATGCAGACTGGTGTTAAACATAGATCAAAACGTTGTCGTGTAACTTTTAGAACTCGGAATTCGATGCATATTTTTCTCGTTATAGCACTCCTGCTGTGTTTGCATTGTGCGATATTTGAAGCCTGAAGAATAAGGTTTTCATAGCCAATAAAAACAGAAAGAAAATTGTTTATATACAGGGAAAGTAATTATGTTTTCAATAATGCAAAAGGAGTACTGAATGCAAATAACCAGGCGCATTAAAACTTCTCACTTGACAGGTGGCTAACAGATAGAAGTTATGAATGTGTAACCATTCCCATAGTGATATTAATTAACAACTCTTTAGTGGGACATTTTCCTAACTCAATTAAATCGATGCACAATGAAGGGAAGGGAAGATCTTAAACTTCAATAGCGGTTTGGTAGGGGTCTTTTTAAATATCTATTCAACACGTTCACGTTTTATCGAAAACAATTTTAATTGATACGAATGATGGAAAAACAAAACAGAACAAAAACAAAATAAAAATCACAATGTAAAATTAAGCATGGTTTGTGCTTAGCGTGTGTATATCGTGAAGTGGATGCACGAAGGAAGTTTGCAGAGCACGAGAGAAGTGAGTTGGTCGAGGTGAAGCCAGGAGCAATGTTAGCTTCTCGAGTGCTCCCCAAATTTCCTATGTAGATCCATAACACGACATGCACTCGCTAATAGCACGAGCCAATTATTTTATAACATAGATGATATAGCTTGTGCACAAAGAGAAATTTCTAATACGATTGAATCGGGTTCAGCCCGTAATCGCTCTCTACGCGAAAACTAACAATAAAAGGCAAGGCGAAAACGGCCCATAAATACTAAGAGACCAAAGCTTAATTTAAAGAAAAGCTAAATTTGCTTCTTTGAAGCGGAAAACGAAAGAATTCCTTGCATTTGCGAGACCCGCATAATCAATTCAGCATTTTGGATTCGTTTTTATTATTATTATTATTATTATTATTATTATTATTATTATTATTATTAAAATCAACAGCCAGAATGTGTCGCTGTTTGTTGAAAATTTGAGAATTCTGAAAAATGTAAGTTTTGAATCAATATCTTCAATTCAACAACACTTTTGGGACTCGTCAACTCAAAGAATACTTACTGTTCTGAAAAAGAGTTTCCGAAGTCGCAAAGCCTTACTTAAGGTCAGAAAGCTCAGTTTGCTTCTTCACGGCCATAACTCGTATAGCGTTTGGGAATGAAAAACCGTTATCTCCAAAGGTATTTTCGTGGATTGACGGAGCTCAATAATTTTTTTTTCTTTTCTTTTTTTTAAACACGTATTATCTAGCATTTTTACTATAATTAATTTTTAGCCTTTAAAGGTGTATCTCAATCGAAATGGAACAGAAAAAAAGTCTGAGAGTTTTGAAACCACTCGGAGGGGGCAAACGGGAACTTACCTGCCTAGGTGAATTGCAAACCTCGTGTTATACATGCTCGGCCATGCCTACGTCGAGACACCATGATGGCTCATTTGGAGTTTGGTAGAACTTGCAAACGCGCGCTTGGTTATAACAGCTTTTATAATAAATCGTGATTTGAAATAATGTAGAAAAATTGGAAGTTCATGATTGAAACGTCTTACCTATATCATAACATTAAACATTAATTGCAGTTTTCTAAGGACGAATTTTTCATCGGAGTTTGGGCTTTGAGTGTTGCAGTTCGCAACTTTTGGAGGTCATAAAATCCTCCTCTAGCGATCTTCCAGGCTTGAAAAAACCTTACCCGTTGTTACTTTTAATACAACTTGAACTCCGGTAAATTAGTGAATATGTCATAATTATCGTTACACGTGCATCGAACAGGGAAACTAAAAACACCTGAGACCCACAGGATTGATGACCCATTTTGCTTTTTAACTCTTACTGATTTGAATTTTTAGATCAATGCCGTATATTGGCATTTCCATCCACTTTGTTCTTCGTGGGAGAACGTCTTATTAACCACACCATAGCAAACATCAGTGTGATTGACAGGGATACGTGTGAATATCGTTGCTACTTGGACCACAACTGCGTTAGTGTTAACTTTTATTTTGGAGAAAACGGTGCAGAACCACACAACTGTGAACTGAATAACTCAACGAGTAAGGAGTATGATAAAGATCTGGTGAAAGCAGCGAACTACGTGCACCACGGAACCAAGGTACCAGTCGTTAAATATAAATTGCACTACTTTCTCTTTTTCAATTCATCATACCTAATATTCATGTCTGGAAAACACCTTTTATCGATCATTTGGTATTTTTACATAAATTTTAGACAAGTGCTGATCTCGTTACGGATCTTTAGTAGAAAAGTACCAACAAAAAACAAAAGTCCTTTGAGTGCCCTAAGGACACCTAACTCTATTAAGAAAAGCAGGTAATTTTTTAAAGTCATTTCAGAACGTTGGTCACCGGCCTTGAGCAAATAATTGATCGCTGTTTTTCTTGCAATGAGGAAAGCACAACAATAATAAATGGAATGGCCTTTCGAATGCATTTCTGCAAAAGTTAGTTAAATTCAATTGGGTTTCAGGCTTGAATTGGGTTTAATAATCGAAATAATTAGATACATCTCACGGCAGAAGAGTGTGTACGACTATGGATATAACGATACAGTTGAGCTATGAGCGGGGTTACTGAGTGCTGTTCTTGGGAAAGACAATTTACTCTCTAATAGCCTGTCTACAGACGACCTTTCCCGATTTTTCTGAGTGATGGGAGTGACTTACACGGGCTACATTTGAAATTCCTTTCTCCACCAAATTGTTCTCAGGTTCTCGGCGAAATTTCGAAGAAGGCTGTCAAGATATTAGACAGTTACTCGTGACATCCCATCCTGGGGAGCGATAATTCTTCTTCTCACCTTATGCTGAAAATGTGGTCTCGAAGTTTTGTAATGTGTCTTTTACAGAATTTCTCTTTTAACGCCAGTGACGAGTTTTCTTTTTGTTGTTGTTTTTTTTTATTGTTTTTGAAGAATTTTTGCGCTCAAGCTCCGTGTAAAAATTACGGCACCTGCCAGTCGGGATTTACAAGAAAACGATATCGATGTTTATGTGCGTCTGGATTCACTGGCCACGACTGTGAGGAAGGTGACGCTTAAAATGATAGAAATGAATTTTGCTTTTAATTTTAACGCAGTGGTCTATTTCTTCAGAGGGTTCAAGATTTAGAATCGGTTGTACTTGTGACACATATTTAATAAGACCCATTATGGGGGGAAAGAAGTATGGGGGCGCAATTTCGAATTCCATGCTCTTTTTCTCAACTCTGGGTATTGTGTCTTGTTAAGTATGAACAGGAAAGAACTTGAACCACCTCCCTTAGGTGTTGCATTCATTTTCTGTTTCAAAGACCATCCTGCTTCTTTCAAGTCTTTTGTTAATAAATTAGTTAGTTTGTAGGATTGTGGTGTTCTTTCTCTCGGTCAGATTATACCGCAACAATATTCATAACTGCAAAGATATCATCCTGCAAAGCATGATCTTGTTAAACAGAAAAATTACACGTGCATTCCTTATTCCCTAAAAACGCCCATTAGCCCCGTGAATAATTATAGTCGTGGCAAAAAAATTCATATACTTTCGTTATATTGACTCATCCCCTTCTCATAGTTATTCTTTATCGCTATACCTGAAACATAGTCCTTATTTGATTTCAGACATTGACGAGTGTTCTAAAAACAGCCATAACTGCAGCTGCACAACTTCTACTTGCACCAATACCAATGGATCATCCAAGTGCATTTGTAAACCTGGATTCAGTGGTGATGGACACAACTGCACAGGTACTGAACACTATTTAAAGAATGATAATTTGTCATTTCACCACAACAAAACCTACGCAACTGGCCAAAGTAGAGTCATTGCATATACTAACCTGTTATTAGTAAAAACGTGATGGTCATATAGTGGAGCCCTCTCTCCCCTTTTCTCAATCAACTTAGGTGTTCGTAATCATGATCATGAGCACGGTGTGTTGATTCCAATTCAGATATCGATGAATGTGCCACCAATACCCACAACTGCAGCAAGGACAATGCCACTTGTACAAACACTGCGGGGTCGTTCAACTGTTCTTGTAATCCTGGATTTATTGGAGATGGACACATCTGCCAAGGTAAAATCCTACACATCACATCTTACGCCACCTAGCCTCTATGACGTTTGCATAACCGCAGACGTTTGACCACTATGTTAACATTGTATATCACGAATTTTTGTACACATATTGGTTCATTTCAGACATCGGCGGAGATGCTGAGAATACTTCCAACAGTAACAACGAAAACGCTATTTGCGAAAATTTCGATGGATCTTCGAAGTGTATATGTAAACCTGGATTCAGTGGGGATGGATACAACTGTACAGGTAATAAATTTTCTTCAGGCCATATCAGTCATTAATGAAGGCAGTACAAATAATGACCTGATATTCTTGTTGTTATAATAATAAAAGAACCCTAAATATCTTGGAAGAAGTCGCGTTTGATGATCCAGATAATACTTCAATCTTTTTTATTTCATTAGATATACAATTATTGTCTGTTAAACTTGATCAGCAGGCATTGTTGTCGTTTCGGTCAGTATGTTTTTCATTATTTTATTATATATACATATATATATATATATATATTTTTTTTTTCATTCTCTCCCTACAATCATGGTGGCAAATATCATTTTGTTAATTTCATTGCAGACATTGATGAGTGTGCTCAGGATACCCACAACTGCAGTAGGGACAATTCCACTTGTACAAATACAGAGGGATTGTTCAACTGCTCTTGTGATCCTGGATTCAGCGGGGATGGACACAACTGTGCAGGTGTGAGAATTTTTCAAAGTATGATTGCTTTCCCGTTTCAGCGAGTAAAACATACATGGCCTGATCTTCTTGTCCACAAAAATTTCAAAAGAGTCCTACTCTTTTTCGTTTCTTCTATGACTCAACATTTGATGAACCTAATTATGACTTACGTTTGTCTATTTAATTTTTTGTGACTGATTAAGTTTTCATTACTGCAATTTTTGCATTGTATAGTGAGACCTCCTTACTTTTATGAGATTGAGTACAATCGGTTGATTTCATTGTAGACATCGATGAATGCGCTACAAATACCCACAACTGCAGCAGGGACAATGCGACTTGTACAAATACCAAGGGATCGTTCAACTGCTCTTGTAGTCCTGGATTCACCGGCGATGGACACAACTGTAAAGGTGACGAAAATTATCAAAGCATGGTGTTCTGTATTATTTGCACATAAAACGTTCAGATCTCTTGGCATAAAATACGACATACACGATGACCTGAGATTCTAAACACAGGATCAACAGGTGCGACTGTCATTTCCACAATGCAAATTGGGGACCTACCCCAGCTCCTATTCCCCTTTTGCCCGGCTACTCAATATCATGATCATGGTATGTCCTGTTGATTTCATTTTAGACATTGATGAATGTGCTGGAGATACGCACAATTGTAGCAGAAACAATGCTACATGCACAAATACCGAGGAATCGTTCAACTGCTCCTGTAAGCAGGGATTCACTGGAAATGGACACAAATGCAAAGGTAGAATTTTCGAAACACCGCATTAAAAAACAATCCATTCTATGTTTGAATCTTCTCAAAGCTCTGTAAATTTTCATCGGCTTGCTTTCTGCTTGTTTCCACTTTCGGATAGCCTAACAAACGCTCCATATACAATTATCTTTTAGTCATAAGACAAGGTAAAATTTTTGGGTTTCTTTGATAGGAACATCGGTTCTTTGATCCTAGTTGTAATCTAACTTTACCCACCGTATTGCCTTCAATTGCCGCAATCATTATTACTTAGGATAAATATAGTCTCGTGGATAAAATGCGTAGGAGAAAGATCTCATTTCTTCCTTGAGGGCGCAAATCGAACGTTTTTTCACTGGAGGACTGACTGATTTCGATGTTGATTTGAAAGTTGTCCATCAAATCGAGGTATGTCTCAGGGAAAAAAAAAACCTTGGCTTAACTTTTGGATAGCCTCCGTTAACGTCAAACTTTCTTAAAGGATCCTGGTCAACCACGCCCCTGTCTTTGTTTACATACTGGCGATTGCGGAGAAAATCGTTCATACTACATTCAATTGCTGGCCCGTCAACGCTTTTTACCAGCGGTATAAGGAAAGTATTCGCAAAAGGAGAAGCGTTTTGCAGCAACCTAAGAACAAATCTGACGCGCTCCACATTTAATGAAAACGTACAGAGCTTTAAAATACGCCTAAAGGGAATATAGGATACCTGAAAAAGTTCTGGAGACATATGGGTCTGGAGTTATCTGCTCCAGTAGAAAAAGGATACTCAAAAACAAATAAAAAAGCACAAACAAGAAAATATTGCTTTACTTAACCAAAAAAACATACTGATGCGGAAATGGCCCCTTCAGTCAAACCAACGCACTTATTTGCAAAGGAAAGTCATTAAATGATATCTTGGTCAGAACTAATCTATGAAGACAGAAATTTAAAAACGCTTGCCGATGGTAGGAGTGTCTCGAGTCGAGCAGGTTTCTCAATACTTCAAGGTTTAGTTGGTCACTTGCCTCTTGTCACCTGCACCTCGCGCAAAGCATATCCACGCTTTAATGCAGCACAATCTCTGCAAATTTACTTAGACCTTCGATGTTAGGACCAACCTTCCTGCTATTCTTAAGATTGAATTTGTTCGTCTGCTTCGCCTTCCATGTGAAAAAACGCGAGATATCATTGATGGTCCCTGTTACAAACCAAAATTTCTCAAGAAAATTGCGAGAAATCACTAAAACAACTACCTGGAATAAACCGCTGATAATTTCAGAAGACTGCCACGAAAATTTAAGATCTTAACATACTCAAATCGCTCAGATACACTTGGATAATAGACCACGACGGAAATGTCAGGAATTTAGATGACATAAAATGGCGGACTAAGCGCGCAATGACCAGTGGTTGTTAGGTTCCTTTGAGATCAGTCTGTCATAGATCACAGTCCCACCCCCACAGCTCCATAGTTATTCCCAATTACGGTCATGGTTGCAGTGTATTTTAGCATTGGTTTGCAGCTCTCAGTATTAGCTTTTGAGACTCCGAGAGAGTTGCCTGACATTCTCTTCGTTCCCTCTCTCCTTTTTCCTTGTAATTCGATATTGGAATCTTCAGAGACATAAACATTGATCTTTAGCTATGAAGCGTACCTTCCTTTTAAATTTCTAATTTCTGAGATCAAATTCCTCTTTGAAAGTTTAAACGGCTCGAATTGATAGGCAACGTACTCGCGTGAGCCCGAAAGGCGCCTTGAATGGTCAAAAAGTTGTGTGGTAAGGATTTTAACGAAGCAAAAGAAACCTTACCCTGACAATTAACGCAAAATTGAAGTTACCTTCTCTATAACCTAGCATTCCATGCCATATTTACAAACCTTGGTGCGAATGGAAGTCATGGTCCATCAGCGTCAGGTAGTCCCTACGCTGGTCAAGATCATTACCGACAAGTTACGATAACTAACGGTATTCAACAGTGGACCGTGCCGTACACTGGCTACTACAGAATAGAAGCCATAGGAGCGAGAGGAGGGTGTAATTATTGGTACCCTAACATTTTTTCGTGTGGAGGCACAGGAGCAAAACTGATAGGAGAATTCCGCTTGAATATGAGTGAAGTCATACAAGTGCTTGTTGGCCAAGAAGGAGGGAGCGATATCAACGCATGGGGTTCAGGAGGCGGTGGAGGTACATTTGTAGTGAGGGGAAATTCCACGCCATTGATAATAGCTGGAGGTGGAGGAGGTGGGACGAGAGCTACATATGGATATGGAAGATGCAATGCAAATACAGGCACAACAGGGAATGCTGGTTATACATCATGGCCAGGGGGAAGAAACGGAACTGGTGCTCATCAGACTGCTAGTGTGTACTCAGGTAAGGGTAAAGTTTGTTAACCCATAACACTTATCGAAAAAGCTCATTCAAATATTTGCTCGTCAGTCTCCGCCCTCAACAGTTATGAAAAGGTAATCAATATACTTTATTATGAAATGATTGCGATAATAATAATAACAATAATAATAATAATAATAATAATAAAGACTTTATTTAAAGAGGGTTAACACTTAATAGCCAAAGACTTATAAACTTGTGGCCCTCAGAAAATAAAGTTACAAACTATGAATACAAATATAATATAATAAAAGTTAAAAACCTAAATTCATGAGAGACGCGAATAGTTGAATTACAATAATATTAAAACTTCCGTAAAATATAGATATAAACAGATGTAAGAGTTAAACCCTAAAATGGTCCAAATGTTGCTGGGCTGCGAAGATCGTTTTAAATAAATGGGTTTTTGAAGACTTAACGGAGTCTGATTTTCTGATATTTAGAGGCACATTATTCCAAAGTCTTGTTACAGCAAAAGAACGGCCTCCTTCAGTGTCGCCTTATAATAAGGACACATAGAATTATAGCTAGCACACCGCGTGCTTCTGTTATGTTGTGTATTGTTTATCGTTAAGTGTTCATTGAGATAGTTCGGAAGAGAGCCATTTACGCTCATATAAAAAATAGCACAATTTTACTCTGTTCATAAAAAGGTATTCATCCCAGCTTATAAAAAAAGGTCACAGTGGGTGTTAGGCGGACGGCATATAAAATGATTCTGGCCGCACGCTTCTGTAATTTAAAGACTCTGTAAAGTGATTCCTTGTCACATGATGACCAAATGACGTCTGCATAACTCATTACTGGGCGAATAATGGCATTGTAGAACAACAATCGCTGTTGAAGTGACAGAGGGGTTCTGATTTTACTCAAAACACTTATGCACGAGGCAAGCTTATCGCAAAAATTTTCAAAATGACAATCAAATATGTGCCTTCTTATTAAAAAACTGGTAAATTTAGATAATAGTATGTAAACACAGTCGTGATTTCACGCTTTTTGTGCTTTGCGACACATTTGAAAACATTTCAAACTCAAAGCTTTTGCAATACTCGCAAAGCAATTTTAAGCACCAATAACAAATTTTAGAAATGGAGAAAAAAATTGCCAAGTTTTGATTTATGGTGCAGCTATCCCTTACCCTCTGAGCTCAAGAAAAAAAAAAGAAAGAAAAAGAAGAACTTCGGCGCTGTGACTGCCTTAGTGATTGTGAACTGGATGACCTCGATGAGGGAGCTCATGCAAAGACGACAAAACAAGCAGAATCTTATACTGAAATATAAGGAACTATACCACATGTGTGTACGGTCCTGGTATTTTCTTGGCGTACCCTGACGTGTACTGATCATTATACAGACCTTACACATCCTTATATTTACCGTATACAACTGAGTACACAGACTGTTTACGCCCCAAGGAAGGGTCCGTATACAGAGCTTTTTATACAGTGCAACGGCCCAGCCGTAATGACTTCGCTATCGCTCGGTCAATGCAGCAAGGCCTCAGTTTGAGATCTTCCCGTAGCGACCTCACTCTCATTTATCTAGATGTTACTATCCACCTTCGAGCCGCCGAAGGAAGAAATCGCGCGACAAGAACAATTTTTAACTGTTTTCCGATATATCAACAAAAATAATTATTTTGTTTGTTTGTTTTTTCGTTTCTTCGAACTATACGCTTAAATAATCATTCATCTCAGTGTTGTGGCTCGGAAAATGTCCACCACCATTCACCTCCACTTTGGTGAATGATTATTAAAAGTAATGAATGATTTCTAAAATGTACTGCTGACTTATCAAAAGACCAATATCGAAACAAATGTTTTTAGTATACAAGGAAGTGTATTTCAGAGTTTAAATGCTGATGAGAACAACAAAAGTCTGCAACAGGAGACTTTGAAAGAAAATTATCATTTTTCTGAAAATGTAACTGGAGCTAGGCTTGACAGAAATATGCTCCTACATATCACTTGAAGCTAATCAACGAATGACCCTAAAAGCAATCAACGTAATTTTAAATTATCTGCGAAACTAAAGAAGTAACTAGTGCAATTTAAGTATAACTGGTGAGGTTTTGCAAAATTTGGGTGCCCTACAAAAACAAGTCTAGGAGCCGAACTTTGCACACGCGGAATCTTTCATAGATAAGAGTTTGGTAATCTGGAATGCAAAGCCTTACAATGATTCATTTGGCTAGTGGCAAATATAAGAATGAGAGTCTTCGTTAAATCTCCTCTAAATCATTTCCTAATTTCACCGTTTTGAAATAATTAGTAAAAATGCTGCTTTGCAAATCTGTTTATCCATTTGAGCGTAGACGTAATAATTCCAGACAACAGGAACCAAGATTCCAGGCGACTTTCCACGCAATCAAGGGATATGAGGTTGCCTCGAGCTTTAAGAAAGATGCGAAGCACGCCTACTAGTATCAAGAGATAGCTTGTTTGCTCGTCAAATATACAATATAATCAAAATATAGTCAAAATACACACGAATAATTTCCCTGGCATTGTTTGGCTGATAGGTCATGAAAATCATGTCACTTGCGAACAAAGCGAACAATTAGAATAACGTCCACGAGAAACCCAAATGACAATAGAAAAAAAAGATAGTCCACTTGCGTGCTCGATACAAGCACTGAGAAAGACGTATCATGATGGTTTTTTGTGTGTTTGTTTTATTTTAGGTGTTGGAGGTGGCGGAGGTGACGCAGGTGGTGGAGGCGGACTTTATTCCAGTGGTACAGGAAACGGAGATAGCGATGGTAAGGGCTTTCTTCAGGGCGGATCGGGCGGACAAGTTTCGTCCAGTTCTCAATTGGCGGGGTCTGGTGGATTTGGCGGTGGGGGTGGTGGGGCCCAGTCACGTTTTGGGGGTGGGGGAGGTGGTGGGGGTTACTCCGGTGGAAGCGGTGGAATGTATTCCTGTGGTGGTGGGGGAGGATCTTATAATGTCGGGAGAAATCAACAAAATAACTTGCATAACTGGACATCTCCTGGTCATGGTATGGTAGATATTACGTTTTTGGGGAATAATTGAACAAAATGCAAGCATAAGCCAATTGGTGTTTTAAATCAAATATGCTCCTACAATTGAAGTATTTTACATTACTAAAATCACTTATGTCGTTAAGCCCATCTCCTCAGCCACAGAAAACCGTGATCAAGCTGCCTTTCGACCTTTAGGTGTAGTTGGTTGGCCTCATTTAATTTCTCAAAGGAGAAGTATGTTCCAGAAATTAACCACGCGACTGTTATCACCACCATTGTTTGACGTGTTCTTGACATTTCAGAGAGAAAAGAAATTTTTTGAAGATGGTGTTCAAATGTGTAAGGAATTCCATTTTCATAGAAGACTTAGTAATTTAGCTACGCATTAACCTGCATTCTTCTCCTTGAACGTGTTACATATATGGTAGCTGAAGAACTCGTACATTTCACAAAAGTACTTTTTTTAATGAAATAAATTTGTATTTCCAAGATTTAGGAAGGATTTTAGGCGCGAGTAGGTGAATTGATCTGGGGCAACAGATAGTGATAGAAACCAGAACGCTTCATGCGATACGAAGTAACAAATAAATGTTTTAGGAGAGAAAAAAATTGCGAGGAACCCGATAAATCTCCTTGAGGATCTTTTGAAATCAACTTATTCGGGCAGAGTTGGCTGTGCAATAAACATTTTTCCGATCAATTCGTCGCTATCGGGATAGTACTGGGTTAAGCTTTTAAAACAAATTGAAGTATCTTAAAAAAATGGATAGATCTCATTAGTATATATTGTTTGGCGTTCTGGTTTCTATCACTGTCCACTTTGGTTGTTTGCATTATTTAAAATTTTTATCAAGAATGTAAGATATTATTTACTGTTTTGGGTGTGAGTAAGCAATAACCTTTTTTGCGGCAGTAGTGGCCGTACATGCGCCATGTTTCCGACTAATGTGATAAGACTATAAAGTAAAGTAAAATGTTTTCGGTAAGGTCGGGAGTTACTACATCACGGGCGACGAGCGGGGATAGAAAAAACGACCCAAATATGAGCGGTCAGGGGTGAAACAGCTTTTATACTTCATATAGAGACATATAATTTGTTGTTTCAGAGACAATCGTGTTGTAAAGCCGAAATGTTAACAGTTTACTTCACAGTTTAAGCAATTTTTCAAAAGTGTTGATTGAACTCATATCTTTTACTGCTTTAATAAACAATGGAGGCTTCGGAGAGGGAGTCAGTGGCATTTGGAAAGGCACCAAGAATAATTATATATATATGGTTTGTAGCTAGCTGCGTGACGTGCGTGACGAAAAAAAAGTATCATGATTTCCGGTTGTCAAAAATGTCAATCAAATTTGGCAGGAACTTGGTTTTCGCACTGTAGTTTGCTTTTCCTGGAAGATTTTGCCATGGATGAAGACCAAAAGCCAACAATGTTAAGAGATTTAGAGATCGACTTTTTGAAAGAACATTTCAATGGCTTTTCTGTTGAAGGCAATTATTGTTTTGGATATTTCGAGGGAAACAGAGCAGAGATGGATGATCTGTTAGTTTCATTTCAGGCATTGAACTCCACGTGTTATGTACTTACAGAAAGCCATTCAAAAGAGAAAAACCACAACAGATTTTCTCAAATAGGTATATAATCTCTCAGTGTTTTAAAGTGCACAGATCCCGGTTTCCTTTCCTGACTCTCCTAATTCAGGGATAATTTAATTGAGAAGAATCGCCGTCTTTCAGAATTTATGGTAAATTTCTTCAAAGGCAGTCTTACGCGATTTGCGAGAAGCTGCGTCTGAACTACCTATTTATATTTCATTTTAGTTTCTTTGTGTTTGTTGTTATTGCTGCTGTTATTTTTTTTTATTCATTTATCTCCACCTAAAAGGTCTATTTGGTTTAAAAATAGCGAACAGTGGCTTTGGCGCTTTGATGCCTCCGTTGGTTAATAGAGCATTAAAAGTATTGTTCCAGTTAAAGCTTGAGGAAAATTGCTTAACTTTTTAAGTAGCGAAGTGTAACTTGGTAACATTTCGGCTTTACAACACGATTGTTTTCTGCAACTAGAAAACGTATATTTAATTCTTCTTGGTACCTTTCGGATGCCACCGATGCCTTCATTGTTTATTAAAGCAGTAAAAGATATATGTACAATCAACACTTTTGAATTGCTTAACATTTTATTTAGCGAAGTAAACTGTTTACACTTCGGCTTTACATCACGATTGTTTCCTGATACTACAAATGATCTGTCTATATATGAAGTATGAAAGTTGTTTCACCGCTGACCACTCGTATTTGGGTCGTTTTTTCTATCCCCGCTCGTCGCCCGTGATGTAGTAACTCCCGGTAAGGTCGAGTACTTGAGATAAATTGATGTAATTCCACAGTTTGACAGTTTTTGCTACAATGCTGTACATCGACCATTTGAGAATTTAAAAATACTATGTTTATAGGTAATCACATGATTTCGAGTGCAATTTGGAATAAATAAGCACAGGTAAATTTTCTCAGAGACTGACAAAATTGCACGAGCCCATAGGGCGAGTGCAATTTGTGGTCTTTGAAAAAATTTACAAGCGCTTATTCATTCCAAATTGCACGTGAAAAATCATGTGATTACGTATTATTAATACATATGAAAATATACGAGATAGCTCATCATAATTATGCAGAAGCAAAGCGCGCGCATCAAGTGCAAAAATAATCTATTCAAACCCAGCAAGCGACATTGTGCGTTCGGTCAAAACAACCGCGTGCGATCAAAACAATAATATACAATGATATTTTCATATCTTTGAGGTGCAAAAAAGTTCAAAGTCCGGCTTAACAGTTCAAGAAATTGTTCAGTCTGGTTTGTTACTTCTTTACATTTAATTAACCTTCATCTGTATTTAATTACCTGAAACAGCATTTATCCTAACCAATCAGAATTGAGTAAATTTTTCATTATCCTATTAGATATACAATATATCACTGTTGTGGTTGCGATCAAGCATGATTATAATGGATATTGATGTTAACTCATTTCGTCGGTCGCTCGACTGATTAAAGTGACTCAGAATGGCTTATAAAAGACAAAATCATATTGACACTCATTAAAGTTAAGATGATTGGCCCAAACTGGTTATAAAGTGACCATTTGTACAATATTATATTAATGTACCTGTAATTTCAATTATACAAAGCAGTTAGAGTAAAATGTTGTGAGTAATAAAACATTATCACAAGTCTGTACATCATCACTCGTCATTGAAATACTGCAAATTTCTTTCAAGTTAACACTTTTTGACTAACGTGTTTGTGTGAAGACTACCTTTTAGGGTTAGTAATGTAAATTATGTAGTTATTTGAGCATAGACAAGATGCTGTTCTTTTCTACCTAGGATGGTGGACGTTTTAATAAAACATGTTTGTCAACTACGTTTTGCTATAAATTTATTTTCGTCGTAATTCATCTAGTCATCGTCAAAATCCTTCTAAAAGTGATGTTCAAGAAACATAATGCTACAACTTGAGAAAACTTTTTTTTCTTGATGTTTCCAACTTTGTCTCTCTCTTTGAATTCAAAGTTCTACTTTGCCGATGACCTAGATAGTGATATAAAAAATTCACCCCCCTTCCCTGCCAGGTCGCCCCATCAAACATAACAAATTCACCAGTTCGCCAGTTTACCATTTCAACTCCTTTCCCTCTTACAAAAGTTTTTTTTCTTGCGAAATATCAATAACTCCTACTAACATGCAAATTTCGTGCTCCCACTAGACTGCTTGAATTTGCTAGCATACTAAGTGGCTTTAAAACTCCGGCTTTGATCAACATCAAGGGTATTTAAAATTACATAAATAGTCGATGATATGCCTGAAATAAACAATTCATTTTAGAAGGAACTGGAGGGAATTGCGGTGCATGATTTTTGTCGATAATAATTGTCGAGAGAGATTGACTGCGCGTTTGGTGTGATGGAGAACTTATGATTATTGTGACGACTGCTGCGTATCAACCCTTTACACCCTAAAATCAGGATGCATATTCTACATACTGCCCTCGAGACATTTCTTTAAGTACTTACGGAGAGAGTTTGTCGAACAATCAAGAGCTTCTTAAGTTCGTGACTGATCATTTTCTTTATTTCATGACCTTAATGTTTGATTCAGACGCTTATCACTGTCAGGGGCTAAAGAGTTAATGCCCAACAAGGGGTCGGGAATGAGAGATCCTTCCAGACCAGACAGATTAGTTAACTTAAAAATATACTCTGAACAATAAATGTCCCGGGCGCTTAGTTAATGGTTTTTTCAATAATTAGCTTTTAACACTTCTTAGAGCAATAACGCTCTTCCTCTAGATACACCCCCCTTCCTCTCAATATAGCGTCACTTAAATACAGTGAAAGTGGAACAGAAGCTGCTATTTTCAATTTCCGTAGCGAACAAAGTGTAACTACTTCTATCCTAAGAAATACTTGAACTGATGTAAGCTTTGCAGATGCAATAAGTATGAAGAGATTAACTTAAAAAACTTGCGACTAGGACCAGTACCAGGTGACCTGCTCGTCAACGTGTAAGTCGATTGTGAGGGGGATTCGAACTAACAACAACAGGCTGATTTCATAAGTGAGAGTAAGAAAATGCTGTGTGCTTTCAAGTTAATCGAAACGGTTTGAAATGAAATACGTTCTGCCATAAGGAAATCAGATGAATGATTTGGAGGGTGAACCCCTAAAAGTGGGGATGACGACGTTTTCTTTGATGGCGCAAATTGCTCGAGGCGGGGGCGAACTAGTCAAGGGAAAACATGCTATGTGGCGAAATATCCAGACAGCTTTTGCATGGTTTCTTTCAGGCACTCCGAAAACGTACGAAATATTAGTCTCCTATTATCTGAATGTGTTTTTACTGTCCGCTTTAATCATTTTATATAACGTATAGAGAGTATCGTGTAATTTACCAGATGAAGCACAGCTGAAAACTTATACACGGTAGAGCCCAAAGACGTTTCCTTTTAAATTTAGTTCGCTTATCATGTGAGCCACCCAAAAACTTCTTATTTTCATGATCTAAGTCAGGTGAATCCTGAGCTGGTCCTTTCGGAAACTTTCCAGGGATTAATATTTTAAAAAAAATCTAACCCGACCCCGTGTCCTCTCGTTTGTTAAACAACATAAAGGCAAAGCCAAGAGATTATAAACTCTCCTGGCTAAACCTAAACAAAACGACTATTGTCTGCGTCCGAAAAAATTATCAGTCGCCTTTGGCTTTTAGGGAGATATCTAGGACAATAGAGTAGTCTTCTTTCCACAGCTTATATCTAATGCATTGGCAATATGTTTTTCTCTGGTAGATGATTTCGATCGCTGCGCAAGTAGTTTTAGCAGGTGTTCCTCAACATGAGGATGCAAGTCCAAGGTTCTGACAAAAAGCTGCGCACACTGAGTCCAGATTGAGTGGGATGACTTACTGAATTTATTTTGACTACTTGATCTAAACGACTTATTTACATTAATATGAATTATCTTTATATGCCAACGCATTAACGTTTTGCCCTTCACTTCCTGTAATCTTCTAGTAGGCAACTTTGAGAAGGACAGCATGTTTTTCCTCCTTTTTACTTTCTTTCTTTCCTTTTTCCTTTTTAGTCCTTTTTCACATCTACACCACTAACATGGATAATAAGGGGAGACACCAAGAATAAAGAAGCAATTCTTTAACTGAGACGGTAATTTGACGTTAGTTATCATGCATTCGTGCTATCATCCTCATTTTGATTGGCTGCCAGCACGCGGCTACCAATGGGGGATAAATAGAATACTACAGAGCGAGAATCCGGCAAATTTAAACCCCCCTTCCCTTAAACTCTCTGAAAATTTTCGTAAACATCCTTTAAGGGGAATCTTTCTTCAACGATATCCTTTGGTATAATGATCGCAGGCTGTTTCGTTTCATTGAAAAATAAAAACATTTAGGTCGTGACTTTAAGCATGACGTTTGCGACTTTATGCGACAAGAATTAATTCTAATACTCCTCACTTTTATAATATTCCCAAATCAACTCTGTTCTAAATCACAATATTTTTTCCAATAATTGGCGGCTGTTATGTAACTTACGCTTAAGACCTGAGAGCTCTTTACTCGCATCATGTTACCGTATTATTTCGCCGCTGTCTTTTACCGACAACTAGAAACTCTAAATTTACGAGCACTCCAGTTCGTTCCAAAATTTTTTCACAGGAGGAGGATGGTTTGACATTTTGTCAAGAATATAATTAAAATGATAAGTATAAATGATGTAAATAGAATAAGAAAGATGAAAAATTTGTATGAATATCTCAACATTTGGATTCAATTCCAAGGAAAGATGTTAAGGAAAGTTATATCGTCGCAAACGTCTCAGTAACTTGGTCGACTTGCGTATCGATGGCCGAGATGGACTGATATTAATTCATTTTCCAACTTCAGCGTTTGAAATCTGCCAGTTGGACATGGATCTTTGTCAGTGGCATATTAATTATTAAGATTAAATGAATAATTAAGCAGCGTTGCTATTTGGGTAAACAATACTGATTTGTAGATGTCACTATCAAAGGCCCCAACTTATGACCCACTGCGCTTTGCAAGATATTGCACAGAACTGAACTTGACCTGAAAGCTGTAAATATCCTTCGAAGTCAAAGGGATTCTGCATATCAAGTATGTTGAAAAGGGGCTCTTAACGTTTTATTTTCCTCTATCTCTCAACAAAATATGGATTTAAATCGCCTAAAGAATCTGTTTGAGACTTGTTGATTAACGATTTTCCTCCCCGAATTTCCCCTATTTTGTGATGCTAAACGTTTTCTGTGTGTTCAAAGCCTCGACAACGGCGCAGCTTTAAAATGAAGTTCAAGATAATTCTAAAACGTAAAGTTAAAACTATTCAAACACAGAAGAAATTAGGACTGAATAATTAAACAAGACGTGGTGTTTCGCACTGAAATGTAACACAACTTTAATTCGGAGCTGAACCAACGTAATACAAATATCTTACAGTTGATTTCTCTCCTGGACAAAGTTATTGACAGTTTCCACTAGAGAGGGCATCACATTGCTTGGAAAGAAACAAGGTGTATACAAGGTATGCAAAGTTCAAAATTCACATATTTTCAATATTTAATTTCAAGACAGTAGAGGTAAATATTCCACTTGACCGATAATATTTGTTCTCTCTCTTTGCTCACCAGTACACCAGTTAGAAGAATTTTTGAGTTCTTTTGATGAGGTCCCGTTTTCCTGTACGTTGTTCCACTGGTGTGCGGTTTCAGGGGGCGGGATAATCTCCAGGCGTGGCGCCAGTTGTTTGCGAACCTTTATGAGCTAAAATCTCGCCTTTGGTTTCGGGAGGAATACAACCAAAAGAAATTCTATAGAAGAACCCTCGGTCGTTTCACGCCTTGCTGGCTCCCGACACTTCTTTAAAAAAAAAAACGCTTCAATTATATTTTTATCGTAAACTGCAGTTATTAAGCTTTCTTCTGATGTATAATTTGCTAGGATTTTAGTCATACTAGTGCGCGTTCTAATTTTTTTCGCAAAGGACACCCGCGAAGGTAGGAAGTAACTTTAAACCGATTTTTTATCAATCTAAACTACATCGTACCGGCTCGTCAGGAGAAGATAATGGCGACGTGTGGAATTAAAAATCAACGATTTACCCTGAGATGAATACTTTTTTTTTCGAAGAGATGTCATATAAAGGAAACTGAACATTGTATTTCTTCCAAAGGGCAAACGTGCTTCAGGTCTTTGTTATCTTCGTTCTTCTCAAACGAAACATTTTTCGTTAAGATTGTAAAAATAAATTAAAATTGTCTTTGGCTCTAATTTTGATTCCCTTCTTGTTTCCCGGCGACCACAGACTGACACGGTTTTATTTAAGGCTTGAATAGCGGCATGTTGTCCCAACATCAAAATAAGCCGTTAGTCGTCCGCCGCAATCATTGAAATTTGAGTCAGTTATCACAAGGTTGTTATTTAGGACGACAATTTCACCCATTAGAAGCGCTAATGAACGTGCCATATATTCCTTGGTTACCAATTATATCTACAAACCACTTTTGACTTAGAACTGCGAAAACCCTAAGTTTATTGAGTCAAGTCTCCTTAATCATTTCACTAATCTAACAGTTGCTTTTTGGTTAAGCGTGAATAGACATCTAAGTGTTTGAGGACTGTGCTAGCTGCTTAATGATTAATGAGCTCTACACAACTCCTTTGAAAGAAATAAAAAATATGTAAAGAGAAGTCTAAAGCATCTAAACTATAAAATGCTTGCAGAACTTGTCCGATTTTCTAAGTTTTCGTGTTTATTTTATTTTTATTTATGATCGTATAAAAATCCCAATATTGTATCAGCACGTCCTCCTAAAGGATGGGACAGTAAAATTTGCTTTTGTTTTGTGTTTATTCTCTCTTACAGATTTTTGTAAGTCAATTATAAACATTCATCTTAGATGAATGAATATGTCAACAAAAGACAACCTTATTCCGCTGAAACATGTTCTAAGATTGTAAAAAATGACTTTTTCTGCGAAAACAAAATTTCTGTTTGACACTAGGCCAGGGCAGAGGAGAATCTCTTTTTTGGCCTTAAAATGGCCTTAACTTTTAACCATTAGGCGTAAAAGTTGGCAAATTTTAACTGTTACTGAATCGTTAAAAAAGGTAAAAATAATTCCGTAATGGTGCGCCTAAATCAAAGTTTCCAGGTATAATAATTTATAGAAATAATTTTTAAAGGAAAGATATATCGCACTTCGAAAGTTATGATGAATATGTCAAAAACGAAAAGAGCATGGATTGTGCGATAAACAAGTGAATTCTTTAAGTTCGCTGGATTTACAAAAAACACAGCTGTCGTCCAAACTGCATCTCGTGTCAATATCCATCCCCACTTTGACTGGTATATTTTTTCTTCCTTTTTTTTCTTTAATTCTGATTCATTTTCAGCCATGATTGAAAAAATTTCGCATTATAGTTCTTTCTCCCACCCAAATCACCCAAATGTCAGTCTATGAAATTTCTCTTACAGAAAAGGATGAGCCGATGCTAATGACGATGCGATTCTGCATTGTAATTGTACTGTGCATGTGCTACGTGTACGAAGTTTTCGCTCAACAGTGCAAGGAGGATGAGCATGCCATTTCCGGTATGATGCTTCGAGGACACACCTTCAGGACAATGAGATCATCGATTGCATTTGAATGCCATCAGGCATGTTACAATGATTTCAGATGTCACAGCTTCAACTACGTCATTTCAGAGGAAGTATGTGAACTAAACAACCGGACTAAGGAAGCCAGACCAGAGAACTTCGTGCCAAATTTTGAGAGATATTATGTTAGGAGTAATAGGGAAAGAGGTGAGATTGAACGAGAAGTAGCCTTAGTGCTGGTGTTCATTGAAGGAATTTGAACCTGATACAACTATTCTCTGTCTTCAGTTCCTCTCGGCTCCGTTCCTGAATTTCCAGCGGAAACGTGTAAAGAGATAAAAGCAAGCGAAGAGGGGAAAGCGACCAGTGGCAGTTATTGGCTTGATTCCATTATAAAGGGAAAAACACTTCTTGTTCCTTGCGATATGGAAACAGCGGGTAAGAAAACTCGATTGCTGGTATTTGTTGACATCAGTGTAATAAAACTTGATAAAGCACTTTATTATTTTGGTAAAGTAGATCCATGTCAAGTTGTTTTATCCTACAACATTTGATCCCTTTCAATGAGATCCTAATCCCAACTACCAAAAATGGGAGAAACATCATCAAAAGTCTTCCATTCCTTGTTTTCGCTTAAATTTACTTATTTGATTAATTATTTATCCGCTTATTAATTTGTCTATGTACTGGAAGTTTTTCATATTTCATCTTAAAATATGATAAATATAGTAGAGTAGCTATTGTGCACGATTATGTTATTTACCAGGAGCCCATTAAGTAATGGGCTCCTGTATTTACCAAAAACTAACGGTCTAAAATTTCCAGGAACTTTTACTCCACCTTATTGTTTTTATGTGGGCAACCTTTGATTTCAGTGGTTAGGAAATACTTCCGCATTCAGAATCATGAGAGTACACCGTGAAAACGAGGTTTGGGGGTGAGAGTGGATATTCTGACGTAAACATGCACAGGGCCTATTATCAATTAGTTTCAAATTTGTAAAGTATATCCAATTATTTGTTGCTAGATGCTGATGAATGCAAAGCCTCGTTACCTGTCTGTAACACGAATGCCATTTGCCAGAATACCCTTGATTCGTATATTTGTGCTTGTAAACCTGGAGTTATTGCAGATGGGAGAACTTGCACTGGTAAGAGGGTTAACAGTTCGCTTTTTCTTGAAAATTTTAAATTAATTTATAATAAAGTTCGGATATAACGCGTGCTGTCATTGGTTGGAAGAACGTGCTCTATGAGAGTATAGAGCATAGAGCTGAGCTAAAGCTGTCACGCCATCTGCCAAATTGTGCTGTGTTTGACCTTTTCCGGGACTTCTTTCTGACTTTTTTTCGTTTATTGAAAGTGAAATTTCGGAACAATCGAGCCAGCAAGTAGCAACAGAAGAACCAAAAAAAAGGTTTTTAAACAGGCCAGGCGCCGTAATTTACGTTATTGTAATGTGAGTAGAGACGAAAATCCTCAAGGAGAAAACGAAACGGACAGTCCGAGTTTTAGAGGTTTTCACGCTTAGTTAGATGGCAAGCTTATATACGGTAATAAAAATCAAACAGATGCAGCTAACACTCAAATAGTAAGTAAAATTTCGTGATCAAAAACAAAACAGAACAAAACAAGAATGATGAAAAATATAACCAAACTGGCATAACTGTTAAAATTCATACTAATCACGCTGAGGTCCATCGCGGCTAGGTCATCATGACGATCTTCGGTCATCGTAGTGAAGCAAGCCTCAGGAAGTACATCGGCCGCCCTTCGAGTGAAAAAATAAGAGTTTGCTCTGATACCCTTTCCGATGCGTTGAGTGGAAGGCCACATCAGTCACTGCAGCCGAGTGTCACGGTGTTGTCATCCCAAGCGATTCTTATGTTCCGGTGAATTCGGCTGTCGTTCATTCTTAAAACACTCGCCTTGAACGGTTTGTTTTCTACTTGTCATATGAAAAACTTGCGTGTTTTTATGAGCCACATTTCTGCCAAGTTTCGCAGAACATTTAAACCTTCAGAATCTGTATTAGAGACTAAAAATCTGTTTAATTCGACCTGCCGATCTATTCAAGTTTTTAAAGTATTGCAGAATGCGAACTGTGATGGTTTAACATTTTTGACAGCTTTAGTCTAGTACAGCCAATCAGATTATTTGAACCATTTTAACAGGGATTCTGATTGGCTTATTGTAGCGTACTTTATGAGAGTATAGAGCATGCTGACGACACTGTTGCTCGCTTTGGAAATAAAGTTTGTTTTGAAAATTGAAAGTAATGCTTGGGAGTTTGCTTGGGGAATTTAAGGGATTCTTCATTATAAAACAAATAGAGAAGCTTTAACTGTGCTCTGTTCTGTTTTAAAGCAAGCAGGAAGCGGCTAGAGCACTCAAGAAGCGGGGAGAAACACTCGACTACGTCTCGTGTTTCTCCCTCCACTTCTTTCGTGCTTTAGCCGCTCCCTGCGTGCTTTACAACAGAGCACAGTCAAGGCTTCTCTGTTTGTTAAATAAAAGTGAATCACAGACCTGGACGACTTTAACCGAAAGGGCGTAAAATCTGATCATATTCCGTAGAGTAGAAAGGAAAACAATAAAAACAATGGATTAAGGAGACTGTTTTTATTTTGACGAGTCCTGAGCACGTCTCTTTTACAACAAGAAAGAGCCGCAATTATGGACAGCGGTTTTGTTGTGGTTGGGTGTCATTAGCAAGGTGTCACAAAGTAACAGGAAATGCAACAAGCAATACAAAAGCCTTTTTCTGAGGGAATCTATGTCTGGCGGTGACACAAGTTGTAATGCAAAACCAAAATAGTGCAGCTTGAATGAAGCTACGTGCACAACGTGATTAAGTACAATAGACAAAAATACGGAAAGCCTTGTTGATGTCGCCATTCGCGAGCCACGGGTAAACAAAATCCGTCTTTCAGAGAAAGCATTCACAGTGATTTTCAAAAAGGAAAATTATGTCGGATCTAACAACATTTATTGTATCTCAGTTATTATGTGCGCTATGATTGATAATTTTAGCAGGCCTCTTAAAAATCACGGTACATACCCCAAAAGTAAACAGGTTTTTTTCAATTGAAACCTTCCCCCTCTATGTAAATTACAAAACGTTGCTTTTTTTCAGCTCGGATTCATGACCATCTTTGTGCCTGGGCCATAGAATCGAGCAGAAAAACAAAGTTTATAGATTGGTTTGCGGACCTCTATCCGAAGTGAGGGGTATCTACAGTTGTATAAAAAAACTGATGTTACACTTTAAGTAGCAGTTACAAGGAAACCTCAAAAGAAAATGCCGTGGAATACGTAGAATACATATGTCAAAGATCTGATTACCAGCGCAACGAGCGTGTTGAAAAAATATATGCAAAAGTTCTGAATTTACATTCCTTCCAGCTGTACCATCTTGCGAGGCGTTAGGAGTAGAGGATCCAAACATCGTACCTGATGCCGAAATCACTGCGAGTTCCAATTATCTCAGCTATTATCCACGCAAAGGACGGCTCAATGGAGACAGCGGTTGGTGTCAGCAGTCTTCTAAAATCACTGATAACTATATACAGGTTGATATGGGAGCAGGGCGCACAGTATGCGGAGTGGCCACACAAGGAAAGGCAAACGGATCGTTTATAAAAAGCTACAGGCTCTCGTTTTCTACTGATGGCACCAGTTGGACTGCATATAAGGAGCAAAACGTCGAAAAGGTATAACACGTGACGGTCACTTTTTAGTACGCTGTTAATTTTATCTCTTCTTTAAACATTTTCTAGTCTTAGGTTTCTTCTGTGCGCATGCGCAGGCTGAGAGAGGATTTACCGGTTAGTAATAGTTAAAATTGATGTAAGAATAATAAATAACGCTCGGGATAAAGAGTAATTTCAGTGATCTCCAAAATCTGGAGTTTTTCACATTTTTTCAAATAAAAAAATATTGTCCTCTTCTCCATCGGAACATGTAGAAAAGTGGTCCGGTTCCGCTGTGTCCACAGCAACGGAAATATGAGTATATGTCATGATTCTGTCTACGTAAACACGTGTTAGCCGTCACGTTTCCACAATAGAAACACAGGTTTTAGCAACACTTCCGTGACCGGAATTTTGTTTTTTCGTCCAGTGATATCAGCGAAGGGGTTAAATGAGATCTCAATACATATCTAGAAAATAAATTATTAAAGTAAATGGTTTGAACCCAGGAGTATCAGTAGTTCGTGTAGTGTGATCGTCCGGGTGTGTGTAGTTCTGAAAAGAACTGTTGTTGGTGACTGACGTTTCGACTATCTGTGCGATAGTCATCTTCAGAGTCAAGTGAGGAGTAGTTGTCAGTCGATGATGTTATAAAGTCTGGTCTGTTGAACGTGATTGGTCTGTTTAGCCGTGATGTGATTGGCTGGAAGACTCGTGTAGAGTTTGTTAACAGTCATTGGTCGGTTTCGATCCGTCTGTTGTTTGTCGGTCTGTTTGTCGGTTTGTTCACGTCGTTAATGAGTCGTTTGTAAGGTGCTGGTAATTGTTGACATCTGTTGAGAGGCGTCTGTTCTAAGTTAGTGAACCAGCTTTCCAGAGTCAGTCGTTGAAAATAGTTTGTACTGTAGGTTAAGCATTTAGCAGAGTCCCAGTCGATTCTGTGATTAGTTTGTCGGTGATGTTCAGAGATGTGATTGTTTGCATCGCCATTTCTAGTTGCTCGTTTGTGTTCAGTTAGTCGCGTGTTAAGGTTTCTACCAGTCTCACCAATGTAGGAGGCCTGGCAGTTGGAGCATTCGATCTTATAAATCGCTCCCTGTCGTTGGGTTCGTCTTTGTCTTTAACGTTGGTCAGTAAATGTCGTAAAGTAGTAATAGGCCTGTGAGCTACGCGAATGTTGTAAGGTTGTAGGATCCGCGCGATAGCCTCAGAAGTGCCTTTGATGTAGGGTATAGCAGCTGTAGTCGTGATAGATGTGGAGTCCCAGTTAGTTTCTGTAGTGTCGGTAACTCTGTGAGTGTTTCGTCTAATGAAGTCAGTGTTGCAGTTGTTTTTGTCAAAAACGCGGTCAAGGTACTTGTTTTCGTCAGATAAACTGTCCGGTGTGTTGCAAACAAGTTGCGCTCGTCTTGTCAATGTCTTGATAGTCGTAGCTTTGTGGGAAGTCGGGTTGTAGGATGATTCGTCAAGAAGTCTGTCGGTATGCGTCGGTTTTCTGTATATTGTTGTTCGTAGTTCGTTGTTGTTTCGGCTCACCAAACAGTCGAGAAAAGGAAGCTTGCCGTCTTCTTCGATCTCCCTGGTAAACTGAATGTCTGTGTTTTGTTCGTTAAGGTGATTGTGAAAAGCGTCAATTTCGTCTTTGTGTACGGCGGTAAATGTATCGTCAACGTAGCGTAACCAAAGCGGTATGGTTTGTCGGCAAGTTGCAAGGGCGCGTTCCTCGATGTTTTGCATCACAATTTCTGCGACAACAACGGAGACCGGCGACCCCATAGCTGTTCCGTGCAACTGCTTGTAGTGTTTCCCGTTGTACTGAAAGTAAGTCGATGTAAGGCAGAGGTTAAGTAGGTCCATAATGTCTTCTGTCGGTAATGGTAGTGCATCAGTAGACTGTTGGATGGCGGTTTCAGTACACTGTAGAGCCAATTGAAGTGGAATACTGGTAAACAGTGATTTCACATCAAAAGACACAAGTTTGTAGTCGTCAGGTATCTGTACGTCTTTGATAGCGTCAATAAAGTTCTCAGTTGATTGTAGTTTACGTCTCGATTTGTCAGTCAGTGGTTGCAGTATCGTCGTAAGGTATTTCGACAGTTGGTACGTCGGGGACCCACAGAATGAGACTATAGGTCGCATAGGTATCCCAGGTTTGTGTAGTTTCGGTAGTCCGTAAAGTTTAGGTGGTTGTGGTACAGAGCACCTCAGCCGGTAGTAGCGTTGAGTGTCAAAGGCTTTAGTCTTTTTGAGCGTAAGTAGTTTGTTGTTGAGTTTGCGTTGTAGTGCTGGCGTCGGGTCACGTTTAAGTAATTCGTAAGTTTGTTTGTCGTTAACAAGTGCGTCCATTTTGTCATAGTAGTCAGTCTTGTCCATAACAACAGTAACACGTCCTTTGTCGGCTGGTAGTATAACAATGTTCTTGTCGTTTTTCAGTCGTTTCAGTGCTTGTTGTTCGTCTTTGGTTAAGTTGCTATCAGTTATAGAGGCTGATTGTATCGTGGAAGCAATTCTACTTCTGATGTTGTCCTTGGCAGGTTCTGATAACTCTCGTTGACGAGAAAGAGCCGCCTCAACACTAGATACAATAGACTCGGTCGGTATACGTTTAGGCGTCACTGAGTGTTTCAGTCCGTAAGATAGTACTTGAGTCTCAGTCTTGTCTAAGGGACGGGAAGAGATGTTCCTGACCCAGTTGTCGTCGGTTCTTTGTCGTCTTTTGTCTTTGTTATGTTGAAGTCGCGTCAGTTTTTGTTGATGTTTGTCACGAGCTTGGTAACTCGTTTTGTCGGCTCTTCTGTCGGCAATAGCTGTGACTGTGTCGAGTAAGGTAGTCGGTAACTGCTGTTTCAGTTTGTCAAGTAGTTGTTGTAATTTGTTATTGTAGTGGTTGAGTCTTCTGTGACAGTCGTTAATCCGCGCTTTGACCAGTCGTCGGCAGGTGGATTTGACGATCTGGATGGCCTCTTGTGTGTTCAACGGGGACCTAAGTCGAAGTCCGGCCGGAACGAGACCAAGGTCTTTGCAGCGGTGGTTGAACCAGAGTTGTTGTCGTATTCGTCTGACAATCATTGCGTAACTGATGTAGTTGTTCGTAAGTCGTTCGCTCTGTCGTCCAAGTGAGCGTAGTAAAGTAAATTAAATGGTAAAGTAAATTATATCAGAGAGAGAGGGGGGGAGGGGAAATCTCATTTAAGTAGCTTACCTCAGAATAGATTTTACCTGATGTTTAAGTGGTTTCTCCTTTTTTTCATTGCAGATCTTTGAAGCGAATTCAGACTTGAACACCATTGTAAAACATACACTGAATAACCCAGTCCAAGCAAGATACATTCGATTTTATCCGGTGACCTTTTCTGGGTACCCTTGTATGAGGATCGAAGTGTTCGTGCAATAAAGAAGAAGATCAACAACAGGGCAATTTTTCTGCATGAACCCTCCTTGGTCTTGTATAATGGAATGGTACAAGTGTTGGTGAATGCTTTAAACAGCCAGAAATGGCTGAGAAATTTCAACCGTTTCTTACGTAGTTTACGGGCCGTTTCCCGAAGGTTCCGATAACTTAACTGGCCCCGAGCTGTTCTGTTTTTATTCAAGATGGGGTTTTGAAAATTATACAATTAACATGTAAGCTACAGAAACAAAATGGACTGATTAGAGTATTAGAACCTGCTCTGCTAATCTTAAAATTATGATTAAAAAATATTGCCACGGGTCCGTTAACGGAACTTTTGAGAAAGAGGCCCCTGGACCCGAACCGAATGTGGGCATGAAACGCAAGTCGCGTGTATTACAGTGACAGTTGTTGTTTTAAGTTAATATTAAGTAAACATGAGAATTAATGTTCTTGTCATCTCAAATAAAAGATTTTTTATTAGCTTTAAAAGTTCCTCACTCAAGCCAGTAATTTATTATGATTTCTGTAAAAAACTGTCATCCCTTGTCGTAACGAAAAAGGATCGAAAAGACAAACGAAAATATGATGTATTCGCAAGCAATGGACACAATTCTCAGTTTTAGGAATAAGAACCGGTTAGGAAAAAAAAAACATGTTCTATTATGTTTCATGCCCTTGAAAATATGTATGTTTTGACTCGTTTTAGTGGTTGATATTAATTTGTTTAGAAAATCTCGAAGATGGCTGGCAGTATAGTTTGGACGAGCGACAGAACATGTAAGCTTCTCTTGAAGCATTGAAAATACCTTAGAAATAATTTGAAACGCAAGGCTATCGCCTTTTTTGCGAAACTACCTGCTCCTCATCGATGTCAATCATTTACCATCGCCAAGAATTTTCTTATTACCACCATTGAAAGGACGAACGGGAGATGTGTCAGTTAAAAAATCATGACAAGTGTTGCAATTTTCTAGAGACACATAGCCACTCAATGGTTTTCTTTAATTCAAGTCTGTCAAAATATCAACTAACTTGAAGGAGTTGGTAATGATACTTTAAGCGTCAGAGACAATCGGGCTCTTTTAAATAGAATGAAAACTCCAAAAAAAAATCATGGGATACACAAAAACCCAGGGGATATACCTGTTCGAAAGGCGGGTGACACTGATCTAGGATTAAAAGTTCTGAAATCCCTTGTTTGAAAGTGTATATCATGTCAACGTTTTCAGAAGATGCCTCTTAGTTCAAATAAAAGTACTGAGGTATGAGCGGTGCTACTCAACGAAGAACAGTGAAAAGAGATGATGTTTTCCGTCTGGCCCTCTTACTTGGCCAGTAAGTATATAGAAAATTCTTATACTTCGTGCAAACCATAATGATGTGGACAACGAAGAACAGTGAAAAGAGATGATGTTTTCCGTCTGGCCCTCTTACTTGGCCAGTAAGTATATAGAAAATTCTTATACTTCGTGCAAACCATAATGATGTGGACAACGAAGAACAGTGAAAAGAGATGATGTTTTCCGTCTGGCCCTCTTACTTGGCCAGTAAGTATATAGAAAATTCTTATACTTCGTGCAAACCATAATGATGTGGACAACGAAGAACAGTGAAAAAAAATGATGTTTTCCGTCTGGCCCTCTTACTTGGCCAGTAAGTATATAGAAAATTCTTATACTTCGTGCAAACCATAATATTGTGGACAACGAAGAACAGTGAAAAGAGATGATGTTTTCCGTCTGGCCCTCTTACTTGGCCAATAAGTATATAGAAAATTCTTATACTTCGTGCAAACCATAATATTGTGGACAACGAAGAACAGTGAAAAGAGATGATGTTTTCCGTCTGGCCCTCTTACTTGGCCAGTAAGTATATAGAAAATTCTTATACTTCGTGCAAACCATAATGATGTGGACACGATAGAGAAAGCATCAATTAGTTATCAATTACGAGGCAGTCAAGGTTATGTCAAAGCAGAAGTTCCTTATTTTCCCACGCTAGAAGAGTTTTCAAATGGATGGTAGGTATTTCAAGTAAAAAAAAGAGGAGGATGAAAGAAACCAATAAGGTTGTTCGTTTTGACTATCGGAAAGTAAACCGTAATAGTCTATTAAAAAGATATACGTTTGCGAAAGTTTGCAAAGAAAAAAAGAGTTCCCTGTATTCCTTATTCAAAGTACAGGCCGTGCAAGTGTGTACTCAAGTTATGACCTGCTAATGATATGCTACGAGATGCAGTAACAGAAAACACATCTTGTATTCACTTTTCACATGTGAGATTTTACCAAACCACAAATCGACAATGATAACAGGATTAAGAAAGAAACATATTGAATAAGCATATGAAAAATAAACAAACAAACAAATCTGCGCGTTCATCTTCTGTCTTTGTCGTCACCACCAGGCGAATCTTCCCCTACCTAAGACGAGTGTATAGAATTCATCAACAATATTTCTTTTATCACCTCTCACTTAAAGTGCTGTCCATAAGCATTCAACGCTAGCCAAATCCATCTGGGGCGCCTCTGCGCGTGTTAAGTGACCTATATTGATACCGTTGCATGATAGTTTCCAAGGTAATCTTCCTGATTGACAGCCACAGCGAATTCGAACTACTGAGTTGGATATCATATCATCAAGGAAGCCTATCAAGTTTACAAGGATACTTCACTTGTTCTTAGAAACGGTCTTCTTGGCTGTTATCGTTTTGTCATTCTAAATAAAAAAATTCAAGATAGCAGGAGGGGGGGAGATAAACTTGTTAGTTATCAGATAAACGCAACTTTTGAAGGACTGGTAACATGCGGATTAGGTTCGATTCTTCTAAGTGTTTTTGACCTTTTTGTTGCATCGATGATTTAAACTAAAATAGACAAGTATCGGGAGAATCATTCATCCTAACGACTATATTTTGCTCGTAAACGAACAGTGAAAATCCTAAAGGGGGTAAGTTTATAAAGAAACTGTAAGACTGCGTCGGTATTAGAAAATAACTTGATTTTATCGACTGATTTGATAGTGCATGTAAATCAATCATCGTAAACAGTTTTTACAGCTGACGTTTTGAGCGATAGCTCATCGTCATTCGCTCTAACGAAGGGTTAGCAATCAAGAGGTCAGCTTTACAAACCATTTACGGCGGCCATCTTACATTATCAACTCAGTTAATAGAACCAAATTATCATGAAAATCAGTATATTTTCAGGACAAATAATCAGCCTACGTGTAGCCACACAGAAGCGAGAGAACGTGTTACCTCGCCTCCGTTTCACCGGTTATAGCGGGTTTCGCCCATAACGAGTTTCGCACATATCGTTTCGCCCAGAACGAGAATGGTTTCGCCCAGAGCAATAAAGGTTTCGCCCATAAGTAAAACTTCTACACTCTCACTCGGAAAACGTCAACCTTATAAACGTTTGTATGCACAGAATGAAGAAAAGTGACTTGACCTGAGATCATGAAATTTTGAAACGAACAAGTTACTGTTGAAACGAACAAGTCAATTATAGCTTTCACCGTGGAGCGGGAATTGTTAAGGTAATTCGCGCACGAAATACTGCAGAGACGTCCGTTTGTCGTAAAAGCATTGCTATGATTTTTTTGCATCACTTTTCTTCTCGAGAATTAAATTAAACGCTTTTGAAAACACTTGCGCGTGGAACATATCATCGTTGCAAATCTTTTGTACACGGAAGATAAGTTCCGCACGCCAGCTTATGAATACATGTGAATACGGTTTCGTGAATACTAAAACAAAGGAATCGAGAGTTAAAGATTGTATTTCTGACATAGGTAACGGCAACATATAATTGGAAAAGAGATAGAAACTAGTCAAGTTCATGAGTGCGCGCGCGTGGAATAGCTTTACTACTCCGACGAAGCGTGCGGTACGAAAGCTTTAGCTTAAAGGAAATTACCGTCTTGCACAAACAATCTCAATCAAACCTTATCAATAGAATTTGAAAAGCTTACTCTTGCAAAAATATCTCACCTGTTCGCTTATCAATAGATTTTCACTCTTGCAAAAAAAATCTCACCTTTTCACTAGTCAATAGAATTTGAAAAGAACCGAAGTTCACTCCTGCCAAAAAAATCTCACCTTTTCACTAGTCAATAGAACTTGAAAAGAACCGTTGTTTACTCTGGCCAAAAAAATCTCACCTTTTCACTTGTCAATAGAATTTGAAAAGAAAACTAAAGTTTACTTGGCCATTACGAAAGTCGTGTATGAACATTGTATGAACAGAAAACAAAAGCCCGGTTACCGGGCTCATCTAAAGCATATGTCTAAAGAGGCCCTTAGCCTGGATAATCACTGACTGTCAGTCTGGGCGAATCGAATTTATGCCTGGGCGAAACCATTCTCGTTATGGGCGAAACGCTTCTTGGGCCAAACTCGTTATGGGCGAAACCCGCGGATACCGTTTCACCGTATATAAGAGGTGCAGGGAAACCGGGTTCCAGTCCACAGAATATTACCTGCCTATGAACTCAACACGGCAATTGACTGCCAACCCAGTAATAGCTTTTACAACCGATGGCCAGTTGCATTATTCAAACAAAAATGGATTTTTTACAAATTTGGCTGACTTTTTTATTTGCCTTTATTTCAGTGAAGCACAATAAGTTGCAAATGATTCATGGATGCTATCACATTAGACAAGAATCCAGCGCTAAACAAAGTATGCCACGAGAAGGACAGCATAATCAGTCATAATTTATGCGTCCGCCGTACTCTATTCGGAACGCTGCTTTATTCGGCATTTTACAGACCCCACGTTGGCGAAGTAACCTGCCCAGCCCTGATCGAAAATAGCCCGCGTTTACATTCCGTCTTACAACCCGGGATCTCGGGTTGGAGTTTCTCGAGGTTGTGGACGCGCTTGGACTGAGGGAGTTAAGATTTCATCACGGCGACGTGTGGTAAAACGTTAGCGTTTTGTTGAGTTCAAAGTAAAACCGCGACTTAATTGCTGACGAGGTCTCGTTGCTAAGAGGACGTAAAAATCGGTGTTTCACGTTTTAGTTCTGTATGGGACGGCTAGGAAATTTACAAAGTTTTAAAACACACGTGTTTTGCTATTACTTTGCTCATTTGATCTCTTTGATTTATTTTTATTACAGATTAACAGATGTCTTTCTTTACACCCCTTGTCATTTGGGTTGTTTTCCTTTTCATGCAATTCATTGGAAAACTAATATGGAATCTCGAATTAAATCTGAGATTTTAAAAGTTTACATTGGATAAATCAGGCTGAAGAAAGCTCTAGTTGGCCAATTTGCATCAATAGTCTGCATGCCTATGAAGTCACTCTGTAAGGCCGGGCTCTTCACAAGGGCCAATCAAGGTGATTGTAGGGGCCTGCCACTTTAACCTGTAAACACAATAATCAGAACCCTGTGATTAAACGGCGAGGGAGAACAACAGAGTGCATGAATTGAGTCTGATTATTGCGATGGGAGCCAGTGATGAAGCATGAAATATAAAAGACAAAATTTTATGATAATTCGAGTGTACCTTGCACGGGTTGAAGGCTGACATAGTGCACCTCATGAATATGTCCCAGCACAAGAGGTTTGCTTTCGTCAACTGCACAATGTGGCGTAATGATTACATCATTGCTATAGGATAGACTGCTGACCACACGAATGCACGTTTTAAAGTGGTTCGCTGCGGCACACAGAATCACGTGATCACCCCAAGTGCCATCTTGTTCCATGTGTTCAAGGTACTCAGTCCATGTTTGATGTCCATGGACAAAGTGAAACAGATCTGTTCCATCCGGCTGTAAGAAGAATCAGTTAAAGAAGGAAACTTCAAATGATTGTTGATAGAAACTTGAGCGCGTGTAGAGTACGAGTCAGGGAGTAATTTTATCAGAATGGTACTAGACGACCTTTAATTGGAAATTTACTGCATAGTAACAAATTGTGTGCTTGAAACGTCTTTTAAAACGTTCGTGTATATTCCAAAACGCTTTGCAAACAGCAAGAAAACAACAAGAAAGATCCATCATTGAGAGAATGACTAGAATTCTGTCATCTGATGGAGGTTTAAATGGAACTTTTTTGAAACTTGGTCATTTTCTAATGACTAAAACTGTGGTGGCTTACTTCTTCGGACAACAAATTAAGTAACATATGAATTTAATTGTAACCAACGTCATTGAGTGTCTTCTTAAATCGCAAATTTAAATCTTTCAAGTTCTCCTTTCCACCAGGGTACAAGCTGGTATAAGAGTTCCTGGTTAAAACGACCATCATTCCACACAGGAATAGTAACAGCACTCCTGGTCACTTCACGTTGTGAACACTGGGATAGGTTCTGGTGGTGTTGGCCAAGTGGCTTATATCATCCCTAAAACCTTTATCATACTCTTAAAATAACAGCACGTGACATACTCTGTTAGACATACTAACATCAACTTACAAGTTTTGGGTCACTCCTGAGGTACTGAACCAAGTTTTGTCTTAATTTGCCATGTGGGATTTTGATTCCCTTAACAATTCCCAGTTGTTCGGACAAGGCATAGAACATGCAATTTCCTAGTCCTTTATTGTCGGATACTCTGAAGCCCCTGTCTGATGCAATTTTCCTCAGCCCCAGTAATAGATCCGTTCTGCTCTTGACTTTGCTTGCATCGAGTTGCATCTGCTGAAGTTTCTGGATGATTCGGTCATGAGAACCTAGAAAATAGAACGCTTTTATTAATCTAACTGCATGATAAAAAGCAAAACAATCATCTGCTGGAAAATAACAATTCCTAATCTTTTCAGAGAAACTTTTCGGGTAAAAAGGGAAAGAGCTTCAACCACCAGACCAAAGGAAGCTGTAGCTGTCAACTAAGCTACTTCTTGAGTTCGATTTCTTCCCGTGAATAAATACATTAATAATCAAGAGAGAAGAAACAGAGAAGAGAAATAAACGACGAGGTCTAGACTTTGACATATCTGCGTAACTGGAAAAAGGAATCCTGGAAAAAACTACTGGCTTTTAAAATATACTGATGCATTTCCTCTACCGTATGAATATGTGATTACCTCAATATTGTTTCGAAAGACAACTGTATCATGAATAGAACATAAACTTGTTTTGATAGAAACAGTATTTACACTTTGCTTTTGCTTTGAGAAAAAGCAGAACAACTCCCCATGTCTCCAATTGGATGAAAACTTCAAATGACTCAACGACATAAATTAAACTAAGCCGTCCGTCCGGATCAGAAAATAAAAAAAAATCAAATTTGTTTGTATACGTCTTACGTTTGTGACTGAAGAGTGTAGTGATATAAATAAAAACATGTCTCATAGGTAAAGAGTACCTTACTAAGTTTTTACGAAAGATAGCTGGCCTGAAGTCAAAAGTTAGGAAAAAAAATTGCTAAATCTCCTCGTAACCTGTCTGTACTTCTTTGGGATATCAATTATCATGTGTCATTAAATTCTTTTACTCACTTCGAGTCAGTAATGAATCAACTGTTGGTTGTTCAGTTGACGTGTCAATAACTTCGGCCTGCCGAGCTCTGAAACTTGTGTCTCGTCTTTTAGAGGCTAAAAAGATAGAAAGAAGCTTTTATTTCAATAACACAGTAAACAACATAAGGATAAAACGATTGATTACTATTCATGTTCAACATCTCTTTTTATATGAGGTGTTGATGCTTTCCGCCACAGTTAATAAGAGACCGAAGGCCGATTAGCCCCCTAAAATACTTTTTGAAGGATATTTAAAACATTCTCACCATGAACTATGTCCCACATCTTCTCCACAAGACTGTCACACTGCTTCTCCCAGCTAAACTTCTCTTCATACGAACTCCTCAGTTGTTGAAAGTCTCGAAGTCGATCTGATCTCTCCTTCTGTCGGACACCAGCAATTGCCTTTGCCCACTCCTCAGGGTCCTCAGACTCCACCACGAATGATTTACCTGATGGTACAGTGCAGAGTGCTTCACCAAATCCTGAGTTGCCACTGACAAGAATGGGAAGACCAGCAGACAACGCTTCTAAGGCCGTCAAACCAAACCCCTCTGTTCTGGAGGGCATGATGCAGATGTCAACTTCACAAAATAATTTTTTCAATCCCTCCTTGTTTTCCACGAACTTCCTGACGATCAGCTGTTTTTTATCAATTCCACTCTTGAGTAGATTCTTTGCAACCTCATCCTGTTTACCGTTAGGTGCACCCACGAAAATCAGATGGTACGACCTGTCTTTCAGTTCAACTATTGCTCTAGCAGAGATATCGTAGCCCTTCAAGCTGAAGTCCTCTGGGTCACCACGGCCAAACGTCAATACCTTGAACTTGTTACGCTCCTTTGGGGCTTGTTTTACGTCAGAGAACTCACGGAAAATTCCAGGAGTCAGTTCAAGGATGTCGTCCTCACTCTTGCATGAGCAGAGCTGAACGGAGAAAGCGTCTGTTAACTTTGGTCCAACTGCTAGCACAACATCTGCCAACTTACACAACTCTACTTCAGTTAAATTCTTCTCTTCACCTTTGGAAATGGCCTTGGGATAGTTTTTGTGCACTGCAAGTTCTTCAGGCGCAGTGTGCACCACCTGTATCCACTTGCACTGGTGCGATTCTTTAAAGAATTGAGCTTGTTTACCAAGCTTTGCTCCATGACCCAGTACTATGTCAATGTCCAGATCTCTCGGTGGGGCACTCAGCCAGTCAAGGGGGTCGGCATAGCCTGGCCGTTTTTGTGCCTCTCTGAGGGATACATTGTGCATTCGAGCCATTCTCTTCTCTTCTTCAGAACAGGCAAACTGTGGGACAAGGAGAGTAACGTCCACTTCAGGGTGTTTGGCCAACAGAATGGCAAGCTGTCTGTTGATGGTGGACAAGCCTCCCATTGACGAACTCCACTCACTGCCCAGGAGAGTCACCTTTAATGCTGTGGCAGACTTCATTGAATTGATTTCACTTGCTTCATTATGTGATCTAACAGCTACATTTGAAGAGGACAAACCCTAAAGAAAAGAGACCATATAAGATTGTGATAATTACATAAAAAGACTTTGCGTGTGGTCACATAAATTTACATCGATCAGTACTTTACCAAAGAAAAACAAAAGAGTATAAAATTCAAAAATCATTTTATCTTATATCTGACTTATATTTAAAACTGAAGTCAATCTATCAGGGCTCCCTTTCTCAACACTGATAACAGCCTAATTGACATTCACATCAAGTTAGTTAGAGGAGCAAAGCAAACATGAAACTGAGACTACAAATCTTTGCTTTCCAGTCAATTATACCTGGCCTCTTCTTTTCAAGAACCATTTCTTCAATCCACAAACTGGTTCTATCATATCCCAAGGTTTTCGCTTACAGATGTCCGGTTGACCTTCATTTGCATCAATGAGGTGGAGGCAGTCCTTGTGTGTGCAAGTGGTTTTCATGTGGTCTGAGCATGCACGACGCATTTCTTCTGTCCTTCGATGACAGTTAGGACATGCAACACACAGCCTATACTGCAGTCCCCTCAGGTATGGCATTTCTTGTGACAAATTCTTTAGGGTGTCTTCAAGAAATTCACGAACAAGAGTTGCTAGTTCAACGGAGTTCTGTCCTACAACCTGATGACTTTGTGCTTTTTGTCTCAAGATTACCTTCACAAATCCTGTTTTGCATATAAGGACAAAATCATGAATATCTTTTCCAATGATGAACCATGCTCCATTCTGGTACAGGGTGGGTTGATACGTGGCCCATGTCTTTGAACACCAACGAATGGATCGCGAGACAAGCAGCAGGAAAAGACCATGAGGGACAAAGCCATGGACAAAGAGGAGATACAATGGACATGGATCAGTTGATGATGGTTTCATCTCACAGAGTTCATCAGGTGATGACTTCAACTGAGCTGGTACAAAGTACTTCTCCTCATTTGGGGAAACTGAAAACTTAGCGATCAAACCAAATTGCTCCATCATGTCCAGAATGTCTTCTCTAATGATTCCTGGTCCAATAAATCTGGAGAACACATAATCAACATGTTCCATGCTAAGGATGCCACTTCCTTCAAGCTCCCTCCAGAAATCAGCATATCGAGCATTCTACAAAATATATAAATAACAGGAATTCCAGATAAGAGAGGTCCACTAAATGTTCCCTTTGAATGTTTCCAACATGTATGTACAAGATTTACAAAATCAGTGTATCAAAATGGTTGGAAATGACACTCTTAATGTGCAATTTTGTGTCTTAGGCTCCTCAGAAGTGATTATTAATTGTTATTCACCACTGCAGAAGCCATTTAGCACAAGCAAAAAGAACTGTTCCCTTGTGTGACTACAATTACTGTTAGTGGTGGCAAGTTAATGCAAGTCTCTTGTAAAGTAAAAAGGCTAAATCAGCTTATGACCTGAAAAGCTGCAAAAGGTACATGAAATAACTTGAGGTCCAACAATTGTAAAGATCAAAGAGTTACAGCTGTTGCATTAGTTGCTGATTTATTGAAAAAGAGTATCACTCTCATTTTCTGTTGGTCTAAATTATTAAACATTTTCTAAGTTAGGTCTTTTCAAAAATGAAATTTTTCTCCTACCTGTTTATTGAAAGGTGAAATGGTTATCAGCTGTTTGAACAGATCAATCAACCACTGAGCCTTCAGTACAACTGTACTGCGGTGCTTGATTATCATCCCCAGACCATGGTAAAAACTGATCATGGACTCAAACTCTTTTGCATCTTCCATGAAACAATCTTTCTTTGCATAATGTTCAAGTTGTCGCAGATTTCTGTGATAAATCTGTTCAGCCACCAAAGCTTCAATCACCTTTTCAAACAAAAACCATCTAGAAGGCAACAGAATAATTAAAATGTTTTAGTGTTTAAAATTGGATATTAACTTCAGACAGACATGTGCTTATTCGTAGTCTTCCAGTAATTCATCTATTTCCTTGGTCTAGCTTTCTCCACACATTAGGAGAATTCAAACATGGTTATATTTTTCACATAAACAATCTCAATTCAAAGAGCTGTGCCTTCTCAAATATCCAACAGACATTCACACCTTTTTAAAAACACAATATTGTCACAATGTCATGAATTGGAGTTTTATTTGCTGGCACTTATATGACTGCTGTGTATTCGTACAGTCTTATGTTTTAAGAATTTTGATGAACTTCAAACTGGGGTAGGTATGATATCTTTGTGTTCATATACATTTATATGCATATACAGTGATGCTGAAAACACCGACTGCTCTTAAAAAAACCTTTTCATAACCGCTTGAATACATGAATAACATTGATCCCAAAGTCCATGAATAGAGGTTTGCCAGATAAAATATTACTTTTGTTTACCTGATAGGTATTTTCTCCCCCATATAAGGCTCCTGCCTCAACACCTCCAGGATTTTGTTCCGCAATTCTTTTATTCCATCTGCTTTTCCTTCTTCCTTTGCTGGATATGTTTAGAAAATGAATGCAAAACATAATGTAACACAGAAACATGTGTTTACAATGAGAATAGTTTGTATCATACATTTGTGATTGCTGATATTTCATTGCTGACAACATAGCTAAGATGATAAACTCTTCAACTCCCCGAATCATCTTCTGTTCCTTATTTCAAACTCTGAAATTAATGGATCTGTCAACAAAATTGTATATGGCCTAGTATGGTGATGCTGATACATAAAGTAACTGAAAGCTAAGAAGACTGCAGCTAATAAAAAATTAAAGAACTCTAACTTAAGTTTGCACTATAAGCCTGAAGTCATTCAACCAAGACAGTATCCTTCCCTTAATTACCACTCCCTCTTAAACATTCTGCATTTCTACCAACCTTTTAAAATTATGACACACAACACAACTGCTGAATGACATGTAAATGTAAGTCAAATAATAATTATTGCATGCTCAATGCTTGCCAACAATCTACATCAATCCGTAAACATTGATATCAATTTACCACAACAAAATAGCTTTCCAGTTGCTGAGAATTTGTGATAATTGTTAAGCCTGCTAAATAGACAGGGTAGATGAACTGACATTAAGAAACAATAGCTTTTTCATAAGAGTTCCTCCTCCTTCTCCTTCTCCAAATATGTAAACAAAGACCAGGTACACTGTTCTGATCAAACAAGATTGATGGCAGTATCATAGTCAAATGAATGGCTTCATTGGCTCTTGATGCTCTACGTTTCTGCAACTGGATATTTTAACTCGTTTGTCCAAGAATGGGACAATTACTCACTTTCTATGATCATGGAAAAGATAAAACCAAAATAAGATATGGTCATTCTGCATTTCAAGAACTGGCAAGTATCAACCAAACGTGGGATTGATACTTCAAACTGCTCATAACAGAATGGTAAACAAACGGTTTAAAGTTTCTCTGGAACGTTGAGCAGATAGATTTTTTTTTTAAAGCAGGCAACTGAAGGAAACTGTTTAAACGTTTTTGCTACAGTGTTAAACAGATGCAAATCTTTTTAAACGGACGCAAAGTTTCTTAAACGGACGTAAAATTTCTTAAATGGACTAGCACAGCGCTTAAATGTTTTAGCAAAAGGGTTAGACGGATGCAAATTTTTTTAAATGGATGAGCAAATTGTTTAAACACTTTCATGAACCATTTAAATGGATTTAAGCAGATAGTAAACAGTTTTGCAGTTTAAATGAAAAGCATTAATGTCCATTTTCCCATGGAGGGACAGAAATGGGTCTTTGATTAAACAAAAAAATGGTCACAAATTAAGTGTTCCAAGAATTGATGCAAAGACAAGCTAGTAACCAATTATTAAACCATCAATTACTGCAAGTAACACATTGTCAAGGATACAATATGACATCAAATATCTCACCTGTTTTATGTTTTCCTCTCTGCTTTTGAATCTTCTGGATAAATTTCTTGATCAAGTTTGGCCTCTGAGTGTTGTCAATGCAGAATAAGGGTCTGACCACATGCTTCTTATATTCCATACCAGAAATTCTCTCCTGTATTTTTTTCTTTATTACTTCTATGTCTTCAACTGGTTTGTCAGCATGTGTTCCAACAATAAACACTGGGGGGCGGAGGTAGGGAAGCCTATGTTGTGCATCATCATCTAGGTCATCAGTTGCCAGGGCAACACTGTGTACTGTAGCCAGCCATGACAGCAAATTCTCCATGTTGGTTTCATTGTTAGGGTTTTCCAATTTCACATCATTACCTCCTTGTCTCATGCAGGGCTCAGCTGCAGCATCCAAAGGCTTGCTGAGATTGTGCACCAATATGTACAGTGCACGCTGTGATAAGAAGATAGGATGGCTGGCATAGTACAGGTGCTGCCCTGCAAAATCCCAGATGTCCATAATATAGGATTCTTCTTTGAATGAACCACTTTTTGTGTCTTTGCTTTGGAGATACTCCAACCACTGATGAACATGCTTCACAGTATCAGAGGGTTGAGCAACATCAATAATTACCTTGGGCTCATCTGAGGTGCAGTCTATTGAGTGTTCAATGCTAATGTTGTGAGTAGCATCTACTGACAGGTTATCTCCTTTATCCTCAACCTGAGTAAAGTATCAAAGAAGGTGACATTAATTACTTTAACTCCCATGAGTGACCAAGACAGAATTTCTCCTTACAATATCAATACAGTATCAATCAGATAAGTGATGTGAATATAGAAGAAAAACAATTTGGGGATAATAAGTTGATCCAATACTAAAATCTCTGAACTATTGTTATGCAAATTGTGTAGTTTATAGTAAAGAGAATGGCAAATTTGATCTGAGAGTGAAAGAGTTAAGTACCACAGTGATTCAGTTTAGCCAACAAACTAATTACACGTCTGAAATAATTATGCCAAAGTTTGATGTAAATTAAATAAAATGAAAGTACTACACTGGGAGGGAAATTATTGTTTAGACTATGAACAGTTCCCTGCTTTTTGGCTAAGACCATTGCAAAGTAAAAAAAATCAACTAAAAAAAATAATAAAACAATTTTAATTTTAAACATACTTGTAAAGAATGGTTTTAGAATTCTGACATCACCTCTTTTCTGCCATATTTGTAACCATCAAAAGATCCCTCTTCAAAATCTGCAGGTGAAATGTGGACTGAATCTTTCTCCAAATCTTCTTCTGAGGTTTTATTTAGTATAAAAATTTTCTCCACAACAGTCTTTGCCACATCTTTAGAACATTCCAACAGTCCTGGTTTAATCTCACCAATGGACTGCCAGTTCCTTGCAGCTTGGTCAACATCAATTTCACACTTTGAAGGATCTACTTCAATCCCCTCAGTGCTCTGTTCTTCAGAGTCAAATGGAAGGCCTAGGAGACTCTTCTTTAAACTGGTTTTACCAGCTCGATCCTGACCAATGAGTAATATTCTACTGCGGTAAACTGTGACATATCCATCTTTCAAAGCCCTTTCATAAGCCAGCTGTATGTTACATGGATCTGCTATTTCGACTAATTAGAAAAAGTTTTCACAGCACAAAGAAAAAAGTAATTGGTGCATTGACAAATTTGTACAAAATAATTGAAAAAAAAAGCAAAGGTAAAAGTTTACAAGTCAACTAGTATAAATATCCAACATCAATAATGTTGGAGTCAAAGGCTGGTATATAAAAACTAAACCATCAAATATTTTTTTCCCCCTGATATTAATGCATAAGTGACTTTGGAAAACACATTTATTCCACTGTCACATAAAAATTACACAGTCAATCAAAATAATTCATAAAATGTAGTGATGAGTTTGGTGAACATGCACACCAAAACTTGACTCAATGTTTCATAACATTAAGAATGAGAACCACTTGTGACTGATCACACAAGAAAGAGGCAATGACTTAAATCATTTCTTCCAAGTAGTGAGGAGTCAATAACCAATTCATTGTTTGTGAAAGAGAAAGAAAAAGCGCATATATCCAAAATGTAACAACTGCAAATTAAAAAAATTGTGCAAAAATCACCAGTGTAAATTATATGGAAATTTCAATCAGAATTTAGTCATGCTAAAAACAAATTCAAGTTCTATTCCTGTAACTTAATTCACAAATCGTATTAGTGTATAAATTTTGTTTGATATTAGCCACAAGTTATTCAAATTTTAAACACTTTCAATGAATCAAATAGAAAGCAAAAATAAAACAACAATTCCTAGCAGTGAAACTACTTGGGATACATATTTTATCCTTTTGTAATTCCTGTCAAATAGAAAGCAAAACTTAAAACAATAATTCCTAACTGCACAGAATGATTTGTAACAACATTTACTCTCTTGATTCCACATCAAATCATATTTACTTATTGATGAACTTAATTTCAATGTCAGCCAAATTGCTAAAAGAAAGCTTTTCAATATAGAACAAAAACTTCCGTTACAAATGCCATGTATTTCTCAAGTGATGCCAACTTTGTTAAACCACACAAAAACTGTGACAGTATTTACAGCTTAACTGTCGCCAGCTATCTGTAATAATCAGTAACAAGCAGAATAACCACTTGTAAGTCAATTATTAGAACCAATTTAGTAAATGCACATGTCACAACAATAATGTGAACAGAAATTTCCTTTACTCACCTTGGAGATCTGAATATACTCGGTCAATTATTCCTTTATCTTCTAGCTCCAAAACACTTCTCATTCCTTCAACTGTAAAAGGATTCCCATTTACAAACAACGATTGGAGTTTCTTCAGCTGATTTATGGCTGGATTTAACACAGTCAACTGGTTGTAACTCAGATCCAGTCTCTCCAGTGCCACCATCTCACCAATAGCATCAGAGATGGTGGTTAGTTTGTTATCTGAGATGTTCAGCACTTTGAGTTTCTTCAGCTGTTTTATAGCTGGACTCAACACAGTCAACTGGTTGTAACCCAGCTCCAGTCTCTCCAGTGCCACCATCTCACCAATAGCATCAGAGATGGTGGTTAGTTTGTTATGTGAGATGTTCAGCACTTTGAGTTTCTTCAGCTGTTTTATAGCTGGACTCAACACAGTCAACTGGTTGTAACTCAGATCCAGTCTCTTCAGTGCCACCATCTCACCAATAGCATCAAAGATGGTGGTTAGTTTGTTATGTGAGATGTTCAGCTCTTTGAGTTTCTTCAGCTGTTTTATAGCTGGACTCAACACAGTCAACTGGTTGGAACTCAGATCCAGTCCCCACAGTGCCACCATCTCACCAATAGCATCAGAGATGGTGGTTAGTTTGTTATGTGAGATGTACAGCCCTCTGAGTTTCTTCAGCTGTGTCAAACTTGCGGGGAATATGGACAGCTGGTTTCCCCTTACATCAAGCATCGTAATATTATTTAGTTTTCCAATATTTTCAGGTATTGTTTTAAGTTTATTCCCTGACAGGTCAAGTTTGTCCAACTCAGTTAACTCCAGTACCGCTTCAGGCAATTCAAGCAAATCCCACTTTGACAGATTTAATATTTTTCTTCCGAAACGATCTGTTACAATCTTACTTCTCAAGTTTTCTTTAGTAATATGGGAATCCATGTCTTAGTAATGCAACTGTCAGAACGAAAAAAACAAGCTGTCATTAAAGGTGAGTAACTTGAACTAACTTTCTTGTGGCATTTATAATAACAATCGAACCAAAAATTGGCAAAAATGAGGTTTATAATTTAACATCTACTGAACCAAGGTAATGATTTATTCCTCGTAGTACATTATCTTTGGAAACCATCCACCCTTCAGTGTTCTTTTAAACATTTTGAGTAAAGGACCGGATGCTTATGCGTAAAGGGTCTTGAGTTATTTATTTTCATCAGAAACATTTCAACTTAAATCTAATTGTACAAATTTTGTGTTCATAAACAATTGCTTGAGTTATAGATGTTAACGAAAAGGCAATTATGAACAAGAAAGATATTTGAATTTAAATACACTGAGTTTTCCAAGCTGCTTTTCCAAAAACATACGAATTACTACTTCCATTTCAAAATTAATATCCAACAGGAAAGAAATAATTAGGGCAAATCTATGGTTGGTTTTGTTTTCATGTGATAACCTAAGACAGTTGTAAATAAACCAAAGCATGAATGATTTCTAAGCTGTTGATATCAGACCAAGTTGCTAATTTTCAGACCTGTTGTTTGATTTTATCCTCTGTAAGCTATTTTTACTTGCAATTAACAGAGTGAATTCATCAGAATATGATCCTAGTCATTTAATAAAGACTGATTGGATAAGTCCTTCTCACTGACATATTCACTGTTTTGATACAAAAATAATCAGAATGAGAGCTCTTTGTTTTGTTTGCTTTTTTTTACAGAGTTTGTCTAGCAGCATGATGGTTTTAAGATTATAATTTTCAATTGAAGACATGTTTTGCATGAAATATCATCCAAATCACCCATAGTTTCTGTACTCATTATGTTATGTATTGAATGTTGTTGATGAAATAATAAAAATAACAAAGAGTTATGAAAACTGGTTGTAATTTCTTATTCATGTTTATCAATAAAAGCTTAACTAAGAAGGGACTGTGAAACGAAAAAGTATATATCAATTAACTGAGGATAGTGATAAAGAACTCAATTGGTACTAAGCAGAAAAATGAGGAATTGAAAAAAGTGTCCATAATTAGAACTGGCCACCTACGAGAGTGTCCATTAGCAGAGAGTTGACTGTAAAATAAATTAAGATTCTTCATTAATTAACAAATCTATCAAGGACTGTCTCCAAACCTTTACAAATTGTGCCTGGTTTCTTGAATATTTAATTTTCAGCTAAATGAATTCAAGTTAAAAATTTTACAACTGCAATCATTAACCAACATCAAAACTCATGTATAACATATTTATTCAACCCTTCACCTTACATGAGTGACCAATACAGGAATTCTCCTTACAAAATATTAACACAACATCAAGCAGATATTGTTAGTGATATGAACAAAGGAAAATATCAGTTAGAGGATTATTAGATGATCCAATACCAAATTCTCCAAACTTACATCATAAGAATGGTATGGCAAACAGTAAGGAGAATTACTAAAGAGATCTTGGGAGTGAATGCATTTGTTTCTTTTTCAAACAAACAAGTAATGATTAAAAAACTCAGGGTTGACTTGCAAAAAAAAAATTCAACAATTTTAAAAACCATGAATCTTTAAATAGGCTACCCTGTTTTAGTGCAATAAAAAAAATCCTTACTTCCTTTTCAGGGCTCAATAATTTGCAAATATCAGAATTAAAAAATGTTGAGGAAGAAAAACTTTCATCTGAAAATATAACTTTCCATCTGTTAATCAAAACTATCACAAAATTCTTGAACATGATTGGTTATCATCAGCCCAATTTGAGCACTTATAGTACAGTGTATGTGTCATGCTTGTAATTGGACCATGTTATAGGACCATTAAAGGGACAATTATCATGTCATGCCTGTGGAAGGGGACAGAATGTGTGATGTGCACACACTGTTGTCCTGCATTTTGCCGATTTAATTGTTGTTGTTGTTGTTTTTTATGAAAATGTATAATGGATGTCTATAGTTTCTTTCTCAGATTTTATTATATTGTAATTAATTGATAACAGTTGTCTGGTTTGTTAATCAAGAGTATTATTACAAACAGAATTGGAGATCAGGAAGTCCTCTGAACAACCATGGCAGGAACATGGATGACCATGGTCTATCCATGGTCTTGACGCTAGAGTAATAAGCGATTATTGAATGAGGTTGAGCATGATATCAAAAACTGAATTAAATAATTGTTTTATTACAATTTTTTTAGAGGTATTGAGCTATTTTGAGCATCTCTCTAGGTTTGAAAAAGGTTGAGAACACTAAACTCTAAGGTCTTGGAAACTAGGCAGACATTGATCTCGAGAAGATAAATGCAGTATAAGCCTCAGATATTGCATTTTATCATGTCAACTTCACCCAACTATTGTATATTGATTGAATGCTCATTACCAATCAGCTCTTTCATTGTAAATCTTATGTATAATGATCGAAATTATTGAATATGTACAGGAAAGTACAAGAGACAACTGGCCATTTAATACTGGAATTGAAATTTTTTGGCTTGAAATGCACATTAAAAGTATGATGTGGTTACTTATACATCTTACTGAGAACGATTGTTAATGAATCGCAAACAACTGAGCTCAAAGGTTTCTAAGAATTTGAATTGCATGTATCTTTTCATTGTCAGAGTTTCGCCAGCCATACCCCTTTGATAAACTCATTCACATAAGAATATTTGGCCTTTTCACACGTCACAAAAATATCAAAGTTTTTTCACGCTCATGCATTTGAGACATTTCACATGAAAGTAAAAAGCCGAATTCCCTAACTAAATTTTCAATTTTCCTAGTCTTGACGAGTTTTAAATAACGAATGATGAAAGAATGTCTTACATTATTTGTTCAAGGAACATTAGAGGTCTGGTTTATGACTTTTATTGATCCATATAAAGTTCATGTCCTGTTCAAACCCAGGTCAAAACTAAACCACAACCGTTCTCGAACAATTCATTTTCAAAACAATTAAAAAGCCGGGAATTCATCACGGAAAACAAAATGGTTCACGAGTCACGTTTAATTCAGTTCTTCACACTCGAGTCACGTTTAAATAAAAAACAATTACTTCACGCGAACATGAAAAAATCTTATTATCTCTAATCACGACTCAGGAATAAGGAAAAATTCAGATCACGATACACGAGGAAAAATAACTCGCCCAAGCATGCTTCACGTAAAAAGTAAAGGGGTCCTCTTGTCAATCACGGAAGCAGACAGCGGGCAAGTTTTATTTATTTCATCAAATACCTGACATACCTGCATTTAGATCATGCATTAATTTGGTTACTTAACAGATTTAAGAGGTTTTGAGTTCGTTTCTAACTTCTGCCAGATGAAATCAAGTACACTCCATGGAATTAAGCGAGTATTTTGTCATCAGTTCAAACACTTCCATTGCTAAACGTGAAAAACTGAAAACTAATCGACGTTGAACAACTACCAGACAGAATGATTAAAGATCAGAGCTGATTGACGTCAGCACTAGCAGAAATAGTTTGTCCCCTAACTCTTTCCATTCCTATGAGAATCTTCTATCAAAACTTTCCGTTAAGGCCATCTTTACTCACAATCACTGTTTTCCTTTTCCCTGTTGCTGAGAGTGTATAACTTTAACCCGTCAGTTTCAGAAGGCCGACTGAACGCGTCTTTGTTTTACTTTATCAAAATCGTTTTGTCTTTGTGCTCTGCATTTGACAGGCGTCTCTAAAGTTGTAATATATCAAAAACCCATAACTTGAAATACAAAGGGAAACCAGCGAATATTGAAGATATCAGAGAGTGAGTGAACTGACAGAAATGACGGCTGAAGCACTTCAGGGGAAATGACTTCAGTTCGATCGAGCGGAGAGTGTGAGTTCTTAGCTGAATTATCTACGTTCGATTTGCAGGAATCTAGTGAGGCTACACTTTACAAATGAGCTAAATTCTTATGTATATTGAACATAATTCTTACATGTTAGCAAAGCAAGTAACAAGTGCAGAGAACAAACGGCAATCAAATACGGATTGAAGACAATCTAACTGCTCGGATCAGTAGGGACACTCCTTAATTAACTTCCACAAAATACTTCAGGCTTCTGAAACGTCACGCGACTAAGGGCCTGTTTATAGGGAGTTACCATGCCGAAAAGAGCATAACGCATAAATTATGACTGATTATGCAAAAAGTTGCACTATTTATTTGTCACCTTCGTACTCGCACAGCACGCACAACTATGCAATTAGCATAAGCACAAGCACCGCACTCTGTATACATTATAATGATTTCGTAATGAATTTATCAGTCATAACATGGAACTAAGCAAGTAACATGGTGGAAGCGGTTCTGGTTGATTATTTCTCAACGGATATTTGCATATAGCGATCTACAAGCCAAGTTTTCTCCGGTTTAAACCAAGATGACTTCGAACACACTATTTCCAGAATTCAAAACAACGGGAGATGAAAAGCACACCTGGAAACCTACATCGAAGTTTTGATAGATTACTGCGTAGTGCAGAATTAGTACGAAACATCGAAAGAAAGTGAAGCAGCCAAGTGGACGAATCACGATTCACGAATAAGGAAAAAATCAAATCACGATCCACCAGGAAAAAATTGCCCAGGGATGCTTTGCGTAAAAAGTATAGGGAACCCTCTTGTCAATCACGGAGGCAGATAGCGAGCAAGTTAAATTTATTTTATCAAACACCTGACATACCTGTATTTGAACCAAATCAATCAAGCATTGATTTGGTTAATTTACAGATTTAAGAGGTTTTGAGTTCGTTTCTAACTTCTGTCAGATGAAATTAGGTACAATCCGTGGAATTAAGCGAGTATTTTGTCATTAGCTCAAACACTTCTATTGCTTAACGTGAAAAACTGAGAAACTAATCGACTTTGAATAACTACCAGACAGAATGATTAACGATCAGAGCTGATTGACATCAGCACAGTCATAAACAGTTTGTTGCTTCATTCTTTCCATTCCAACGAGAATCTTCTCTCAAAACTTCCCGTTAAGGCCATCTTAACTTACAATCACTGATTTCCTTTTCCCTATCGCTGAGAGTGTTTCACTTAAACCCGTCTGTTGCAGAAGGCCGACTGAAAGTTTTTGTTTTACTTTATCAAAATCGTTTTGTCTTTGTGCTCTGCATTTGACGGGCGTCGCAAAAGTTGTAATATATCAAAAACCCATAACTTAAAATACAAAGGGAAACCAGTGAATACTGAGGATATCAGAGAGTTTGAGCGAACTGACAGAAATGACGGCTGAAGCACTTCAAGGGAAATTACTTCAGTTCGATCGAGCGGAGAGTGTTAGTTCTTAGCTGGATTATCTATGTTCGCGTTGCAGGAGTCTCGCAAGGCTACACTTTACAAGTGAGCTAAACTCTTATCTATATTGAACATAATTCTTACCAACTAACAAGTGCAGCGAACAACCAGCAATCAAATAAGGACTGTAGACAATCTCGGATCGGTATGGACACTCCTTAATTAACTTCCACAAAATACTTCAGGCTTCTGAAACGTCACGCGACTAAGGGCCTGTTTTACATGGAGTTACCATGCCGAAAAGAGCATAACGCATAAATTATGACTGATTATGCAAAAGGTTGCACTATGTAATATTCACCATCGCACTCGCACAGCGCGCACACCCATGCGATTAGCATAAGCACGAACATCGCACTTTGTATAAGTTATAAAGATTTCGCAATGAATAAAAGTTGTTAGTTCTAACATGGAATTGAGCAAGTAACATGGTGGCAGCGGTTCTGGTTAATTATTTCTCAAGGAATATTTGCATATAGCGATCTACTGGCCTAGTTCTCTCCGGTTTAAACCACGACGACTTCGAACACATCGTTTCCAGAATTCAAAACAACGGAAGAAGAAAAGCACGACCTGGATACCTACATCAAAGATATGATAGATTACTGTGTAATGCAAAATTGGTACAATATTTCGAAAAAAAATTAAGCAGCCAAGTGGACGAATCACGATTCACGAATTGGGAAAAAATCAAATCACGATCCGCGAGAGAAAAAAAATCGCCTAATCATGCTTCGCGTAAAAAGTATAAGGGACCCTCTTGTCAATCACTGAAGCAGACAGCGAGCAAGTTTAATTTATTTTGTCAAACACCTGACATACCTGCATTTAATTTAGATCAAATCAGTCAAGCATTAATTTGGTTACTTTACAGATTTAAGAGGTTTTGAATTCGTTTCTAACTTCTTTCAGATGAAATCAAGTACAATCCATGGAATTAAGCGAGTACTTTGTCATCAGTTCAAACACTTCCATTGCTCAACGTGAAAAACTGAAAAATAATCGACGTTGAACAATTACCAGACAGAATGATTAACGATCAGAGCTGATTGACGTCAGCACGATCAGAAACAGTTTTTTTCTTTATTCTTTCCATTTCTACGAGAGTATTCTTTCTAAACTTCCCGTTAAGGCCATCTTAACTCACAATCACTGTTTTCCTTTTCCCTGACGGCTAAAGCAGTTGAAGGGAAATTACTTCAGTTCGATCGAGCGGAGAGTGTGAGTTCTTAGCTGAATTATCTATGTTCGCCTTGCAGGAGTCTGGCGAGGCTACACTTTACAAGTGAGCTAAATTCTTATCTATGTTGAACATAATTCTTACCTCTTAGCAATGTGAACAACAACTGCAGCGGACAAACAGAAACGAAATACAGATGGTAGACAATCTGACCCCTCGGCTCGGTGTGGACACTCCTTACTTATGGGCCTTTTTACATACTTCAGGCTTCTCGCATGTTATGCGACCGAGGGCCTGTTTACATGGAGTTACCATGCCGAAAAGAGCATGACGCATAAATAATGAAAGATTACGCAGAAATTTGCTCTATGTAATCGTCACCATCGCACTATCACAGCACGCACACCCACACAATTAGCATAAGCACGAACACCGCACTTTGTATAACTTATAATAATTTCGTAATTAATAGGATTTGTTAGTTTTAACTTGGAACGGAGCAAGTAACATGGTGGCTGCAGTTCTGGTTGATTATTTCTCAACGGATGTTTGCATAAAGCGATCTACTAGCCAAGTTCACTCCGGTTTAAACAAGACGACTTCGAATACACCGTTTCCAGAATTCAAAACAATGGGAGATGAAAGCACGACCTGGAAACCTACAACGAAGATTTGATAGATTACAGCGTGGTGCAGAATTGGTACGATATATCGAAAGAAAGTGAAGCAGCCAAGTGGACGAATCACGATTTTCGAATAAGGAAAAATCAAATCACGATCCACAAGGAAAAAAAATCGCCTAAGCATGCTTCGCGTAAAAAGTATAGGGAACCCTCTTGTCAATCACGGAGGTAGATAGCGAGCAGGTTTAATTTATTTTATCAAACACCTAACATACCTGCATTTAGATCAAATCAATTAAGCATTAATTTGGTTAGTTTACAGATTTAAGAGGTTTTGAGTTCGTTTCTAACTTCTGTCAGATGAAATCAAGTACAATCCATGAAATTAAGCGAGTATTTTGTCATCAGCTCAAACACTTCCATTGCTTAACGTGAAAAAGTGAGAAACTAATCGACTTTGAATAATTACCAGACAGAATGATTAACGATCAGAGCTGATTGACATCAGCACGGTCATAAACAGGTTGTTGCTTTATTCTTTCCATTCTAACGAGAATCTTCTTTCAAAACTTCCCGTTAAGGCCATCTTAACTTACAATCACTGATTTCCTTTTCCCTGTTACTGAGAGTGTTTAACTTTCACCCGTCTGTTGCAGAAGGCCGACTGAACGCGCCTTTGTTTTACTTTATCAAAATCGTTTTGAGTCTTTGTGCTCAGCATTTGACGGGCGTCGCTACAGTTGTAATAGATCAAAAACCCAAAAACTTAGAATACAAAGGGAAACCAGCGAATATTGAGGATATCAGAGAGTTTGAGTGAACTGACAGAAATGACGGCTGAAGCACTTCAGGGGAAATGACTTCAGTTCGCTCGAGCGGGGAGTGTTAGTTCTTAGCTGAATTATCTTTGTTCACGTTGCAGGAGTCTAGCGAGGCTACGCTTTACAAGTGAGCTAACTTCTTATCTATATTGAAAAGAATTCTTACCTCTCAGCAGTGTGAACAACAACTGCAGCGGACAAACAGAAATGAACTACAGATGGTAGACAAACAGACAGCTTAGCTCGGTATGGACACTCCTTAATGAAGAGCCTGTTTAAATGGAGTTACCATGCCGAAAAGAGCATGACGCATAAACAGTGAATGATTATGCAAAAAGTTGCACTATGCTAACTCAATTAGCATTGGTAATTAGTCCCTAGGGATTTTGGATATAGTAGATTGTTTTGTATCACTCCTTGTCACTTCACTTGAGGCCTTGGGCTGTGTACTGCTTGAAGCGTTCTACAACTTTTTTCGACGGATCAATCCGACATGGCGGAACAAGTTCCCCAAGCCGTTGCCGGTGGAGCGATAGCTCAAGTTGTTCAAAATCCTCAACCTGCTCAAGGCGAACCTGCCGTGGCGCAGCAAGCTCAGGACCAACCTTTGGCACAACAAGCTCAGAATCGAGAGGTTTGCATCTTTTTCTCAAATTTTCCGTCAAATTCTCACAAAAAATACCTCACCTTACTTCCACAGTACATTGCCTGTTATCTGACCGCTTACTACGTTGAAGAGAACCCATTTTAGCGAGTAATCTATTTCGAGGTTTTCTACGTACATTAGACAAGAGGGTCTCCAATAGGTTTCTTCAATCCCGTGATTCCGACTAAAATTTTCTCTCAATCCCGTGATCCCGATGGATTATACCGGTGAATCCCGATCCCGTTCATAATTTTTTTACCTAGTCCAATACCTCAACTTAAAAGGGCCTACTAGTTAAGTGATATTCTTAACTGCAGGGATCGCTTTCATATTTGTTTCTTTAACCTCGGTTCATATTTATATGATTTTCATATATTTGCAATCATTTAACTCACCACTTATGGGGTTTATTTAAAACCAAGAGAATGACCAGCTCAGTGTGTAGAACGCTGCACCGGTATCGCAAAGGTGATGGGTTCTAATCCCGCACGGGCCTGAATTTTTCTCAGGTCTTATTTTTACTGCTATTTAAGTAGTATTCATAACTGCGAGGATCACTTTCATAATCCTTTCTTCAACCGCAGTTCACATACTGGTATATATGATTTTCATATATTTTTTAGTCATTAAAGGGGCCTTTTCGGTGAGTGATGATTTTCTCAACCAGTATTGATCCGTTGAAATCTTTGCTCACTGTCAGGCTTAAGTTTTTTTCACTAAAACGGTGTTACTGTTCGTTTTAGAAGTTTTCGAAGTTTTGCACGAATAACGTACGCTAGTCACAGTCACGACTTCCTTCTGTTTAACTTCGATCACGGAAAAGCGTATTAGTAAAGACAGGTCAGTATTAAAGAAACGAATGGCAATGTCAACAAAAGCATAAATAAACAAAAGGTGACGCCAATCCCATAGTTCTATAACAAGGAAAATAAAGAAAAATCAGCTGCTGTTGAAGAGAATACTTCTTCTGAGGCGAGAAACTCTTCTGAGGAGAAAATTCGCCTCTCGTTCTAAAGATGGAATCTCGTCAACATCATATGCGGTCTCCTTGTCGGCCGATTCTTCATCACTGCTTGGGGAATCGTACTCTGACATCCCATCTTCCTCTCGAGTTCAGAGCGTACAAGGCTGACCGGCTCACCCGGCTGAATTTCTCTCTGATAGAGGTACGATGAGAGAGTTCCAGCTCTCCTGTCTGACAGAACGCTGACGCACTGCAGCACCAAATGTTTGCGCCTAGTCCCTCATCTTCTGTACGCTTGGTGGTGCCATCGGTACAGGTGGTAATGGTTAAATTACTGATATGGCTGACAGGACCATAGTACGTTCGAGCACAGCATACCGAGACTATAGTAGGCTGCCCAATGGTTTGTCCTCTCTAATCCTTCCTTGGCTGCGTTTCCAAAGTTTCTCGCGTAGTTCAACAACTCAGCAGGTTAAGAGAGTCATATCCGTATAATTCTGAGATTTGCTGGAGGTTTTCAAGGCCGTAATTAGGCATTTCAACACACGTTACCGTGTGGGCCATAAAGGGTTTTTGTTAAATTGGCAACCTCGCTTCTAAAAACCAAGACTTTCTTTCTTTCTAATAAGCACCCAAGACCTAACTTCTCGCTAATGAACCAAGGAAGATGAAAAAAAATGTATTTCATAGCTCCTGGAAACGGTAATTTTTTCGAGGAAAAAAAAATCACTCGAGATGATTCTGTATTCACTGCGCAAACACCTCAACCCTCATACAAGGGAAATAAGCAAAAGTGACAAGATAAAAGCGAATGAACCTTGCGTGGACTGGATTATTCAGTGTGTGCTGTACCACGGTATTCAAGTCTGAAAATCTTCAAGCACAAAATAAAATCCTGATACCCCATGTAATGGCTTAAACAGAAATTTGGCAGATTTGTTTTATCATCCCAATTAATTATCATTTTCTATGTTAAAGGAAGTCAATCGAACACCAACCAGAATCACCCTCCCCTCCCTCTCTACGGTAACTCCCTTAAATTACACCCAATGAAGTTACGGACGGTGAGAGCGGATTCATTTCGGAGTCAGTCGGTGACGGTTTCATTGATATAACTTTTTATTGAGTTACTGGGTAATGTTTCCAATTTGAGATATCTGAAAAATGGCCTCTCGTTGGTGGAAAAGATGCACGGCTCTAGATCGATTTTACCTCCCGTCTCTTTTTTTTAGATTGTGTGCCATAGAAATGCTAGAATGAATACCCCTCATCATATCAGTCAGTTGGTACATGTGCTATGATTGGTCAAAATAGCGCACCCAATTGCACTAAATTTCCCGCTAAATTCAAAAAGTTTGTTTGAATTGATATCTTCCACCCTTCATTTGAACCCAGAGATGTAAAAAAAATACGACTTACCTCGTTGGTCTGTATATGGAACCTCGTTGTCCCGCACGGTCTTATGGCCCAAGCGCGAAGCAAAGATGAAAAGACATTTATTATAATTCAGGTTCAAACAGTAGGGGAAGAGTTTATGGTACTTTATAACTGAAGTTTTGGTCATGCAATTATCAATTCTTTTAAAAATTTTATGAACTGTGATTTGTAGTTTATTCCTTATACACATATATCTATATATCTGCATCTATATATATCTACATCTGTATATCAGTCTATTTATCAGTATATCTCCATACTGGTCTCTGTATAATTCTTAAGGTTCTGAAAAGGAGAATTTGTTAAAAAATTAAGAGCTTCTTTAGTTGGGGATCATTTCCTTTATTCCTGTGACCCTGATAGTTATTCATGAGTGAAATTATAGGGAGATATTTAATATTCAAACAACTTTTAAATTTAGAGGGCCGTACTATTGAATACGGCCCACTTAATTGACTGATCATAGCGCACACACTAACTGAGATACGTGACACTGAGTATTATTACCATGAAGTGAATGATTTCGTCCATACTTTAGGATATTAAGTATTTTATAATCATCTTCAGTAATATCGACGTGCTTTTTTTTCGAGCAATTTATAAATTGCGCGAAATTTTTCTCAATAACTCTTTGGAGAGGGACTGCTCACATCGGCAATTACCATCAAATTGTGAAAAGTAAAGTTGTTCTTGTAACTTCAATGCTTCGGAATAGCTTAGAGACAACATGCTGAATGTATTCCGAAAAAAAAAAACAAAAAACTCAACAGCACAAGTAAAGTGACTTGAAAAGTAAAATAGTGTTTTAGCCACATCTAGATTTGCAGCACTCTAGAGGTAAACATTACATGTATTCGAGCTACGTTTTTATCGCAGAAAATCGAAAACTTTTGCCAGCCTTTGGTCATCATATGTTTGTGCGAGAAGATTTTAGTCAGGACAAGGACATATCAGCAATAAAAATTAAACCGGGCATTCCTATTGTTTTTTTCAGCCTATCCCCCGCCTTTTCATCTGGGCTTCTGAAATAATCATCCCCATCAAAATGGGACCTAAAAAAAGGTATTAAATGAATCCACCCTTCTTAAAAGTTCTTGAGTTTAGTGTAATTTTTTCCTTTTTCTTCCCCTTGTTATCTTTAGAATTCACACGCACTCAAAGCAGCTTGTTGCGCATGCTAAAAGTGGTTCTTGCTCTCGCCAACGTGCGTTGACATTTCGACCGAGTTTTCGGCTTAATAAGTTCCCAAATTTAATGCGTTACGGAAATGCGTAGTGAGAACGCTTCGCGCACGCTTCGGGTTCCACGTCAGGGAATCGGAAAGAACTTTTATTTATTAATTATAAATAGTGAGAATTTTTTATGCAGTCTGATTGCATATTATTAGCACCAAACAGCTTCACTTTATAATGGATAGTCCTAATGTATCTTGTAAGTTAAGGAAAAAAATCTGACCTGAGCGGTAAGTTGTTTAGTATTCAAAACAAGGAAGTGTTTTAGTGCTTAAGAGCGACGGTCAGGAAATATCGACCAAAATCTTAATTTCGTGGCAAGAGTTGAAAAATCGCTTTCTTTCGTTTTTTGTCCATGAATAGCTTTTAGGTAGATAAGATACCTGATGTGGATTGTTCCCGTCAAAAGCTTTTTATTTTTTAGAAAAATTAGAACATCCGTTTTTGTGGTCGGAGTCACAAAATTGGCTAATCATTTACGTGAAATTTGCATACATCAACTTGCCTCTCGTTCGCAAACAAAATCGCACGGAGAAATTTGGACACTTTATTTCAACAGAATCACTGTTCTTCTTTTACTAGAAGATTCTTTCAGAGCAAAAGCGACACTCACCGAGCAGAAATTATTCAAAAATGAGGAATAGGTTTTATGGATAACAAAAACTCCGTTTTGTTATTGATTTTCGACGGCAATATTGCACATGTGGTATAACTCCAAATTGACTTCATTCTAGTTAAATCCCACATTTAGACATACATCTAAAACATACCTGCGAATTAGCTTGGGTTATTGAAGGAAATCTCTATAAGGCGGTATCGAAGTTAAGGAATTTTCATGGTGGGTCGTCGGTAATTGTGTAAACACTTCCAGTTTCGAAATCCATGAAACTGGATATTTGATCCCCAAATACTCATTTTTCTTAATCCTTGTAGGTTTAACAGTTGCAAAGTTGCGTTTCTACTTAAAGAGTGAGATAGAAAAGCCAAACTGGGTGAATTTTAGCCATTTTGAAACGCTAAACTCTATCGACCGGAGACTCGGCGTGACGAATTGTTTCGTGACTAAACGTGATATTTGGGAGTCGATCAGTCACGGAATCACAATATTAACAATGCATTTCTTGACGGCGTATGAGAACAGTGTTTTGAGGAAGAAAAAATCGATCGTCCTAGACAATTAAACAGAAAGGTAAAAGATTCAAACCAGAAGGGGCTCCTGATTCAAGGTTATGTCTTGACATCAGTTGCGCGACGGCGAATATGGAAATTATATGCGCAAAGCGCAAGCTGTGAGGTGGGGGACGGGGAGGGGATCAGGGCAGCCAGAAAAATAGTCTTTCATGGAATAAATCGACGACATAATAATCGCTAAAAAGACTCTAAAAACGTTGCGGTTTTATTTTTGAACTTCTCTGAACAAAACTACTTATGCCATTACCAGGATACAGGAGTCGAGTATCGGCTCCTAGAAAACCATATCCGAATCTTACTCTATACAACTTCATTCTTTCACTTTAAAAGACGAGCAAAAAAAAAAGGAAATAATGCGAAATATTTGTTATCAACCATTTTAAGCACGCAACTTGTGCTGCACCTATGTTTTTAGCCACTATTGTGAAATACTGCACAAAAATTGACTTCTCGGTGGAAAAACAGCGTAACACATAAGACACAAATGTACCCCCTGTTTCAAAACCTCGAAACAATTTTCTGCTCTGCCTCGTCAAAATCGGTTAGGGAAATTACGCTAGCTAATGGTCTCCTACGAAGATAATAAGGCGTCTCGACGGATCATCATATTGACAATTCTACATGTATTTATGAAGCAGATAACAACTTAAGCAATTAATTTTGGTCCGAAGAGCACTCTCTTATTTTGTTGTTAACAGGAATGTGCCGCTGAAGAGGATATGACAGGGGTCTTCCTATATGGGAAGCATTAAACAGGGTAAACGTTGCGGTGCGCAGTCTGAATGCAAAATACCAAACATTTTTGAAATCTAACTCTACCTATAACTCTAAAAAAAAACTGGATTCGGTTTGTGAATTAAATGAATCATGGCCAGAAATCGAGGACAGCCAGCGGTTTTGACCGTACGCTAATTTTTAGGGATTTTGAATAGCTAATAAGGATTTATACATTCGCAAAATGGCGGGGAAGCGAACGTATACTTTTTACCGTGCAGTTGATTTACAATTTTCTAGCCTCAACTAATTCTACTTGACATATGTAAAAACAAATAAATGCGAAACCTAACACTGGTTCTAAAGTCCAAGCTGTGCAAAATCTAACCTGAATCCCTATTAGACAAGCACCAACCCTTTGCTGATGCTTCCCTGTGATAGTTCGATCGTGACAAAACGGGGCTCCCTGTGTCGCTCTGGCTTGGTAACCTCTCTGTTTTGAAAATGGCGGCTGATCGAAGGAGTTACTTGAAAAAGTCTCCAAAATGCCTTCTTTTTCGATCGCTTCGTGCAGTAATGGCGCAGAGATTCACTCTCTGGAATTTCTATATTTCAGGGAAAAAACGAACTGGTTTAGCAAAGAAGTTAGGCCTCTAAAACCGTACAAAAATGAAGATAAACATATCCTTCAAGAACCAGGACGTGGGGAAGGAAAAACCGACATCTAATGACCTTTTTTCTTGCTTAAAGAGAAGCGCGTAGGCAATATTACAGACTCTCGTATGGCAAGGAAAGCCATCTTTTTATGGTGACTCATGGATCAACTTTGGGAGCTTGACACATTGCCAAATGAACATGACTGAAAGCCACGATCGCCTTGCGAAGGTTTAGACGAGGGGAAGTGAGCGATTCTTCGTCTAACTTTATTTATCCTTAAAGTTTCTTTTCTCCCCATTAATCCTTTATATGGTCGCCATATTTAAAGAACGGGAAAAGTAAATGATGCGCATGCTCCAGCGCCATGTTGTCCTCAATTTCTGGCCATGATGGGGATTCTGTAATGAGTCATCATGATAACAAGTTGGGTCCTGTCTTGATAAGGATGGCAAAACGAATGTCCTTTTTTGTCTTAAAAAGGTAAGTGACTCAGCGGCATAGGCCCACCTAACGTTCCCATAAGAACCTTCAATTTCCCAGGTTAAGATCTCTGTTCAGGGAAATACGAAAAACATCATCCCAATACAAGAAGATTCCCGTCAGAGCAGGGAAATCACACGAAAACCTGATCATGTCATTTTACTGTTGACACGAGCAGTTGCTGCAAAACGTGGTCAGTTTGTCGACGTAAGGCCTCTTCAGTCTGACTGTTATATGACTAACGTCTAAATCAAAGTGCTTGCACAATCTCTTCAGCATTTTTATGCTAAATTTGTTCAGTTTACCTTGCTTAACAAGGTCACACATATTATGACAGTCAAACACGATTGGATGTTGTAATGAAACTTCCCTCCGTACTTGATTTGTTAGGTCCTCAAGGGAACTCTCGAACTCCGCGGCTTCGTCATCATTTTATTCTGTGTCATCCTTGTCAAGTAAACTCTTTTGGGTAGCAAGGCGACTGAAAAAGCTGCTTATTTGTTGGCTGGTAAGGAACTCATCGCTGCTGAATAAGCGTTCTCCGTCATTTCCTCTGGCGTGCATCATTTCTTTTGCAACAACTACTGGGTCAGCTTTGCGTCCCGTGGTCTCACCAATATTGAACTTTGTGGATAGGTACTCTTTCTGCTTTACATTAAAACGTGTTCTTCGGTTCTGGGATGATCTTAATGCCCAGCCCATAGGGAGAGTAGACTGTAGTGGCACTTGTTTTGGCACTTCCTGAACATTTCGTACACAGGGAACGCCCACCGTTTGAACCTCCAGTCTCTCCGCATATCCATAAACAGCTTGGTCTAGGAGTGGTTCTCGTTCGAGAGAACGTGTGTGTTTTCCGGAGTCTAGGTGTTGCTGCAGATTCGAGTAACGTTGGTAACATTTGATACATCCCTCTTCCGGACATGAAAAAAGACGAGCGTTGGAGGTTTCCGTTTCTGTTTCGTTACTCGAGTTTTCACAGGAACTATCTTCCTCGCTCTCCTGTCTCGGAACAGTATCTTTACGCTTGGATTTTCCAGGAGCAAAACTCGCCGTGACGCCTTCCTTATTTACGTCCGTTAAGTACGGAACTTCCGAATTTTCCGAGACGTTCAGCTTATCCCAAGGAGTGTATTTCCCTCTGCCAATTCTGTATGCTCTCCAAACTCGCAATCCCTTGTCATCGTACTGTACATTCGAAATTGAACCCACTCCATCAAGCTTGATGTTCAAAGAAGCTGGAGCTTTTGGGGGTCCACACGAAGTCACCCTCACTGAGGACATTCCACCGGCTGACAAAATGGCTTCTTTCATTTCTTCTGACGTTTCAATGTTGTTTCCGGAATTCAGGTAAATCTTCATGTGGGATTTTATGGCTGCGGACCTTCTGTCGCAAGCCCCTTTTCCTCCTTGAGGATCGCGAAAATCCATGCGCTTCACAGTCACGCCGTGATGTTTACCAACCATCTGAGCAAGGCTGATTGTGTTACCACAATGGTAACACCCGGCGTTGTCCTGCCAATAGTATACTCGCTGTAGGTGTGGCATGACGTCCTTTAAATCTTTGAGTACGTCAGACATGACGGACAGTACCGCACAGCTGTCTTGACTGCAGCTTCTGAAGACATGGCACATGGTAAGGGTTTCGTACTTTCCAGCATTACTTGTGCTTTCCTTTCTCATGGCGACAGACACGTGCCAAGGAATTCCCCGTTTCCCAAACCAATCGCGTTGGCTTTCACGATATTTTCGAGGAATAAACTTCATGGCCCAATCTTGTACAAGTAGAACCGATGCGTCGTCCAAGTCTCGGAGGATGTCTAGTCTTGCTTTATCTTGGTTCACCGAACGCAACAAATGAGATTTCCAGGCAATTATATCACGTTTTGCTTTCTCGGTCATGAATGCGAGCTCTTCGTGTATTTGGCCTTTGGAAAGATGTTCAAGATTCACCGCCATCATCTTGATTGCTTTGTCTATCTCCTCTATAGTAACGGCAAGGGAATTACACTGACCACAAACGTCGCTATGATCATGGGCACATGTAGCCTGGTAGTCAACATCTTTAGGGTCGCTGGGAGCAAAAACGATGCAATGATCTGGAATACTTGAACTCTCTGATACGTGAACCTAAGTGATTAAAATGTGCGCAAATCCTCAATTCTGAGGAATATTTACGTAATGCATTTATCTAATGCTATCTTCTAAAACATTTCAGAACCTAAGTATTGTGAAGCTGAATGCCGTAATATGGCTCTCAAAACTCGGTTGCCATGGTAACGTCAATGCTGACGTACATGTGACAAACGACTTTAAAATGTCCCCTGATGATTTTTAGGAAAAGTCGCTAGGTTTGGTGCTCAAAGCTTGAGCAGTTTTGAAGTTATTCAACTTTTAAGCGAAGGGGGGCTTCAAACCCTTCCCGGTCTAAGTAGGGTTAAGGGTGTGAATAAAATAGAAGAACGCATGGAATGCCACGAGTAAACGTAAAAGCTAAACCTCGCTCAACTTTTACGTTTACGTGCGACCTTTCAAACATTGCCTCTATTTAAATTACGCTCCTAAAAGCTATATGTGTATGCACGTGAAATTTATGCGACAGTGAATCCACCCTTATTCACCTACCTAGACGCGAGCAGTAACCAATTATAGAGCACTCATGTAGTAGGCAGTCGAGTAACATTCATGATACACCTACGCCAGGCGCGCAACAAAATTATTTCCCTTTTTCACTTTCTTATTTTACCTTGAAATCAGTCTTGAGGTACCGCTTTGCCTCTTTTAAAGCTTCCTTTTGTGTTTTTGCCCATGTAAGACCCATTCCGTTTTCCCCGAGCTGGTGCACAACGTTCGCAAGATCTTCAAATGCCTGCGCACCAGAACAGCTTACGTAATCTAACCCTTGCAATGACTTGCGAGTCGAAGCGGAACAAACATGCAGAATTCTTAGCAGTATACTGCGACTCATGGGTGTGAAATCATGCTCGGCAGAATATTTTTGGTACTGGCAAACGATTCGTTCAGGTATCATGTTCCGTACCACATTTGGAACTTGGATGACCTCGTTAGTTGACAATGTTATTGTCTTGGCTCCGAATGGAAGATCTTGAATTACATGGGAGCTTGTGATAAAGTCTAGGAAATGCGCTAATTTTGCTTCAGGTATGAATGACTTCGTTTGTGCATTGGTTGGCACCAGTTTTGCACTGCCATGGACTGCAGCATGCTGCCTGGCGACCTTAAACCGATAACTTGTTAGGCCTGGGATCCACTGTTGAATTGTTGCCAAGCTAACCTTATCCGCCATTATGGACAATATCTGCCTGCGAGAATCCCACTCGTTTGCATTTTTGTAGCAGTTTGCCAGCGTGTACATCAATTCTTTATCCAAACCACTAGAACAAGTGTGATTTCCAGTTTCATTCTGTTTTGAGGACATAATAGATTCCCAGAGAAGATCTGGATCATTAGGCGCTATTTCACCAAGAACAGCTGAAACCGCTTTCTTGGCTTTGCGCTCATGCAGTCGTCTGGTCCTTCCACTGGCATCGTTCCAAGGTGTCTTTAGGGTGTACCTAATAGGACTAACGTCTCGACTTCTTAAGAAACTGTTAAGGTGGTCAATAGGTTCTTCCGACTTCATTCCTGTAGTGCTTGTCTCGGTTTCTTCTAGGAGGGTTGATGGTAAATATAATGACGTTTCTTGATCTAGTAAGTCTTGTGCTACCACCGAACAAGGAGTACTTGCAGCAATTGGAAGGTTACACATCACGCCCTAGACAAGGACACAAAATAAATATAACGTAAACTGTATTAAAGAAAATTAATTGGGTACATAATTATCAAAGTTAACCAACACTTAGACAAAGATCAATAATCCCTCCTGATCTTTGTTGCCTTTATTATGGACCAAAAATAAAACCTTTTTTGCTACCTTCATTTATGATAAAAAGTGCCTAATTTATCACATAAAATACCTTTCATTATGACAAATAAATACGAACTTTAAAGCGAGTGGTAAAGGAACCCGGAATGGTATATTGGAAACCCAAAACGTTTTTCTGGGCGTTATTCACCGTATCCTTAACCTTGAGAAAATCATATGAACTCGTATCCCTTGCAGTATAAGGTAGAGGGATGCGTGTATGTAGGTAGGGGCACGTGGAAGCAAAAATTGCAGTTTTTTTAAATTGAACCCTTTATTCTTAAAAGAACAATTTGGCCTCAGCGTACCATCGCGGACTACGTGGTCTTTAACTTATTGCCACTGCTTCAAGTTCTCAGATTTTGGTGAGAATAGAAATAGAAAATCCGCTGAATAAATTTCAACTGTGTGCAGACGCAAGGGCGACATAAAATGCACGGGGTATTAAACCTCTTCATTATCTGCGGAACTCAGGAGAAACTGACGTATAAGGCACAAAATAAGCATATGGCATTGTTTTCTTGGACACCAGCACACAGTCTGAGGTCTACGAAATCGGTTAATTTGTGCTCTCTATCCCTATTCGTTACATTTTAAGGAAAGGCAGCAAGGAAACGGGGCCTGCTCAAGCAGACTTTGTGATGATAAGGTCCCTATCCATTTTTTTTTTATTTTTATCTTTTTTGCCCAGCGGGCCTTGTTTGGTGCCACTGTTAATAACACTATTTCCATTGAGTGCCAGTTCAGAACTTACAGAAGTCTCGATGGTCTCAGTTTCCTCGTAAGAAAGGTTCTTGGTCTCCGGAAGCTTTGTGGGCAGCTCCCCTATTTTCTGCATGTCAAGATTAACCCGGCAGTTGCGACAAATACCTGTTGAGTGAATCGATGGAAAATGCAGGTTTTTGCTGATACGATATAATCACTATTCTGAACAACTACTGTCTTAATTTACACAAGTAAGGGAACCTGTTTTAAAAAACTTAAATGATAGATTTTCCTGCCCTTTCATATACTTCAACTCTTCAATTCCCTACCCTTTGATTTACCTGAAACCTGATAAAGGTACCCTTTAGGGGCTGAGTCTCCCTGTAACTATCTATAGGCCATCAGGGAATCTGCTTTAAAAAGCTGTAATTTTAGGAGTCCGGTGAAGGCTTCTAAATTTACCTTTTTGCTGCTACAATCACTAATATAAAATGTTCGAATAATGAAAGGAAAAGAAGCACGTAAATGAACAAAGGCTATTGAATTTGCGACCGTCACGGCTACCTAATTATTGAAAAAGTCAAAAAAAAAAAAAAAAGAAAAGTGCTTACAAAGTGCTTTAATTGAAGTGTCAGATTGGACCGCCATTTTAGAGCTGGTCTGTTTGGTTGAAAAAGATGAAAAATGATGTATTCATACCTGAACCAACTGGAATAAAAATTCCCAGTTTCTTCCATATCAAATAACATGCACTTTTGCCAAGTCCTCTTTCTGCCTTTGCGTTTTTTTGGGCTTGTCCGCCGTGCTTCGAGATTGGCGGAGGAACTCGGCACAGATTCGATCCTCGACGCCACCCAATACCAAGAGATGAGCGGTGCCGGGGACAAATCGTTAATTCCGAAAGGTCTAACTCCGAAGAAAAGGATGTAGATACTCTTCCCAAAATAAGTTCGATTTCGGTTTCTACGTCAGTTATTGACAAGGAAGACTTATGACCCGCGATGTCTCTTTCGCAGTTCAGAAATGTAATAACCTCAGTTGATCTGCTCCTATCTCTGGGGTCATAAGAGCAAGAACCGCCGACTAAGGATCTAAAAGAGCACTTAACGTCCATGATGACACAAAGCTGGCAAAACAAATTCACTCCAACTTCGCTAATTAAATTTTCCCTCTTTGCATTTAATTGACTAATTCAATTTACTACGGCTAGTGAACTGCTTCGAGCTTTAGCCAACTCTGTCATTTCTTCAACAAATAATAAAAATGAATCCTCACAATTGAAGAAAATATCAATTTAAAAAGCATTTATAATTTTTGTCTTTCTGTTCCGATTCTTCTGAAACCAAAGGAAGCGAAAAAAACAAGTATAAAAGTTAAACAGGTTAGCCGAGAGCTAATCAAATTACATCCTGATATTTATCAGGGAAAACATCTTACACTGAAAAACCTCTCTTTGGCCGACTACCTTTTTTTCAATAAAAAAAGGACGAAAAGCTCACATCAGAATCGTTTTCAGTACGCTTTCGTGTATATTCCGGCCTGCTGTGTAAAAACTCCGCTTGACGTTATGGTCACGCAACAAGAATTGTTTACTCAGCCTTTGTAAAAAAATTTGAATGAATTACGGTCATTTCAAAACCTTCGCGTGAGGCGCTGTAAAGAAAACCCATGCTGATTCTAACATATTATCAAGGACAACCTTAAATCCCTCTAATGACATAGTTAAAAGGAAAATCTGAATTATATCACATGGTGAAAAAAACATTTGAATTAAGGAGGTATTTGCGGGATTTTTCACGTTTAAAAATACAGCACTTTCCTGCGCGTTGTTTGCTATTTATGAACAACAATAAAGATAAGTCATATAGTTTCTGGGAAAGTACGGCACTCACTCTATCAAAATTCGGTGTCATGATCCTTTGAATCGTTTTTCCTTGAAGACCAAAAGTCACTTTAAAATATCAATTTCACACTTGCTTGCGGGACCTTTCGGGATCGTCGCGGGTCAAATTCGTTTTTCTCAGTTTTCTCAGAATTAAAGCGCTCCGGAAGAAAAAGAAATACATTAAATTTTTTCTATTCTTAGTAGCATTTTATAGTCAGAAAATAAGCGAAATTCATTTTTCAACTCTTGCCACTCAATGGTCGATATTTCCTGACCGTTGCTCTTAAGTGTTCAATGTCAGTTTCAAATACTTTTGCCCCCTACTTGGTAAGAGCCTTAACTACTCAAGAGGTCTCTATGAGTAAACATTTTTTACAATCTTCATTAACGTAATTTATCAATAACATTGGTTAAATAGTACTTTTTTTTATCAGTGGCGAAAAGAGGACTATAAAAATATCACATCCTGTACGTGATATTTCCATCGGAAGATAACAGGTAAATTAATTTAGTTTGCTCCTTACCTCAGTGAGGTGGGTTGAGACCTTGTATAGAGGAGAGTATTGAAAACTGTTGTGACCTGCTTTAATTATTGATTGTGTGGATGTAATTTTAAGAACAACACAGGATAAATATTATCATTTTACCCAAGCTAGAGCTGTGTTGGAGAGAGACTTATCGTTGAGAGCAGAACATATTGTATGCAGTAAGTTGCTGGAAAAAGTATTCGGAGATGTATTGAATATTACAAACTGGGTGATTGAGAGGCTTCTAACCACATTAACTACCTTTCGTGTTTACTTTCAGCTTATCAAAAAAACTTTGTTTGTTTAGTGGCCCTCATATCTCGTCAAGAACAACGTGCAATGTTTTTTAATAAATTGGGTCTTTCTTTAAAAACGAAAATTTAACTGTTTCTTGATGCCTTAAAATCTTATGGCAAATGCAGCTAAAAAGTTGCTTTTCTACTTTTCGTAAAAGCAGCAGTTTTACAGTTTCTAACGTTTAACATCGCTTACATATTCTTCATTGGATAAAGTGAAACATCATTTGGTGTCCAAATTGGGCAGAATTGTGACATGAACTTGGCACTGAAGAAAGTTTGACGTTGTGTTTTACTTATTTGATACACAAGCAAAAGAAATTTCCAGCACATTCGTCTCTTGCAGACGAGAACGTAACGCCATAGAATATTCACGAAGAACCCAAAACATTCCATATACCTGAAACATTCGTAATGAACGTCTCTGAGAACTTCTAGTATATATATATATGTATGTATGTAGTGTATATATATATATCTTATAGAGCTATATGTATCATAGCTCTTTTCTTCTTTGTCCAAATTGTGACAAAATTTTCCCATAAAGGTTAGCTTTAGTTTGAAACCAAAACTTGAATTGCATCTGCATTACAGCTTCTTCTTCATTGTCCAATTTATATCAAAACTTGCACAAAACGCTAAAAAGAATTCCGAATTATGGTAGCATTTCAGTACACGTTACACTAAAGGCCTGTCTTCAATCTTTTGACTACTGTATTTTATAAACTAAAGCTAAAGAATTCTGTTTGCAGTATAAAGCTTTAATTTCTTTGCTCAATTTGTGACAACATTTACACTTTAAACCTACATGTTAAATTATTCATACTTTTGAATACTTTTTTTGAAACTAAAACTAAAGAATTCTCTTTGCAGTGGAGCTCTTTATTCTTTGTCCCATTTGTAATAAAATTTACACAGAGCGCGTAAAGGTTGACTTCAAGCTTTTGAATTCTTTATTTTGAGACCAAAACCAAACAGTTCTTTAGAACTCTGGCCATGCAATGCATGAGAGGTGAGCTCAAAATAAATCTATATTTGAAATATTACCAAAGCAATTTTTAAAGAATTTCTAATTAGGATTACAATTCCTCTGAAGTACCTGTTAGAACCAGAAAATAAATCAAACTATAAACAACGTTTTTATTCTCATCATTTTATTTTTAGATAAGGCTCTTCTCGAAGACGGTAGAATAGACACCAATTAATCTTGAGCGACTAAATCTTGCTCGTAAACAGACAGTGAAAATCCTAAAGGGGGTAAGTTTCCAAAGAAACTGTAAGACTGCGTCGGTATTAGAAAATAACTGAATTTTATCAACTGATTTGATAGTGCATATAAATCGGCCATCGTAATAGTTTTTACAGCTGACGTTTTGAGCGATAGCCCATCGTCATTCGCTCTAACGAAGGGTTAGCAATCAAGAGGTCAGCTTTAGTAACTCTTTACAGCGGCCATCTTAGTTATCAACTCAGTTGATAGAACCAAATTATCATGAAAATCATAGTAAATTTTCAGGACAACATACCGCTACGCGGATTTCACACGTTTAGTCTGTTTTACCGTAGTGATGAATAATTTGAAAGGAAATTCCTGGTGAGCAGATGTCGCAGAGAGCACAAAATTGATTAGCCTACGTATAGACGCACCCGCCCCACCCAGGTGAAACGGAAGCGAGGAAACGTGTTACCTTGCCTCCGTTTCATCTTATATAGCAGCTACAGGTTTTACAACCGGCGGCCAGTTGCATTATTCAAGTAAAAATATATTTTTTACAAATTTGGTTGACTTTTTTATTTGCCTTTATTTCACTAAAGCACAATAAGTTGCAAATGATTCAGTGAGGCTATCACAACTGCTATGGGAATTTAGAGCTTAGCGCTGATTTGTGATTAAAGACTAAAAAATGGATTCATTGATAACACAGCCACTGACGAAGAAAAAAAAACCGCGAACGACTGGGTTTAAGGGAACAAAGGTTAATATCAGACATCAATATACATGGAAAAAGTCTCGCTGCCTAAATTTAAATAATGCTACTTAAGTAATGGTTAAACTAAGTGAGAATTGGGAGACCCGCAGTACTAAATTTACGCAACGTTACACTTGGGGATGTAAGCGTCTTGTGGGCTGTTTTGACTTTTTGTAAAATAAGTAACTTAAAGATTACACAAGAATCCAGCACCAAACAAAGTATGTCACCGAAAGGACAGCGTATACAGAGAGAGCAATTCGACGAAGCCGTATCTTGCACGACAAATACTGAGTAGCCAGATGGCTTCAATTGCATAATCAGTCATAATTTATGCGTCGTGCTCTTTTCGGCACGGTGCTCTATTCGGCATTCTACAGACTCCAGGTAGGTGAGGTAACCTGCCTGGCCATGATCGAAAATAGCCCGTGTTTACATTCATTCTTACAAGCCGGGATCCCGGGGTGAAGTTTCTCGAGGTTGTTGTCGCGCTTGAACTGAGGGAGTTAAGATTTCTTTACGGCGACGTGTGGTAAAACGTTGGCGTCTTGTTGAGTTCAAAGTAAAACCGCGATTAAATTTCTGTCGAGGTTTCATTGCTAAGAGGACGTAAAAGTCGGTGTTTCACGTTTTGGTTCTGTATGGAACAGCTAGGAAATTTACAAAGTTATAAAACACGCGTGTTTCGCTATTATTTTGTTCATTTGTTCTCTTTGATATTCACTCCACTAGATTATGAATAAATAATACATGAAATTTATCACTACAATAAAGAAACGTTGTGGAGAAGGAGACAACCAAAAACGCTGACGCACCATGCTAGGGATGTCCTACTAATTAAGGTGTAAGAGAAATATATACAAATATAGAAATAAAAGTTCTAATTATCCTCAATAAAATTTAAAACATTCCTTTTAAAGGCTGCAATACTATTTGATTCTCGAATGTTATTAGATAAACTATTCCATTCATTAATTAGCTTAGATCCAAGTACCGCAAAGGGAATGGAGGTCACTATGCCATTGCATAGGGAGCTGATCAAATCCGATTTTGTACGACTTCTGATGTTTAGTGAAATATCCAAGTTCCTGTCCGTCTTAAACGATAACAACTGTTATTATTTGATTCATAACTGGATTCCGAAAGAAGAATTGCTGTTAATCTCCAATGAACCTTTTTTTTTTTCGTAAGTGACAATGAAGAAGCCAATCATATGAAATCTTATCTTCACTTGGAAAAACAAATGTCGACAAACGAGGCACAACGCACCAAAAATATCGCATGAGCGAGAAATGGAACCGCTCGTGCGAGAGACGGGGAGCGGGTCGCGAGACACGATAAGGCATGCAAGAAGCTAAGTATGACTTTATGACTGTCTCAGGGGTTTACAGTATAGTTGTGACTGTAAGGAAACAAGTCGTGGCACACTCTGTCGTCAACTTTGTGGGGTCACACAATTTTTATCGGTGCGATGACTCCCCCTCGATAGAAACCTTGTGATCGTAACCCTTTAACTCCCATGAGTGACCAAGACAGAATTTCTCCTTACAATATAAATACAGTATCAACCAGATGAGTAATGAGAATGTAGAAAAATATCAATTTGGGGAAAATAGGTTGATCCAATATTAAATTCTCTGATCTAATATTATAAGAATTGTATCGTTGACAGTAAGGAGAATTACAAATTTGACCTGGGAGTTAAAGGGTTAAACAATAATGGAGGTCGCTTCGTCAGCGCCAGTATCGAAATTAGCCGTAGAGTGCAAAATTTTGTTGGAGTGTTCTATGACGCTATGTTGAGTTATGGTTGTAAATGCTCTGAAATGCTGTTTGAAGCTGAACGTAAGGAAAAGAAATTCAATCGGTATTAAACTTAACATCAATTAGATCCGAAAATAGCTCCGGCTTAAACTCCATCAAAGTACTATTATTTGGAACGTTTCCAACTCACTCAGTTCAGACTGGAGTCTTGAACCCTTAAAAATCTCGATTTTCTAATTTTTACATGTTAATCAGTATGGGCACTTCAAGCCAACGGACTTCTGCAGTTTATCTCATTTATCGATTGCCTTCTAAATGTGGGAAGAAAGCATATTACTTTAAGTGCTGTTTATTCCATGCATTGCTGAGATCATGGTGCTGTAGAGCTTAAAGCAGCATTCTGATCGAACAGTATGATTTAAACCGCGATCAAATGTGTTATTATTTCTTTATATAAGAATTACCTCGATTACGTTTTAAAATATCGATATATGAAGAAAGCAAGTTTTTATTCAGCTCTACATACAGATTGTACGTTGCAAGGAATGTTTTTGTTTGTCCATTAAAATTAAGAGTAATCGAGTTCATGATTCAAACCCCTTAAATAAAGTTTAACATTGGTAATAGTTTGTGTTCCCCGTAGACATGAATACTTTTTAATAGTTACGATAACTTTTCACGGTGTGATGTCCTTTCTATATACACCCCATGTCATTTGGGTTGTTTTCCTTTTCATGCAGTACATTAGCCAACTAATACTATACAACTTCCGATTAAACCTAAGATTGTAAAGTTCATCTTGGATAAATCAGGCTGAAGAAAGCTCTGGTTGGCCAATTTCCATCAATAGTCTGTGTGGCTATGAAGTCATTCTATTAGGCCGGGCTCTTCACAAGGGCCGATCAAAGTGACTGTAGGAGCCTGCCACTTTAACCTGTAAACAAAATAATCAGAACACCGTGATTTAATGGCAAGGGAGAACAAGAGACCGCTTGAACTGCGTTTGATTGTTGAGATGGGAGCCAACGATGAAGCCTGAAATATGAAAACCACAAAGGGTGATTGTTGTCAACTAGGTATTAAAAAGAAGACTGAGGATCCTAACTAACAAATATCACTATAAAACAGAAATTACATTTAATTGGAGTAATGTGATGAGCTGTACCTTGCACGGGTTGAAGGCTGACATAGTGCACCTCATGAATATGTCCCAGCATAAGAGGTTTGCTTTCGTCAACTGGACAATGTGGCGTAATGATTACATCATTGCTATGGGATAGACTGCTGACCACACGAATACACGTTCCAAAGGAGTTTGCTGCGGCACACAGAATCACGTGATCACCCCAAGCACCATCTTGTTCCATGTGTACCAGGTATTCAGTCCATGTTTGAAATCCATGGACAAAGTGAAACAGATCTGTTCCATCCGGCTGTAAGAAGAATCAATAAAAGGAGGAAACTTAAAAGGATTGTTGATAGGAACTTAAACGCATGGAGTAAAAGTCAGGTAGTAACTTTATGAGAATGGTACGAAACAACCTTCGAGTAGCAATTTACTGCATAGTAACAAATTTTTGTGATTGAAACGTCTTTCAAAACGTCCGTGTATGTTTCAAAACGCTTTGAATATAATTCTGTTATCTGATAGAGGTTTAAAGCCAACTTTTTTTTAAACTAAATATTCAAATGACTAAACCCGGGTTGGCCTGCTTCTTCAGACACCACATTACATCATATATGAATTTAACTGTAACGAACGTCATTGTGTGGCTTCTTGAATAATAAAGTTAAATACTTCAAGTTCCCCTTTCCACCAAGAGTGCGAGCTGGTATCAGAACTCCTGAAAAAAAGACCATCATTCCATACAGGAGGAGTAACAATATTTCTGGTTGACTTCATGCTTTGAAAACTGGGATAGGTTCTAATAGTGTTAGCCAAGTAGCCTGTATTATCGGTAAACCTTTATCATACTCTTTAAATAACATCACGTGACATACTCTGTTAGACATACTAACATCAACTTACAAGTTTTGGGTTACCCCTGAGGTACTGAACCAGGTTTTGTCTTAATTCGCCATGTGGGATTTTGATTCCCTTAACAATTTCCAGTTGTTCGGACAAGGCGTAGAACATGCAATTTCCTAATCCTTGATTGTCAGATATTCTGAAGCCCCTGTCTGATGCAATATTCCTTAGCCCCAATGATAGATCTGTTCTGCTCTTGACTTTCCTTGCATCGAGTTGCATCTGCTGAAGTTCCTGGATGATTCGGTCAAGAGAACCTAGAAAAGACAAGGTTTTTAGTAATCTGACTTCATGAAAAAAGCGGAAGAATTGTCTGTTGGAAAATAACAATTCTCAATCTAATAGAAGAAACCTTAGGGTCAAAACGAAAATAGCTTCAATCACCAGACTTCTGTTTTGTCCAACAACTCATCCTTAAAAAGGAAGCTGTAACCGTCAATTACGTTACTGTTTAAGTTCGATTTCTGCCCGTGAATGAATACACTAATAAGCAAGAGAGAAGAAGAAGTGAAGAAAAATTAACGACGAGGTCCACACTCATATCGGTGTAACTGGAGAAAGGAATCCTGAAATAAAAGTACGAGCTTCAAAAATATTCTGATGTATTTCCTCTACCTTATGAATATGTGATTACTTCATTATTGCTTCGAAAGACAACTGTATCAACACCTAGCCGTCTGTTCGGATCAGGAAGTAAAAGGAAATAAAATGTGTTTGTACACGTTTTACGTTTGGAACTGAAGAGTGCAGGGGTATAAGTACAAACATGTCTCATAAGTTAAAAGTACCTTGCTAAGTTTTTACGAAGCATAGCTGGCCTGAAGCCAAAGTTAAGGAGAGAAAATTGCTGGATCTCCTTGTAACCTGTCTGTACTTCTTTGGGGATGTCAATTATCATGTGTTATTAAATTCTTTTACTCACTTGGAGTCAGTAATGAATGAACTGTAAGTTGTTCAGTTGCTGTGCCTTGCCGAGCTCTAAAACTTGTGTCTCGTCTTTTAGAAGCTAAAAAGATAGAAAGAAATATTTTTTTAATATCACAGAAAACAACAATATGCTAAAATGACTGATTACTATTCATGTTTAACATCTTTTTTATAGGTGTTTATGCTTTAAATCACAAGTAATAAAAGACCGAAACCAGAGGAGCCCCCTAAATCACTTTTTGAAGGATATTCAAAACATTCTCACCATGAACTATGTCCCACATCTTCTCCACAAGACTGTCACACTGTTTCTCCCAGCTAAACTTCTCTTCATATGAACTCCTCAGTTGCTGAATATCTTGAAGTCGATCTGATCTCTCCTTCTGTCGGACACTAGCAATTGCCTTTGCCCACTCCCCTGGGTCCTCAGACTCCACCACGAATGATTTGCCTGATGGCACAGTGCACAGTGCTTCACCAAATCCTGAGTTTCCACTCACAAGAATTGGAAGACCAGCAGACAACGCTTCTAACGCTGTCAAACCAAAACCCTCTGTTCTAGAGGGCATGATGCAGAGATCAACTTCACAAAATAATTCTTTCAATCTCTCTTTGCTGTGCACAAACTTCCTCACGGTCAGCTGGTTTTTATCAATTCCACTCTTCAGCAAATTCGCTGCAACCTCATCCTGTTTACCGTCAGGTGCACCCACGAAGATGAGACAGTAAGACCTGTCTTTTAGTTCAACTATTGCTCTGGCAGAGATATCGTAACCTTTAAGGCTAAAGTCCTCTGGGTCACCACGGCCAAACGTCAGTACCTTAAACTTGTTACTCTCCTTTGGGGCTTGTTTTACGTCAGAGAACTCACGGAAAGTTCCAGGAGTCAGTTGAAGGATGTCGTTTTCACTCTTGCATGAGCGGAGCTGAGCGGAGAAAGCGTCTGTTAGCTTTGGTCCGACAGCTAGCACAGCATCTGCCAACTTACACAAAGTCACTTCAGTTAAATTCTTCTCTTCACCTTTAGAAATAGCCTTGGGATAGTTTTTGTGCATTGCAAGTTCTTCGGGCGCAGTGTGCACTACCTGTATCCACTTGCACTGGTGCGATTCTCTAAAGAATTGAGCTTGTTTACCAAGCTTTGCTCCATGACCCAGCACTATGTCAATGTCCAGATCTCTCGGTGGGGCACTCAGCCAGTCAAGGGAGTCGGCATAACCTGGACGTTTTTGTGCCTCTCTGAGGGAAACATTGTGAATTCGAGCCATTCTCCTCTCTTCTTCAGAACAAGCAAACTGTGGGACAAGGAGGGTAACGTCCACTTCAGAGTGCTTGGCCAACAGAATGGCAAGCTGTCTGTTAATGGTGGACAAGCCCCCCATTGAGGAACTCCACTCATTGCAAAGGAGAGTCACCTTCAATGCTGCGGCAGACTTCATTGAATTGATTTCACTTGCTTCATCATGGGATCTAGCAGCTTCATTTGAAGAGAACAAACCCTGAAGAAAGAAAGGGTCATATAAGATTATGATAATTACATAAAAAGACTTTGAATGTGTTCATACAAATTTTTATTGATTAATACTTTACCAAGGAAAAACAAAAAAAGCATAAAATTCCAAAAAGTATAAAATTTAAAACTGAAGTCAATCTATCAGGCTCCCTTTCTCAACACTGATCACAGCCCAATTGATATTCTCGTCAAGTTAGAGGAACAAAGCAAAGATAAAACTGAGGTTAGAAATCTTTGCTCGAAAGATCATTATAATCAATTATACCTGGGATCTTCTTTTCAAGAACCAGTTCTTCAATCCAGACACTGGTTCCACCTTATTGCAAGGTTTTCGCTTGCAGATGTCTGGTTGACCTTCATTTGCATCAATGAGGTGGAAGCAGTCCTTGTGTGTGCAAGTGGTTTTCACGTGATCTGAGCATGCATGACGTGTTTCTTCTGCTCCTTCATGACAGTAAGGACATGCAACACACAGCCTATACCGCAGTCCCCTCAGGTATGCCATTTCTTGTGACAAATTCTTCAGGGTGTCTTCAAGAAATTCACGAACAAGAGGTGCTAGTTTAATGGAGTTCTGTCCCACAACCTGATGACTTTGTACTTCTCTTTGTCTCAAGATTACCTTCACGAATCCTGTTTTGCATATGAGGACAAAATCATGAATATCTTTCCCAATGATGAACCATGCTCCATTTTGGTACAGGCTAGGTTGATGCGTGGCCCATGTCTTTGAACACCAACGAATGGATCGCGAGACAAGCTGCAAGAAGAGACCATGAGGGACAAAGCCATGGACAAAGAGGAGATATAATGGACATGGATCAGTTGATGATGGTTCCATCTTACAGAGTTCTTCAGGCGATGACTTCAACTGAGCTGGTACAAAGTACTTCTCATCAGTTAGGGATGCTGAGAACTTAGCGATCAAACCAAATTGCTCCATCATGTCTAAGATGTCTTCTCTAATGATTCCTTGATCAATAAAGTTGGAGAACACATGATCAACAAGTTCCATACTAAGGATGCCACTTCCTTCAAGTTCCTGCCAGTACTCAGCATATAGGGGAATCTACAAGATATATAAATAACATAAATTCCAGATAAGAGTGGTCCACTAAATTTTCCTTTTGAATTTTTTACACGTTTATGTACAAGAACTAAAAATTTTGTATCTTGGACTGCTCAGAGGTGATTATTAGTTGTTACTCAGCACAGTAAAAAACAATTAGCGCAAGCAAAAAGAACTATTCACTTGTATGAGTGCAATTATTTTGGGCGGTAGCAAGTCAATTCAAGTCTCTTGTAAAGTAAAAAGGCCAAACCAATTTATGACCTGAAAAACTAAAAAGGTACATCAAACAACTTGGGGTCCGCAATTGTAAAGATTAAAGATGATTGCAAAAATGAATCTTTTTTCCTACCTGTTTATTGAAAGGTGGAATGGTTATTAGCTGTTTGAACAGATCAATCAACCACTGAGCCTTCAGTACAACTGTACTGCGGTGCTTGATTATCATCCCCAGACCATGATAAAAACTGACCATGGACTCAAACTCTTTTGCATCTTCTATGAAACAATCTCTCCTTGCAAAGTGCTTAAGTTGTTGCAGGTTTCTGTGATAAATCTGTTTGCCCAGCAAAGCTTCAATTACCTTTTCAAACAAAAACCATCTAGAAGGCAACAGAATAGTTAAAATGTATTGGGGTTAAAAATTGGATATTAACTTCATTTAGACGTGTACTTATTTGTAGTCTTCCAGTGTTAATTCATCTATTTTCTCTATCTAGCTATCTCCAAACTTTAGGAAAATTCAAACATGGTTGTGTTTTTCGCATGAACAATCTCAATTCAAAGAGCTGTGCCTTCTCAAATATCCATCAGACATTCACACCTTTTTATAGACAGTATTGTCACAATGTCATGAATTAGAGTTTTGTTTGTTTGCACTTAAATGACTGCAGTGTGTTTGTATAGTCTGATGTTTTAAGAGTTTTGATGAACTTCAAACTAGTGGAGGTAAGATACTTTTGTGTTGATATACATTTACATGCATATACAGTTATGCTCAAAAGACTGACTGCTCTTCAAAGTACTACTCATGACTGTTTGAATGAAACATTGATCCCAAAGTCCATGAAATGCGGTTTGCCAGATAAAAAGTTATTTTGGTTTACCTGACAGGTATTTTCTCCCCCATATAGGGCTCCTGCCTCAACACCTCCAGGATTCTGTCCTGCAATTTATCTATTCCATCCGCTTTCCCTTCTTCCTCTGCTGGATATGTTTAGAAAATGAATTCAAAGCAAAATGTAACACAGAAACATGTCCTTACAATGAGAATAGTTTGTGTCATGCATACATGTGTGATCACAGATATCTTATAGCTGACAACATAGCTTAGATGATAATTCTCCAACTCCCAAAATCATCTTCCTTATTTTAAACTCTAAGATTGATGAATCTGTCAGCAAAAATTTATAGACCCCAGTATAGTGATGCTGGTACATAAAGTAGCTGAAACCTGAGAAGAGTGCAGCCTCCATTAGTACCCTGAACTCATTCAACCAGGGTGGTATCCTTCACTTACCACTCCCACGGAGACATTCTACATGTCTACAAACCTTTTAAAATTATAATGACACACAGCAGAACTGATGGGTTACATGTAAATGTGAGTCAGATAATAATTATTGTATGCTTAATGCTTGCCAACCATCTACCAAATGGGCCTTTGATTAAAAGAAAATGGCCACAAATTAAGTGTTGTTGGAATTGACCCAAAGACAAGCTAGTAACCAATTACAAAACCATCAATTGCTACAAGTAACACATTGTTAAGGATACAAAATGACATGAGATATCTTACCTGTTTTATGTTTCTCTCTTTGGTTTAGAATTTTCTGGATAAATTTCTTTATCAAGTTTTGTTCCTGAGTGTTGTCAATCAAGTTTTGTCCCGGAGTGTTGTCAATCCAGAATAAAGGTCTGACCACATGCTTCTCATATTCCATACCAGAAATTCTCTCCTGTATTTGTTTCTTTATTACTTCTATGTCTTCTACTGGTTTGTCAGCATGTGTTCCAACAATAAACACTGGGGGGCGAAGGTAGGGTAGCTTATGTTGTGCATCATCCTCCGGGTCATCAGTTGCCAGGGCAACACCGTGTACTGTAGCCAGCCATGACAGCAAATTCTCCATGTTTGTTTCATTGTTAGGGTTTTCTAACTTCACATCATTACTCCCTTGCCTCATGCAAGGCTCAGCTGTGGCATCCAAAGGCTTGCTGAGATTGTGCACCAGTATGTATAATGCTCGTTGTGATAAGAAAATAGGATGGCTGGCATAGTACAGGTGCTGCCCTGCAAAGTCCCATATATCCATTTTGACATAGGATTCTTCTTTGAATGAACCACTTTCTATGTCTTTGCCTTGGAGATACTTCAACCACTGATGAACATGCTCTTCAGTATCAGGGGGTTGAGCGACATCAATAATTACCTTGGGCTCATCTGAGATGCAGTCCATCGAGTGTTCAATGCTAATGTTGTCCATAGCATCTACTGACGCATAGTCTCCTTTATCCCCAACCTGAGTGAAGTATCAAATAAGGTGAAATTAACTACTTTAAGTACCACAGTTATTTAGTTTAGCCAGCAAACTCATTCCACATCTGAAATAATTATGTCAAAGTTTGATGTAAATTAAATAAAATGACAGTACATGTAACAGGAGGGAAATTTCGTGGAAAAGGTTGTGGTTATTCATCATGGTGAATAACAATAAAAGCTAAGTTTTTCCTTTGTCTCACGATGTAGTCACATGTGATGTAGATCGCAACGTTTTGACTGCCTACTGCTAGTCTTCTTCAGGCGATGAGGGAAATTATTGTTTAGACCACAAACACTTCCCTGCTTTTTGGCTAGAACCATTGCACACACAAAAAAATCACTTCAAAATTTAACAATTTCGATTTTTGTTTCACTTTAAGGTTGAAATAATCTTTATTTGACATTAAGCATTTTAAACTATACTGTCACATAAAAAAGCTGCCTTAAACATGTTTGTAAAGAATACTTTTGAAACTCTTACAGCACCTTTTTCCTGCCACATTTGTAACCATCAAAAGATCCCTCTCCAAAATCTGCTGATGAAACATGGGCTGAATCTTTTTCAAAATCTTCTTTTGAACTTTTATCTGTATCTTCTTCTCCAAAATGTTTTAGCTGCATAGTCATTTTTCTGGCAAACTTGTCTTGTACAAATATTTTCTCTACCACAATCTTTGCCACATCTTTAGAACATTCCAGCAGTCCTGGTTTATTCTCACCAATAGACTGCCAGTTCCTTACAGCTTGGTCAACATCAATTTCACACTTTGAAGGATCCACTTCAATGCCTTCAGTACTCTGTTCTTTAGAGTCAAATGGAAGGCCTAGGAGACTCTTCTTTAAACTGGTTTTACCAGCTCTATCCTGACCAATGAGTAATATTCTACCACGGTAAACGGTGACATATCCATCTTTCAAAGCCCTTTCATAAGCCAGCTGTGCTTTATGTCCATCTGCTATTTGGTCTTATCAGAAAAAGTTTTCACAACACAAAGGAAAAGTAAGTTGTGTATTCATTTGTAAAAAATAATTTTAGAAAAAAGGTAAAAGTTGACAAATCAACTACTACAAATGCCTAACATGAATAATTTTGGAGTAAGGCTGGTATACAAAAACTAAACCATCGAAATTGTTTTTTTTTCTGATGTTCATGCATTAGTGAGTTTAGAAAACATGTCGTTTAACCCACTCTTACATAAACGTTACACAGCCAGTCAAAATAATTCTTCTGGCATGAAATGTAGTGATGAGTTTGGTGAACATGCACATCAAAACTAAACTGACTCGATGTTTCATAACATTAAGAATTAGAACCCCTTATGACGGCATGTATACACAAGAGAGAGGCAATGACTTTATAACAATTCTGCCAAGTAGTGAGGAGTCAATAGCCAATAAATTGTTTGTAAAAGAGAGAGAAAAAGCGCATATTTCCACAACGTAACAACTGTAAGTTTAAAAAAGATTACACAAAAAACCACCAGTCTTAATTATATGGAAATAATGATCAGAATTCTGTCACGCTAAAACACATTTAAGTTTTATTCCTGTAACTTAATTCACAAATTGTATTAGATTATAAATTTTGTTTGATAAGCCAAAAGTTATTCAATTTATAAACACTTCCAATTAATCAAATAGAAAGCAAAAATAAAACAACAATTCCTAACAGTGAATGAGTCAAGATTCACTTCAGCCTTTCATTATTCCAGTCAAATAGAAGGTAAAACACAAAACAATAACTCCTAACTGCATAAAATAACTTCTAATTACATAAACCCGCTTGATTCCACATCAAATCATATTTCCTTATTGATGAACTTAAATTTCAGTGTCAGCCAAATTGTCAAAATAAAGCTTTTCAATATATAACAAAAACTTCCAATTCAAAAGTCATGTATTTCTTAAGTGATGCCAACATTGTTAAATCATACAGTGACTGTGATGGTATTTACTTCAGGCTTTATTGTGTAGCTATTGCCAGCTACTTGTGATAATCAGTAACAAGCAGAACAACCACTTGCAAGTCAATCATTAGAACTAATTTAGTAAATTTAGTAAATACACGTGTCACAACATTAGTGTGACCAGAAATTTCCTTTACTCACCTTGGAGATCTGAATATACTTGGTCAATAATTCTTCTATTTTCTAGCTCCATAACACTTCTTATTCCTTCAACTGTAAAAGGATTCCCATTCACAAACAACAATTGGAGTTTCTTCAGCTGTTTTACAGCTGGACCTAACACAGTCAGCTGGTTATAACTCAGATCCAGTTCCTCCAGCCCTACTATCTCACCAATAGCATCAGGGATGGTGGATAGTTTGTTATGTGAGATGTCCAGCCATTTAAGTTTCCTCAGCTGCTTTATAGCTGGACTCGACACCATCAACTGGTTGCAACGCAGATTCAGTCTCTCCAGTTCCACCATCTCACTAATAGCATCAGGGATGATGGTTAGTTTGTTAAATGAGATGTTCAGCTCTATGAGTTTCTTCAGCTGTGTTATAGCTGGACTCAACACAGTCAACTGGTTGCAACTCAGATCCAGTCTCCACAGTCCCACTATCTCACCAATAGCATCAGGAATAGTGGTTAGTTTGTTATGTGAGATGTCCAGCCATTTGAGTTTCTTCAGCTGTTTTATTGCTGGACTCAACACAGTCAGCTGGTTGTAACTCAGACCCAGTACTTCCAGCCCCACCATCTCACCAATAGCATCAGGGATGGTGGTTAGTTTGTTACGCGAGATGTCTAGCCATTCAAGTTTCTTCAGCTGTGTCAAACTTGCAGGGAATATGGACAGCTGGTTTCCACTTACAAGAAGTACCATAATATTATTTAGTTTTCCAACATTTTCAGGCATTTTTTTAAGTTTATTCCTTGACAGATTAAATTTCTCCAACTCAGTTAGTTCCAGCACAGCTTCCGGCACCTCAAGCAAATTCCACCCTGACAGATCTAATTTCTTTCTTCCATAAGTTGTTTCAATCTTACTTCTCAGTTTTTCTTTAGAAATATGGGAATCCATGTCTTAGAAATGTAACTGTCAGAACAAAAAAAAACAAGCTGTCATTAAAGGTGAGTAACTTGAAGTAACTTTCTTGGCAATTATAATAACCATTGAACCAAAAATGGCCAAAAATGAGGTTTATAAGTTAACATCTACTAAACCAAGGTACTGTAGTAATTTAATCCTCTTACTGCATTATCTTTAGAAGCCAATTCCACCCTTCAGTGTTCTTTTAAACACTTTGAGTAAAATTAATGTCTTTGTGCAAAGACTTTAGTTATTTATTTTCATGAGAAACATTTCAACTTAAATCTCTTTGCATAATTTTTTGTGTTCATAAGCAGCTGCTTGAGTTATACATGTGAACATAAAAGGCAATTATGAACAAGAAAGATATTTAAATACACTGAGTTCTCAGAGCTGCTTTTGGGAAAACATACAAACTACTTTCATTTTAAAAATTAATATCCAAATGGAAAGAAATCAATAGTGCAAATCAATGGTTGGTTTTATCTTGATGTGATAACCTAGGACAGCTTTAATATAAACCAAAACATGAATGATTTCTAAGCTGTCAATATTCAGACCAAGTTGCTTATTTTCAAACCTGTTATTTGGTTTTATTCTCTTTAAGTTATTATTATTTTCAGTTCACAGAGTGAATTCATCACAATGTGGTCCTAATTATTTAATAGAGACTGACATATTCACTGTTTAGTTACAAAAATAATCAGAAAGAGAGCTTTTTGTTTTGTTTTTTTAACAGAGTTTGTTTAGCAGCATGATGCTTTTAAACTAGCCCATAGTTGCTGTACTGAGTATGTTAAGCAAGGAATGTTGTTGGTGAAATAAACAAAATTGCAGAGTAAAGAAAACTTGTTGTAATTTCTTATTCATGTTTATCAATAAAAGCTTAACTAAGAAGGGAATGTGAAAAGTATGAACTGAGGATAGTGATAAAGAACATGATTGGTACCGTCAACTCTCTCCTAAATGGGCACCCTCTAAACTGGTAAAAGTGTCTGCTAATGGAGCTGTCCACCTACAAGTTAGAATAATTCCTGGAATGTGTACTTAATACAGAGTTTGTCTAGGTACAAAAATGGGAAATTGAAAAAAGTGTCCATAAATAGAGCTGTGCACTTACAAGAGTGTCCATTAGCAGAGAGTTGAATGTAAAATAAATTACTGAGATCCTACATAAATTTGCACATTCATCAAGGACTGTCTCCAAAACTTTATAAATTGTGCTTGGTTTCTTAAATATTTAATGTGCAACAAAATGAATTCAAGTAAAACGTTTTACAACTGCAATCATTAACCAATTTCAAAACTCATGACCCTTATTTAACCCTTTAACTTGCATGAATGACCAAGACAGGAATTCTCCTTACAAAATATCAACACAACATCAAACAGATAAGTGATATGAATAAAGGAAAATATTAGTAAGGATTATTAGTTGATCCAATACCAAATTCTCCAAACTTACATCATAAGAATGGTATGGCAAACAGTAAGGAGAATTACTAAAGAGATCTTGGGAGTGAAAGGGTCAAGGGAATGAGAGTTTTTACCTATGAACAAAATAATTCATGTCCCCATATATGTACTGAATGCATTTGTTGCTTTTTCAAACTAGCAAGTAATGACTAAAAAAACAACAACTTTGAAACAATTGATCATTAATATTGGCTACCCCCTCTCAGTGCAAAAAGGAAAAATCCTTACTTATTTTGCAGGACCTTAATAATTTGCAGATATCAGAGTTAAAAATGTGGAGGAAGAAAAACTTTCTTCTGAAAATATTACTTTTCATCTGTTGATCAAAACTATAACAAAATTGTTCAACATGATTGGTTATCACCAGCCCAATTTGAGCACTTATAGTACATTGTATACACCATGCTTGTAATTGGACTGTGTAATAGAACAGTTTAAGGGACAATTATCATGTATTGCTTGTGGAAGTGGACAGAAATGTGATTGTGTTGTTGCCTCTGTTGTTGTTGTTTTTTTTTTGGAAACGTATAACCGATGTCTACTTTCTTTCTCAAATTTTGTCATAGTTTTGATTAATTGATAACAGCTGTCTGATTTGTTAATCAAGAGTATTATTACAAACAGAATTGGACAACAGGAAGTCCTGTAAACAACCATGGCAGAGCCATGATTGACCATGGTCTATCCATGGTCTTGACATTAGGGTAATAAGCAATTATTGAATGAAGTTGAGCATGATATAAAAAACTAAATTAAATAATTGTTTTATTATGCATATTCTAGAGGTATTCAGCTATTTCGAGCTTCTCTTTGAGTTTTCAAAAGTCTTAGAGTACTAGACGGACCAAGGCCTTGGTAACTACGCAGACATTGACCTCTAAATGATAATCTTGATAAATGCAGAATAAGCTTCAGATATTGCATTTTATCATGTCAACTTCACACACTACTGTACAGTACCGCTCGAAGATAAGCGAACCACTCAACGCGTTGCCCACGCAGAGCCAACGCGTTGGCGTTTTGAACTTAACGCGTTTGCGTTTGCGTGTCCACGCAAACGCAAACGCGTTTAGCGAAGCTCATTAGTAGATCACACTTAAAAACCATTTTGCATAACAAGAGGCCCAAACAAAGCCGACTTTTTTGTCACAATCACCTTAGCATCTCCACGGCGTCTGTGTATTCCAAATAACAAGCGTCATCCAAAGATCTGTTCCTAAAAACCGAACTAAGAGTCAAGCTATTTCATTTTACAACCTGTAATTTGTGAATACTTTCGAAATTCTCGTTCACCTGTATCCCAAACTGTTTTTCGAAATTTTTCTCGAAATTCATCAAACACCGTAGCACTAACTTGTCGCTATTTAAGCAGTGAAACTCTGGGCGTGTTAAATATGGCCTTTTTCCCGCCCTGGAAAAAAAAAGTAAAACTTAGTTAATCACGATCACACGCAAAATAAAAGTTCGCATAGAAACCATTGAAAGATACAAATTGCACTTGTAAAGAATAATTTGGTCACGCGCTAGTCAACACAGTTATGATGAAACTTGTGGCTCAAATTTCGTCAAAGGTCCGCCGATAAAATAGTAAAACCTCGGGAGTAAAACTTCTGGCCATCTTTCGGGTTACCAGCGAGTTTTTTTACAGGATCCTGGCGACGAGAAATCGAATAATTGAAAAGCGTGAACCTTCTCTTTAGCTTAGAGACTCAACTCAATTGTTGTTTTGGAAAGAGGCCGCACGTGGCCCAGACACTATGGTGATGCGTGTTTTGACTGTTTTCGCGAGCGAGCGTTGACTCGCAGGCTTCTTGTACGGGCCATTTCACCTGTAGTTGTAATGTCGCTCGCTGTGATTTTTCGAGTGTCTGCGTTAGAACACTTTTTTCGTTCAAGTTAATTCTCAATTTGTTCTCACACACACAATACAGTCAGCTGAAAGCCGGGCGAAAAGCGGCAGAACGTAAACAAAAGCGTGACAAACTATAAGTATGTTTTTTTCGCTAGCAGTTCACGAATAAAACTCGTGACTCGAATTTCGATCGATAGGCTTTAAATAATGAAACGTTTTGCCTTGGCTTGGGCTACTGAAGATTGTTTGACTTGATTAACGCGGATTGTTGAAAACCGCCTGATGTTTCCCTTGACGAAATCGTGATTGAAATTTTGGTTGCAGAAAGAATCGACTCGCGTGGCCCAGACATTCTGGCGATGAGCGTTTTCGATTCTCGACTCAAGAAACAGAGAGCGCATCAGTTCGACTGGGTTCATTTGTTTAGAGTTGCTCTGTAGTTTTCGAAAACTTGCCTTAATTTTTTTTTCAGATATCTGTCGCAGAATACATTTTGCTCAAAACCGGCAAAAAGCAACAGAACGTAAACCTTGACCGACAAGTAAAATTATGCAAATTCAAAAAGGTTTTCAGTTGCGGATGAAGGCCGTCCTTTGAGTTGGTCAACAATGGATACAAAAGAAAGAAGGTTGGAGGTGGCAAAATGAATAACAAAGGCAATACGGGTCGATGATCAACGCGTTAGCTAACGCGTTAGCTAACGCGTTAGCGAAAGAGCACTAACGCGTTGACTTCTTCGAGCCCACGCGTTGACAACGCGTTAGGTGGTTCGCTTATCTTCGAGCGGTACAGTATATTGATTGAATGCTCTTGACCAACCAGCTTTTTCATAGTAAGTCTTAAGTATAATAATCAAAATTATTGAATATGGAAGGGAAAGTTTTAGTTCTTTTCGCAAACACGAGACAACTGGCCAAATACTGGAATTAAAATTTTTTGGCTTGAAATGCACATTACAAGTATGATATGGTTACTTATACATCTCACTGAGAAAGATTGTGAATGAATCACAAAGAACTGAGCTCAGAGGTTTCTAAGGATTTAAATTCTATCTTTTCATTGGCAGAGGTTCCCTTATACCCCTCTCTAAAACTCAGTCACATAAAAATATTTGGCCTTTTCACACATCATGAATAATCTCAAAAATTGATCACACATGAATTAGTATCTGCCAGTTTTGCCCCATTTCATTCTTGGCCCAGTAACTTAGCCCCCCATCAAAATCAAGTTTGACCTGCCATATGACTGATACATAATAAATAAATTCAAACATTAATACAAACATATATATCTGTGAAATATATAAAGCGAACCATCGATAAAATCCAAAGGTTATAAACTGATAAATCAGTGAACTTTGAAATTTAATCATTGAAAGGATGGCTAGACCGGAACTGAACCAGAGATCTAAAGGTTATAGACATAAATACTTTTAAAATAAAGTATTTAAATAAAGCATACTAAGTTATTGAAAGAAGCTTCTAGGAATAACACGAAGCTATCAGCTTATCATATATTTGGTGGCTAAGATGTAGATTTCCTATGTCACAACAAAGTTTGCTTTGACAGCAATAATAGGGACCCACACGTCACTAGTTTTGTTCAAGAAGACCTTGAAGTCATTAAAACATGTAATCTTTCAATCATGCGGTTTAAGATCTCAAGAAACCTTATCATTTACTTAAAAAGGCAGTTTCAAATCGAGTTCATTGAAGAATGTGCTTGCAAGAAGGTTTTTTGGACGGAGTCGAAAATGAAACGGAGCGAAACTGGCATAAACTTGTAATAAAACCCGAAACATCAAAACGAAACCACCGAAACAAGTGAAACCACCGAAACGACGAAAACGGAACGAGATCACCAGACCAAAAATTAGCATGAAAAAAAAACAGTCAATGATAATAAAATGAATGCCATTCGTCACGTTTCAATTATGGTCTACTCCTGATCTAACTCACGGGAGGTCGTTCTCTCGATTGCCATGTTGTAGTGGTGTGTTTTGGTCCGGTGATTTCGCTTGTTTCATTTCGGTCGTTTCATTTCGCTGTTTCGGGTTTTAGCGAGGCTACACTTTACAAGTTAGCTAAATTCGTATCTATATTGAACATAATTCTTACCTCTCGGTAAAGTAATAAACGAATCCGGCGAATTAGCAAAAATCAAACACAGATTGCAGACAATCTAACCACTGAGCTCGAAATAGACACTCCTTAATTCACGCAATTCGGTTACTTTCCTTCTCAAAATATTTCAGGTTTCCCAAACGTCACGTGACTAAGGGCTAATTTACATGGAGTTACCGTGCCGAAAGTGCACGACGCATAAATTAGGATAGATTATGCAATTGAAGCCATGTGGTTACTCAGTATTTGTCACGCAAGGTACGGCTTTGTCGACTTGCTCTCGCTGTAAACGCTGTCCTTCTGGTGATATACTTTGTTTAACGCTGAATTCTTGTCTAATCCGTAGGCTACTCATTTCACAAAAAGTCAAAACAGCCCACAAGACGCTTACATCCCCAAGTGCTGCATAAATCGAGTAATTTGGCTCTCCTGATTCTTACCCTGTTTATCTATTACTCAAGTAACGATATTTAAACTTAGGTAGCGACAATTTTTCTGACAGAACAAGGACAATAACAAGGTCCTATACTGAAAATATTATTTATTTTAACAAGTGGCTTTGTAATGTAATCGAAATAAGCTTTCAAGGGAGAGATAATGCAAATATTAGGAAACATAACGTAGTAATATTCTCCAAAATTGACAAATGTTTGAATTGGTGAAGAATGTGATAACCAATAAAGAAACTACTTGCAAACCTAAAAGAACTCGACCGAAGATTTCGTTTTGCTCAATACAGAACGATGTCGAGATTCTGAGGACATTTCAACCCAACAGCAATTCAACAGCAATTCAACTCGTTCCCCTTATAGGACTGACTAGAGCTGTTTAGATATAATGAGAATCCCGTGAGTTGTTTGCGGGTGATCCTCTTCGCATATTTTTTGTCAAAAACGAGTGAGGAACTCATCAGGACGCCAGAAGAGTGCATGCAAGCTCCTCAATAATCTCGTGATATTAATTTCCTGCTTTATTGCAAGTGAAGTACCATCGCTAGGCATGGGACGTCATCATATCTTATCGTTCGAGGAGTTGTTTCCACAAATCTCTTCATTTGATATGATATTTGAATCTACCCCACACTGGATGTCTCAATTTTGGAAGCAGCTCATTCCATTTTTTCGAAAAAAACTGTGTTTGACGCCTTGTCCCCACGTACTGCTTTACCCATAACTATATCATTGTCGCAGCTTTCCCATTCCACGAATAGGAACTTTATCGCTTCGTCAGCGAGTTCGTCCAAATATATCTGTGAAAGGAAAGTTATCGATTTAACCGAAAGTTCGATTTTTTCCTATGTAGCGCACACATATCCCTACCGCTCTTTTGTTGTGTTTACGCAAAGAAAAAGGCTTTTTTAATTTTTTTTATTATTCTGCAGAAACAGTGACTTTCTTTTCTTACGGAAAAATAGAAACATCTTTTGTTTTTGTGAACTCGCTATAAAAAAAGGAAAGCCTAAGAATCAATAAATTAAGTATTAGTAGAGCTACTAATCACCATTCCGTCGGCAACAGATGGATCTTCGCCAGGCCGAACTTTGAGTTAAACCGATTTGGAAGCCATCTCTGCTCCGGTGAAACGGTACCATCCTCGGACGATATCGTCGTCACATTCCAACCCTGCTCCGTAATTAATGTTTCTGTCAGCACTGTCCAGAACTTTGTAGTCCGCATACTCTGATTTGAGAAATGAAGAAAAGAGACAAAGCTTAATAACGTTTGGGCATGCCTCCAGCTCGCTCGTGAATCCATAGCAACTGTGGATGCTTGCAAAATGACGACAATTAAAAATCTCCGATATGTTGTGGTAAACACTCATCAGTTGGATCTCTTTTAAGTAGAAGATTATCTCTTAGCACCGACCAGCACAAATTTCCACACAAAGGAAGCGCAATCAGCTCAAACTGGTATTGCTGTGAGAAAAAGGAAGTGATAAAATAAGGTGTTCACAGAGTATTTTGACCGCCAATTAAAAACGGTCTGTGGGGAAACTTTTAAGCTTGCATTATCTACTTGTTTTCACTGAGACAGATCAGCGAACCGCGCCGCTGTTCAATTTATTCAAGATGATGTTATGGTTTCACAACCAGGCTTGCGCAAGTTCGTGACGAAAGGAAAAATTCTTCAGCACTATCACAAAAATATACATGTTTGTCAGCGGTCTTGACCCATAACAATTATGCCAAAGTGGAGGAAAAGGAGCTGCAAAGAAAGTGAAAGTTGTCCAGCATTAATTGAGCATCATTTTGTTGGTAAGAAAGCAGGTGCCTCTGTGTTGGTGTGTAACTCATAAATGATTTTAGTGTAGGGGAAGGACATGAGTGTTGATTGACAAAGAAAGACTAAGAACCAACAACGCTAAATTTAATTCACGGAAGACGAAAGCAATTGCAGTTCATGTTTCATAGATAATAATCTGAAGAGGAGCAAATTTTCTCGGAGTTAACGTGAAGATAGTGTTTAAAGACTTTGAAATAACTACCAGTAAATGGTAGAAATAGGAAATTAAAAAACAAACAAACAAACGAGGAACAAACAAAAATCAAGGACCAAAACTAAAAAAAATTTAGAAAAAACAAACTAAAAAGAACGAAAACTAGGACAAAAACAAAAAGACGAAAACTAGGTAAAAATAAAACAAAAGAGGACAAAGCCAAAGTGAATGTATGACCGAAATCCACGAGAAAAATGATATGGGCTCAACTTATAACAAAATTCGATTCCCGAGGCTTCGATTCATTTGCGACCTTCAGATGAGGACTCGCCGAAGTCCTTTGAGGATTCGTTAGAGTATATCAGTGATGTACTTGGAGCCACTGGAGTAGGTGATGGCGATGGCTTCTTCAGTTCTGCAAGCTCTTCCTTCATAGCGTCGAGTCGCTTTGTCAGTAGGTCGATCACTGAGCAAACTAAAATACACTACCATAGTACGAGTAAATAAAAGTGAAACCTTGAGTAGAATTTTCTTTGTACTGAGATGTCAGATTAACGACTAATTCAAGATTTTGGTTTCTTTGTTTCCTTTTCTTTAACTTTACGCCTCGGACAAACAGGGGGGAGGGGAGGCGGTCGATACAACCCCCCTCCTTCGGATTTTTTTGTTATTTAATCTTATCAGGAAGATTTTATCTGGCGATTGTTCATTTCAGTAACCGTTTGTTTATCTCTGAAACGTGAAAATCAACTTAAAGATATAGCAGAAATTTATTGACAAGTGAGATGTGATTTAAGGATTAATATGAGCTACCAAAAAAAAAATATAAAATGTTGGAAAGGGAAGTACAGTATACCTATAATAAATTTTCTGAGTCTTATTTTCTGTTTTCTTGTCAAGTTCAAAAGCTGTTGTTTGATTGACAAGCCAAAAAGTATCGTGACAAAATGGAAAAACACCTCTACGTTGGATGACGCCACTGGCCCTCAGCAGTGACTTTTCAGTATGTGTCCCATGATGTTAACATAATTTTGTAGCTGATCTGAATCATAGAATGAATAATTTATTGATGAAAAACTCTCTTTTACTTTTACCAGATGTAAGCTTTCAAGTAAAAGTTGAAAAAAACCTGCTGGGTTATTTTCTTTTATTGGCGAACAGTTTAAGAATTCTTTTTATACAAAGACGTCTACAAAGTTTCAGAGACAAAAAGGGAAAAATGAGCGACAATTGTGGTAAGTGACCGTTTTGCATCCAAATTAGCGATATCACGGAGCCCATTTTTGTGCGATAAAAAATCCACGTCCAACAGACAGACGAATTCAAAAATGGTAAGAATGTACTTCAGTATAAAAGCTTTTGCTGACAAAAACTTAATTGCGGGAGATGGGAAATATTTGTCAAATAAAAGTATAAAGGAATAAAGAATATAGTAAGATTAGAGTCAACGATTATATTACTTTGGTCTGGGAAGTCTGGGAAGAGTACTGTCTGTATCGTTTACTTTAACACTTTTATATCTGTGCTGATTATATTACTTTGGTCTGGGAAGTCTGGGAAGAGTACTGTCTGTATCGTTTACTTTAACACTGTTATATCTGTGCTGATTATATTACTTTGGTCTGGGAAGTCTGGGAAGAGTACTGTCTGTATCGTTTACTTTAACACTGTTATATCTGTGCTGATTATATTACTTTGGTCTGGGAAGTCTGGGAAGAGTACTGTCTGTATCGTTTACTTTAACACTGTTATATCTGTGCTGATTATATTACTTTGGTCTGGGAAGTCTGGGAAGAGTACTGTCTGTATCGTTTACTTTAACACTGTTATATCTGTGCTGATTATATTACTTTGGTCTGGGAAGTCTTGGAGTACTGTCTGTATCGTTTACTTTAACACTGTTATATCTGTGCTGATTATATTACTTTGGTCTGGGAAGTCTGGGAAGAGTACTGTCTGTATCGTTTACTTTAACACTGTTATATCTGTGGTGGATATGAAAATCTGGGTAAATGTATTTCTTTTTTTATAAATGTTGATAAACGAGGAAGATGAATGCCACTGCAGGTGTTACGAATTGAAGATAAACTTGTAGGCTAAGTGGTTACTTTGTAAAGGCAATGTGTTTGTCTTAAATCCAAAAATAGACCTCGGATGATATTTGAAACAGTTTAAACGCACATAATTGTTGAAGAGAAAGATTTAACAAAATACCCCAGCTGGTGTAACCACATGATTAGTCAATTAAATATGGAAGAGAAAAAATGTGAATGCATCAAGGAATGTGTAAAGCCTTTGGTTTGTTCCGTCGTACTTTGTACGATCGTCGCACTAGGATACCAGGCGCACTTTATATTAACACTTATCGCACTTTGTGATAACGCTTACCGCACTTTTTAAGTAACACTCGTCACACTTTTTGATTAAAAAGCTGTCTGTCGTGTTGCATACTAGTTACGCTGGTCGCGTTAGAGTCCTGATAATTGTGGCTTTGTGTCATGTCGGGTTGTAGGATGACTCGTCCAGTTACCTGTCGGTATGTGTCGGTTTCCTGTAAACTGTTGTCCGTAATGAGTTGTCGTCACGGCTTACTAGGCAGTCTAGAAAAGATAGTTTACCATTTTCTTTAACTCGCTCTTTTGACTCGCCGACAAACGAGACCAATTTGGCTAAGCTACGTTGATAATACATTTACCACCGTACGACACGACGAATCGACGCATTCCACCAACACCTTAACGAACAAAACACAGACATACAGTTAACCAGAGAAGTCAAGAAAATGGTAAACTTCCTTTTCTAGATTGCCTGGTGACCCGTGACGACAACTCACTACGGACATCAGTTTACAGGAAACTGACACACACTGACTAATTACTAGACAAATCATCTTACGACGCGATATCACACAAAGCCACCACTATCAGGACTCTAACGAGACAAGCCCAACTAGTATGCGACAAGACAAACAGCTTCTCCAACGAAAACGGATACCTTGACCGTGCCTTTTCAAAAACAACTTTAACGACGACTTCATCCGACGAAACAATTCCCGACTTACTAGAACTACCGAAATAAACGACACCGCAACTCCTACACTTACAGAGACTATACCATACATAAAGAGCATGTCTGATAACATCTCGCGCATCCTACAACCCTTCAATATCCACGTCGTCCACAAACCCATCACTACACTACGTCAGTTACCAACAAACGTCAAAGACAAGGACGAACCGAAGAACAGACGGGGAGCAGTGAGATCAATTACTCCGACTGCCAAGCCCCCTTCATTGGAGAGACTGGCAGAAACAAAGAGTCCAAATAGTTCGTGTTTGAAGAAACTACGTGAATAAGCAGTCTGTTGATTTCCAGTGCCTCTCGGTTTATCCTGGAGCTTCCAGCTGAGACTTGTAGAGAATTTTCAAACAAATGAAGGTGGACAGGCGGTGAACGGCTTTATTCTATCAGATCTGGAGAGGATATACTCACTTACACTGACATGAAAAACGTAAGGTACCTTTATGTCAACATCCAATGGCAAAGCCTTTATACAAAAACGAATAAAAAAAACCTGTATAATTTAAAGGCCAATATCTTAGACAATGGCTCCAACAAGCCGAAGTATAAAGATAATAGGGTTGGCTACAAAAACAATTGAGATCGTTGCAAAGATCTGGCCACGGCAAGAAAGTGTTATTTCCAGAAATAGGAGGAAGGGCGGAGTTTGCGCGAGAAGGCCAAGACGAGCTTAGTGACATCAGATTCCAACGTCGTGACAAGCGTTCATAATTCAACAGGCGGGTAAACATAGTCAGGTTGAAAAGTTTTGTGCCGCACACCAAGTTAACTGTAATCGTGGCAATTATTCGATGGATCATCCCTTTAGAAATAGTTTTTCATCTGCCACAACGTTCTTTCAGTTTTGATTCGGTTTTGCCTCAGGACAAATCTCGCTGTGAGAAGAATAAATTTCGCAGCTAATTGACAATTGACAAAACTTTAAAAAATTAACCATTTATAAGATTTTTCTTTCTTAAGTTTCGTATAATTTGTGTTTCATAGAATTTTGTCAAAGTGTTTCAGAAAGCTATATGGTTTGTCTGTTTGTTTGTCTTCTAGTAAGTATCATGAAGACGAGTGATTCCGAACTTCCGGTTTTAGCCAGTTCATTTCCGCTTACTTGAGCCAACCACCCAGGATACATTGCACAAGTTAAAAGATGGCGGGCAACGCAAAATGGAAATTTACCTGAAATAATGAGCTCAAAGGGAAAAGATTTCACGAGAATCTCGGGCTTTCGAAGCCTCTTGCGGATTGCAAAACAGAGGTGAGATTTTACTCGATACACTTTGTTCACTACGCTTAAGTAACACGTGTAGTTAACACAAGTAAGTACGTTTTTACAAAGTCAGGTTCAAGATTGTACAAGACTTGGTGAAGAAATGCCAGTACATGTAGCTGCTAGGGGTTGTAGCTTGGGGCTGTTCCAGTTTATACCCACATTTCTTTTCGCTGAGCATTGCTCGTATTAATCTTATTCACCGTGACAAATTATTTAATAGGAAAGTTATTTGAAACCCAGAATAAAAAAATTATATCGAAGGCACGTGAGGTTTGGTTTGTTTATTTTTAATTAAGTGAGGTTTGGTTTGTTTATTTTTAATTAAGCTTACATAATGCAAAGGAGTTACATATATTTTTCTCGCGGCAAAATAACGATTACTTGTAGTTGCTGTTCAAAATGAATTTTTCAGGACAAACTTATCTTTAGGTTTCTCCTGCTATTAATTTTTTTCTTGCTTTGCTTTGTTTTGTTTTGTTTCGATTTACCTTCCAGCAAAATGCAACCTATGATAAGATTAACTAGGCGTAGAATGGTTTCTTTGGTTCACCACTGAAAGGAAATAAATAAAATTTTAGTGAAAGACACATTTCTTTTTGATAACAGCTTGATAAAGGTTTGATAAAAGTATAGTTAAAGATCAGCCACATGTTAGCCATTAAAGCACAACAGTGGTGTGATCTCTGGGAATATTTCTTTGCCATTGCACTTTAGGGTGACAGAGAGCAACTTAACTGTTCAATAAGTGTTTTCTTCTGAGTTTCAAATTTGGCAAAGGGTACAATTTTGGCCCCTAATATGACTTACTTAAAGAAAAGAAGGAAGCTATAAGAAATAAATGAAAAGTACTGTTGCTGCCAAAAATCACATTGACATAATTTATTTTGAATTCGTTTACATTTTCTTTCCATTACATTTTCATTAAGTTCTTTTGTTTTCAAGTCTGTTACTGTTTTAGCTTTTCTATTACTTTTTTTGCTCAATTTACCTATGTTTGTATCATTCATATAAGTTCCTTACTGTAAATTTTATTCATTCTGATTTATGGTTAACTTTGCTGGATTATTTTTCTGAACCTCTTTAAATGGTTCTCAATTGTCTTTAACCAGGATCTCTTGCAACATTTGTTTGTGTCTTTTGTTCTCCGTTATTTTATTTCTAATTTGGTTTCAGCAACCGCTTTGATTATTCACCTTGCTTTGATTCTTCAATTTTTGTTTTGTTTGGAAGGATATTAACCCTTAAATTCCCAAGATCTCTTTAGTAATTTCCCTTCCTGTCTGCCATATAATTCTTGTGATGTTAATTTGGAGAATTTGGTAGTGGATCAACTAATAATCCCCTAATTCATATTTTTCTTCATTCTCATCACTTATCTGCTTGATGACACTGTAAGGAGAAATTCTGTCTTGGTCACTCATGGGAGATAAAGGGTTAAAGGGCGTGTTTTGGCAAAAATGTTTATGAACAGCTTGCTGTTTGTGGTGTGGCAGGTTTACTTTTCAGTTTTCTCTAAAATGATTTTATGAACAAAAGTAACATGTTCCCTCTTTTATAACAACCACACAATGCTTTTCATCCTGAATTAAATCCTTAACACAAAGTTTTCCATTATTATATTGGATGTAAGGTTTGAAAAGTGGGGAATATTGCTTGCTTGAGGTATATCCTTGGACATCCCCAATGTTAGCTAGGGGATATTCTGTCATGTAATGGGTTTAGCAAATATATATGTTGGATTATAATGGCATTTATTGATCATGAGTACTTTATGGTAAAAGTAAGGTACTGAAATATTGTAATTATAATGTGTGGTGTTGTAATTAAGAGTTCATAAAATATGAAAAAAGAAGAAAGAAAAAACAGACAGAAACAAAGACAGAAACTAACTTTAAGGCCATTGCAAAATACAAGAAACCAAATTGCTGTTTTTGTCTCTGATTGGTTGATTAGATAGTGTTAATATATTAGCCAATCACAGACCAAGGTCATGGAAAAGCTTAGAAATGTCAGACTGTTTCTAGGCTCAATTAAATTTATAAACAGAACTGTGTATGATGAGTAAAACAATCTTTACAGTGTTCAAATCTCTACCAAATTGTCTCCTCTAAACCAACTATCTAAAATCTTGACCCTTTTCCTTTCAACATCTGAGAGTTGATTAACTCAACTTAAAACCTTACACAGTTTGTTTCAAGTATTGCTGAGATTATGCCTGAATTTTTTTTGATGCTTAGCCAAAAAGTTCTCATCAAGTTGTTTTAGATGTACTAATTATTTTCCTAATGGTTATGTTTTTCTTTCAGGCCCTTCTTTATGGAAGATGTGTGTCCCAGACAGACAACATTACCAACCATACCTGTAATAAGGAGTTTCAAGCACTTAAAGCCTGTATAAGACAAGCAGTAAGTTTTCTGGGAGACTGATCAGGCTCTCTTTTCTTTCTGTGTTTAATCAGCTTGGATATCATGTTAGTTTTAAATCACAAACTCAATTATCATGACAAGATAGTCAAATGGGGGCACAAAAGTGTCCTTTCAGAGAGTGAGGTGATAAAAAAGAGAGTCTTGGCTTTCTCATGTAACACATTCTTTGCCATACTTTTCAGTATTCAGAGTTTGTTTCAGTTCAAACTTTGTTAAACATAAGTAGTTAATGACTGGCTTCAAGGGATACAGTGAGTTTTCTTTTCCCAGGACTCTCAAATGTTCCTTGAACTGAAGCCAAAGGGAACAATTAGGGTCAAATAAAAAATGGCTTTTGAGTTGGGAGGTATAACATTGTGATTTTAAACAATTGCAAAAGAATTTGTAGTACTTACATACTTAAACATGTACTCTCAAACTAACTCTTATACTCGCAAATTAGTCAGCTTTAATCAGAATTAATCAGGTTCATCCTTTTATCAGTGGGTACTGTCCTACAGTGAGAGAGGGATGGGGTTTAACTTTTCATTGTCAAATTGATGGTGTCCTTTTTTATTATTTTCCTCCTGATTTTAATTAACAGTCATCAGCAAAAATTAGGGACCGAAGATAAATAAGAGACTACAGCAAGTCACTCAGACATAGGACTGTTGTGCTTTTTCTACTCAAATTCAAATACTACCTACCTAAAATAATGTAATAATAATCATTATATACTGAAACAAAAAGTTTCATTCCTGATTAGTCTATTGTGAATGAATTGAAAAATAACTTATTAAGTGCAATACAGGATTTCCATACTACACACTGGCTTGAAATTAAAGCTTTTAACCCTTTCACTTCCAAGATCTGATTGTTAATTCTCCCCTCTAGCTGCTACACATTTCCTTTTAAATAAGTTACAAGAATTTGGTGTTAAATCAAGAAAACAACCTCTACCTGATAAGTTTAAGTATTCTCCTTACCTCTTTGCTAGATGATGAATGGATTTTATAGGGAGAAGTTACATGTCAATCACTTCTGGGAGTTAAAGGGTTAAAGAGAACTAAACAACAATAAACTTTTTAGTAGTTAAAAGAAAACATTAAAATTTGATGTGTCCATCCTCCTCTGTATTCTAATGAATGATCAAATCAAACAATATAATTATCTTAAGGCATTTTCCAACTGGTTGAAAATGTTTTGAGAAATGTGCACCAGGAATGTACAAAGAGCAGTATTTGTATGAGGTTTTGTTTAGAACATATCATACATAAAAACATATTAAACAGCTCTTACATTTCATAATTTATGGTTACTCATTATATGTTTAAATAAAGTTTTCCAAAAAGCACTCCAATGGCTAGTTCATTCACCAAAGCTTTGTAAACATCACTGATGCCTTTTAATTAAGAGATGTACTTGAGCTCATGAGATTTCCCTCACAAATACATGTGTGATTAAATTAGATTCATAGAATTGATTGAAAGAAAAAAAAATTAAATTCATCATATTTGGAAGATGATGCTCATGTAACTGTTATGCTGTTACATACATTTCCCATCTGCTCCCCTGTGCTCACATGTGCCAATTCCTGCAAGAACACTCTGTCAGCCAAGGAAATCATAGAAGCACAATGATATTCTAGAATCCTTAATCTATACACATGACAAGGAGAATTTGCTCAACAATCAAGAGCTTTTTTTGTTAGTGATCATTTTCTATATTCTCATGACCTAAATGTTTAATTTAGGGATGATATCGCAAGGTTAAATTAGTACCTTGTCACTTTTTGGGGTTTGAGGATTAAATAAAGTTGATGTTCAAATTATAGAAAACCTGGTGTGCCTGGCCTTTTGTTTACTCTGCAACAAGATGTTAGTAAAATAGGAATTCTCATCAATAAGAAATTTATCATGTACTTTTTAAATTTTTTATCTCTCTAAAGATTTCCTCTTGTTTGATGATGTATTTTTGTTGCAGGCAAAGAAAATTTAAGTGTAGAGACTTGAAAAGAGAGAACAACTGCACCAGTTGCTGCAAAGTTCAGGAACAGAAGATGTCACAGGGATCCCACTCACTTTTTGTCTGGGATAAAAAAAATGTTGTAAGGAGACATTTAGGCTTGTGGAAACTTAAAAAGAATGTTATGGAAGTCCCTGTGCTCAGTTTGATTGCCACGATTTTTATCGTTTTTAAATTTGTTTTGTTTTTTCAGGTACTTGGAAATTCAACACCATTGTAGAATTGATGAATTAAAAGAAAATTTTGAGTGTAGAGCTTATTCTAAAATGGTGACCATTTTATGATTCCATTTTTAGTCACCCCAGATATGGTAACGTCATTTCCTGTGTACATTTCCAGCTTTTAAAAAGTGAGATTTTATTTTAAAACTGAAATAGTAGCCAATGTGCTGGGTAGTTGAACCTATGAACATGTTCTACCACAGAAAAGTCACGCATTGAAAAGATTACAGGGTATAAGGTCATGAAAAAGTCAAGTTTCATCGTTTGGTGATTTTTTATTGAACTTTTAATTGAACTGTTAAGGGCCCGTCTACCCAAACAAAACAAAACAAAAAAATCGTAAGCGCCCCCCCCTCCACCCCACCCCTCCGGGTATAAGCCCACCTCTCGCTTTCTTGTTTAGGGAGCGGGGCCGATGTTAGCCTTGTTACGCTCTCGGTCAATAAAAATGAGCGAAAGACCTGCCTTGGGATCAGGAAATCGTGATCACCGACTTTAACTTGCCCGGTCCTTCGCTTGTCTCCAGTCCACTGACTGAGAGTCTCAAAGAGGTTTCTCTTTTGGAGAAAATTTGTTCGTTCAACTTATCCTCGGAAAATCATGAAAATGACAACAATCTCACCATTTTAAACGCAAGGAATCAAATTTACTTACTAGATAGAGATAGGGATCAGAGAAATGCAGCTGTAAAGTAAGGCAAAGACCTCAACTCGTGATCGCGTGACAGCAAAGGAAATTTTATTTTCCGTTGTCAAGGTCGTGACTATTTTGAATTAAGTGAATGTCACGATTACATATTCGAAGGTCATTGAAATAACAGCTCAAGTCAGTCCTATAAGGAGAACGATATGAATTGCTGCTGTTGAAAAGTCATCAGAATCCCGATATCGGACGGTACTAGACAAAACCAAATCGTGGGTAGAGTTCTTGTAGATTTGTAAGTAGTTTCTTTATCGGCTATCACATTCCCCACCAACTCAAACATTTTTCAACTTTGGAGAATATTACTATGCTATCTTTTCGTAATATTTGTATGATCTCTCTCTCGAAAGTTTATTTCGATTTAATTACTCAGCCATTTGTTATCATAAATAACATTTTTATTATAGGCCCTTGTTGTAGTCCTTGTTCTCGTGGAAAAATTGTCGCTACCTAAATCTGAATAACCTGCAACCTGAGTAATAGGTAAACAGGGTAAAAATTAAGGAGACCCGCAGTACTCAATTTACGCAACGTTAAACTTGGGGATGTAAGCATCTTGTGGGCTGTTTTCACTTTTTGTAAAATGAGTAGGCTAAAGATTAGACAAGAATCCAGCACCAAACAAAGTATGTCACTAAAAGGACGGCGTCTACAGCGAGAGCAGTTTGACAAAGCCGTATCTTGCGTGAGAAATACTGAGTAACCACATGGCTTCAATTGCATAATCAGTCATAATTTATGCGTTGTACTCTTTGCGGCACGGCGCTGTATCTGGCATTCACAGGACCCCAGGTAAGTGAGGTAACCCACCAAGCCATCATCGAAATTAGCCCGTGTTTACATTCAGTCTTACATCCCCGGGATCCCGGGGTGAAGTTTCTCGAGGTTGTTGTCGCGCTTGAACTAAGAGAGTTACGATTCCATTACAGCGACTTATGATAAAACTTTGCCGTTTTGTTGAGTTCAAATTAAAAACGCGACTAAATTGCTGTTGAAGTTTCATTACTCAAGAGGAAGCCGGTGTTTAACATTTTAGTTCTGTATGGGACGGCTAGGAAATTAACATAGTTTCAAAACACACGTGTTTCGCTATTATTTCGTTCATTTGTTCTCTTTGATTTATTTTTATAACAGATTCACTCCACTAGATTACAAATAGTCCCGTACTGTACTCGAAGTGCTCGCTGCTCGCCATCTGTATTTTTCTAAAGCGCTTGTTGATCGCTATCTGTATTTTCTAAAGTGCTCGCTGCTCGCGAGAAGAATTTGAAAGCTGCTCGAGCCCGTAAAAATAAACAAACTGCTCGCATGCTCGCTAAGACCATTCGATACCCCTAATTATCGATTGCCTTGTAAATTTGGGGAAAGTTATATTACTGTAAGCGCTGATTATTCCATGCATCGCTGAGATCATGGTGCTGTAGAGCCTAAAGCAACATTCTGATCGTGCTGAGGGATTTTTACCGTGATCAAATGTGGCATTTTTTCATTGTATAAGAATTACTTCATTTACGTTTTAAAAATATTGATATATGAAGAATACATTAAACAACTTGCTAGTTCAGCAATTGTACAGAGTTTTCATTCAGTTGTATACACAGATTGTACGTAGCAATAAATGCTTTTGTTAGTACATTAAAATTAAGAGTAACTGAGTTCAGTTTATGTCTCGAGCCCCCTAATTAAAGTTTCTCATTGGTGTTTTCTTCCCCGTAGACATGTACACTTTTGTATAGTTACGATAACTTTTCACAGTGTGATGTCTTTTCTTTACATCCTTTGTCATTTGGATTGTTTTCCTTTTCATGCGATACATTGGAAAACTAATATTATAGAACCTCTAATTAAATCTAAGAGTTCACAGTTTACATTGGATAAATTCAGCTGAAGAAAGCTCAAGTTGGCCAATTTGCATCAATAGTCTGTATGCCTAGAGAGCCATTCTGCAAGGCCGGACTCTTCAAGAGGGGCCGATCAACGTGACTGCTGGGGCTTGCCATTTTAACCTGTAAACACAATAATCACAACACTGTGATTAAACGGCAAAGGAGAACAATAGAGTGCATGAATTGCGTTTGATTATTGAGATGGGAGCCAACGATGAAGCATGAAACTATGAAAATCAAAAACTTGCTGATGTGTGTTAAATGAGCAAAGTAACAAATCGAACAATGAAAGAGAAGAAGATCGAGGATTCTAACTAACAAATATCATTATAAAACAGAAATTACATTTAATTGGAGTAATGTAATGAGCATTACCTTGCACGGGTCGAAGGCTGACATAGTGCACCTCATGAAGGTGTCCCAGTACAAGAGGTTTGCTTTCGTTGACTGGACAATGTGGCGTAATGATTACATCATTGCTATGGGATAGACTGCTGACCACACGAATGCACGTTTCAAAGTAGTTTGCTGCGGCACACAGAATCACGTGATCACCCCAAGCGCCATCTTGTTTCATGTGTACAAGGTACTCAGTCCATGTTTGATGTCCATGGACAAAGTGCAACAGATCTGTTCCATCCGGCTGTAAGAAGAATTACATAAAGAAGGAAACTTAAAAGGATTGTTGATAGAAACTTGAGCGTGTAGAGTACGAGTCAGGGAGTAATTTTATCAGAATAGTACGAGACGACCTTTATTTAGCAAGTTTTTCCACCAAGGGCACAAGCTGCTATCAGAGCTCCTGAAAAAAACCACCATTCCACACAGGAAGAGCAACAGAACTCCTAGTCACTTCACGCTGTGACTACTGGGATAGGTTCTGGTGCTGTTGGCCAAGTGGCTTATATAATTCCTAAAACCTCTATCATACTCTTAAAATAACAGCGCGTGACATACTATGTTAGACATACTAACATCAACTTACAAGTTTTGGGTATCTCCTGAGGTACTGAACCAAGTTTTGTCTTAATTCGCCATGTGAGATTTTGATTCCCTTCACAATTTCCAGTTGTTCGGACAAGGCATAGAACATGCAATTTCCTAATCCTTCATTGTCAGATATTCTGAAGCCCCTGTATAATGCAATTTTCCTCAGCCCCAGTAATAGATCCGTTCTGCTCTTGACTTTGCTTGCATCGAGTTGCATCTGCTGAAGTTTCTGGATGATTCGGTCATGAGAACCTAGAAAATAGAACACTTTCGTTAATCTAACTGCATGATAAAAAGCGAAACAATCATCTGCTGGAAAATAACAATTCCCAATCTAGCAACAGAAACTTTTAAGGTAAAAAGGGAAAGAGCTTCAACCACCAGACTTCCGCTGTTTTGTTTAACAACTCAGCCTTAAAAAGGAAGCTGTAGCTGTCAATTAAGGTACTTCTTAAGTTCGACTTCTTCCCGTGAATGAATACACTAATCATCCAGAGAGAAGAAACAGAGAAGAAAAATTAAGGACGAGATCTACACTCTGACATATTTGTGTAACTGGAAAAGGACCCCTGGAAAAAAAAGTACTGATTTCAAAAACATACTGATGTATTTCCTCTACCGTATGAATATGTGATTACTTCAATATTGTTTCGACAGACAACTGTATCGTTAAAAGAACATAAACTGATTTTGATAAGAACAGTAAGAACTCCCCATGTCTCCTTGTTTCAGGCCTGGTTTCAGACCATTTTTGGTAGTTTCCAATTGGATGAAAACTTCAAATGACTCAAAGAAATAAATAACACCAAGCCGTCCGTCCGGAATAGAAAGTAAAAGAAAATCAAATTTGTTTGTACACGTTTTACGTTTGTGACTGAAGAGTGCGGGGGTAGAAGTAAAACATGTCTCATAAGTAAAAAGTATCTTACTACGTTTTCACGAAACATAGCTGGCCTGAAGTCAAAAGTCAAGGAAAGAAAATTACTGGATCTCCTTGTAACCTGTCTGTACTTCTTTGAGGATGTCAGTTATCATGTGTTATTAGATTATTTTACTCACTTGGAGTCAGTAATGAATCCACTGTTATTTCTTCGGTTAATGTGTCAACAACTTCGACCTGCTGAGCTCTGAAACTTGTGTCTTGTCTTTTAGAAGCTAAAAAGATAGAAAGAAACTTCTATTTTAATAACACTGTGATCAATAAGAGGATAAAACGACCGATTACTATTCATGTTTAAAGTCTCTTTTATATGAGGTGTTCATGCTTTCCATCACAGTTAATTTGAGACCAAAAGGCGCGTAGCCCCCTAAAATACTTTTTGAAGGATATTCAAAACATTCTCACCATGAACTATGTCCCACATCTTCTCCACAAGACTGTCACACTGCTTCTCCCAGCTAAACTCCTCTTCATAGGCACTCCTCAGTTGTTGAATATCTTGCAGTCGATCTGATCTCTCCCTCTGTCGGACACCAGCAATTGCCTTTGCCCACTCCTCAGGGTCCTCAGACTCCACCACGAATGATCTGCCTGATGGTACAGTGCACAGTGCTTCACCAAATCCTGAGTTGCCACTGACAAGAATGGGAAGACCAGCAGACAATGCTTCTAAAGCCGTCAAACCAAACCCCTCTGTTCTAGAGGGCATGATGCAGATATCAACTTCACAAAATAATTCTTTCAGTCTCTCTGTGCTTTGCACGAACTTTCTCACGGTCAGCTGGTTTTTATCAATTCCACTCTTGAGTAAATTCTTTGCAACCTCATCCTGTTTACCGTCAGGTGCACCCACGAAAGTCAGATGGTAAGACCTGTCTTTCAGTTCAACTATTGCTCTGGCAGAGATATCGTAGCCCTTCAAGCTGAAGTCCTCTGGGTCACCACGGCCAAACGTTAGAACCTTAAAGTTGTCCATGTCAACTACAGCTTGTTTAACGTCAGAAAACTCTCTGAACGTGCTCGGCGTCAGTTGAATTATATCCTGGTGCTCCTCGGATGAGCGCAGGTAAGAAGAGTATGCCTTTGTCAACTTTGGTCCAACTGCTACCACAGCATCTGCCAACTTACACAACTCCACTTCAGTTGTACTCTTATCTTCACCTTTGGAAATAGCCATGGGATAGTTTTTGTGCATTCCCAGTTCTTCGGGTGCAGTGTGCACCACCTGAATCCACTTGCACTGGCGCCATTCTCTAATAAATTGAGCTTGTTTACCAAGCTTTGCTCCATGACCCAGTACTATGTCAATGTCCAGATCTCTCGGTGGGGCACTCAGCCAGTCAAGGGAGTCGGCATAGCCTGGACGGTTTTGTGCCTCTCTGAGGGATACATTGTGAATTCGAGCCATTCTCCTCTCTTCTTCAGAACAGGCAAACTGTGGGACAAGGAGAGTAACCTCCACTTCAGAGTGTTTGGCCAACAGAATGGCAAGCTGTCTGTTGATGGTGGACAAGCCTCCCATTGACGAACTCCACTCACTGCCAAGGAGAGTCACCTTCAATGCTGTGGCAGACTTCATTGGATTGATTTCACTTGCTTTATCATGTGATCTAGCAGCTACTTTTGAGGAGGACAAACTCTGAAGAAAAAAAGGTCATATAAGATTATGATGATTAAATATTTTTACATTGATCAATACTTTACCATGGAAAAACCAAAAAGTATAAAATTCAAAATTAGATTTTATCTTGTTAGAAATTCTCTGACATATTTGAAACTGAAGAAAACCAATCAGGGCTCCCTTTCTCAACACTGATAACAGCCCCATTGATATTCACATTAAGTAACTTAGAGGAACAAAGCAAAGAATAAATCAAGGCTAGAAATCTTTGCTTCAAAGATCATTACACTCATTTTTATACCTGGCTTCTTCTTTTCAAGAACCATTTCTTCAATCCACAAACTGGTTCTACCATATTGCAAACTTTTCGCTTACAGATGTCCGGTTGACCTTCATTTGCATCAATGAGGTGGAAGCAGTCCTTGTGTGTGCAAGTGGTTTTCACGTGATCTGAGCATGCACGACCTGTTCCTTCTACCCCTGGATGACAATAAGGACATGCAACACACAGCCTATACTGCAGTCCCCTCAGGTATGGCATTTCTTGTGACAAATTCTTTAGGGTGTCTTCAAGAAATTCACGAACAAGAGTTGCTAGTTCGACGGAGTTCTGTCCTTCAACCTGATGACTGTGTGCTTTTCTTTGTCTCAAGGTTACCTTCACAAATCCTGTTTTGCATATGAGGACAAAATCATGAATATCTTTTCCAATGATGAACCATGCTCCATTTTGGTACAGGCTAGGTTGATACGTGGCCCATGTCTTTGAACACCAATGAATGGATCGCGAGACAAGCTGCAAGAAGAGACCATGAGGGACAAAGCCATGGACAAAGAGGAGATACAATGGACATGGATCAGTTGATGATGGTTCCATCTTACTGAGTTCTACTGGTGATGACTTCAACTGAGCTGGTACAAAGTACTTCTCATGGGTTGGGGAAGCTGAGAACTTAGCGATCAAGCCAAATTGCTCCATCATGTCTAAAATGTCTCCCTTGATGATTCTTTGTCCAATAAAGCTGGAAAATACATGATCAACATGTTCCATGCTAAGGATGCCACTTCCTTCAAGTTCCCGCCAGTACTTAGCATATCGAGCATTCTACAAAATACATAAATAACAAAAATTCCAGATAAGAGAAGTCCACCAAATGTTTCTCCTGAATGTTTCCCATGCAAATGTAAAAGAACTAGAAAACTTTTATTTCAATCAATGTACCGAAATGGTAATAAATTACACTCTCAATGGACAATTTTGTATCTTTGGCTGCTCAGAGATGATTATTAGTTGTTATTTACCACCACAAAAGCTATTCAGTGCAAGTGAAAAAAATTGTGTAAATACAATTATTGTGAGCGGTAGCAAGCCAATGCAAGTCTCTTGTTAAGGAAAAAGGCTAAATCAATCTATGACCTGAAAAGCTGCAAAAGGTACATGAAATAACTTGGGAGATAAGAGAGTCACAGCTGTTGCATAAGTTACCAATATATTAAACAAAAGTATCATTCTCATTTTCTGTTCACTTAAATTATTAAACATTTTTCAAGTAAGGCCTTTCTAAAGTGAAATTTTTTTTGTACCTGTTTATTGAAAGGTGGAATGGTTATCAGTTGTTTGAACAGATCAATCAACCACTGAGCCTTCAGTACAACTGTACTGCGATGCTTGATTATCATCCCCAGACCATGGTAAAAACTGATCATGGACTCAAACTCTTTTGCATCTTTCATGAAACAATCTTTCCTTGCATAATGCTCAAGTTGTAGCAGATTTCTGTGATAAATCTGTTTAGCCACCAAAGCTTCAATCACCTTTTCAAACAAAAACCATCTAGAAGGCAACAGAATAATTAAAATGTTTTAGGGTTTAAAATTGGATATTAACTTCAGTCAGACATGTACTTATTTGCAGTCTTTCAGAGTTAACTCATCCATTTCCTCAGTCTAGCTTTCTCCAAACTTTAGGAAAATCCAAACATGGTTATATTTTTCACATAAACAATCTCAATTCAAAGAGCTGTGCCTTCTCAAATATCCATCAGACATCCACACCTTTTTAAAAGCACAATATTGTCACAATGTCATGAATTAATAAGAGTTTTGTTTGTTTGCACTTATATGACTGCTGTGTATTTGTACAGTCTGATGTTTTAAGTATTTTGATGAACTTCAAACTAGTAGAGGTAAAATATTTTTTTTAGATACATGTATGTGCATATACAGTTATGATAAAAACACTGACTGCTCTTTGAAGAACTTGTGATGACTGTTTGAATACATGTAAAACATTGATCCCAAAGTCCATGAAATGAGGTTTCTCAGATAAATATTACTTTCCTTTACCTGATGGGTATTTTCTCCCCCATATAAGGCTCCTGCCTCAACACCTCCAGGATTTTGTTCTGCAATTCTTTTATTCCATCTGCTTTTCCTTCTTCCTCAGCTGAATATATTTAGAAAATGAATTAAAAGCACAATGTGACACAGAAATTCGTGCTTACAATGAGAATAGTTTGTATCATACATGTGTGATTGCAGATATTTCATAGGTGACAACATAGCTATGATGATAAACTCTTCAACTCCCCAAATCATCTTCTGTTCCTTATTTCAAACTCTCAAATCAATGGATCTGTCAGCAAAAATTTAGGTAAAATTTCCACACAGCCCCATACTACATTATGCATTCAGTTCTTGGACAGAGAAAACAATGAAAAAAACAATACATTGCCATTGGGAAAACAGATTTGTTTTACAATAGTATGGGGCTGTGCGGGAATTTTATCAAAATTTATAGACCCCAGTATGGTGATGCTGGTACATAAAGAAGCTGAAAGCTAACTGAGAAGAATGCAGCCGATAAAAGCAACAAAAAACACAACTATAACTAGCTTCCACTATTAGCCTGAACTCATTTAACCAGGGCAGTATCCTTCCCTTACAACTCCAACTTAAACAATCTGTGTGTCTACCAACCTTTTAAAATTATAATGACACACAACACCACTGATGGATGACATGTAAATGTGAGAGCCAGATAATAATTGTTCTTAATGCTCAATGTTTGCCAACGTCTACTAAATGGGCCTTTGATTGAAAAAAATAAACTGGCCACAACTTAAGTGCTCTCAGAATTGATGCAAAGACAAGCTAGTAAGCAATTATAAAACCATCAATTACTGCAAGTAACACATGGTGGAGGATACAATTTAAGACACAAAATATTATTCTTACCTCTTTTATGTTTTCCTCTCTGCTTTTGAATCTTCCTTTTAGATTTCTCAGTCAAGTTTGGTCTCTGAGTGTTGTCAATGCAGAATAAGGGTCTGACCACATGCCTCTCATATTCCATACCAGAAATTCTCTCCTGTATTTGTTTCTTTATTACAGCTATGTCTTCAACTGGTTTATCGGCATGTGTTCCAACAATAAACACTGGGGGGCGGAGGTAGGGAAGTCTGTGTTGTGCATCATCATGTGGGTCATCGGTTGCTAGGGCAACACCATGTACTGTAGCCAGCCATGACAGCAAATTCTCCATGTTTGTTTCGTTGTTAGGGTTTTCCAACTTCACATCATTACTCCCTTGTCTCATGCAGGGCTCAGCTGCAGCATCCAAAGGCTTGCTGAGATTGTGCACCAGTATGTATAATGATCGTTGTGATAAGAAGATAGGATGGCTAGCATAGTACAGGTGCTGCCCTGCAAAGTCCCAAATGTCCATGAGATAGGATTCTTCTTTGAATGAACCACTTTCTGTGTCTTTGCTTTGGAGATACTCCAACCACTGACAAACATGCTTCACAGTGTCAGGGGGTTGAGCAACATCAATAATTACCTTAGGCTCATCTGAGATGCAGTCCATTGATTGTTCAATGCTAATGTTGTGCATAGCATCTACTGACAGGTTATCTCCTTTATCCTCAACCTGAGTAAAGTATCAAAGAAGGTGAAATTAATTACTTTAACCCTTTAACTCCCATGAGTGACCAAGAGAGAATTTCTCCTTACAATATCAATACAATATCAACCAGATAAGTGATGAGAATATACAAGAATAACAATTTGGGGATAATAAGTTGATCCAATACTAAATTATCTGAACTACTGTTATGCAAATTGTGTGGTTTATAGTAAGGAGAATAGCAAATTTGATCTAGGAGTGAAAGAGTTAAGTACCACAGTGATTCAGTTTAGCCAGCAAACTAATTACACTTCTGAAATAATTATGCCAAAGTTTGATGTAAATTAAATAAAATGAAAGTACTACACTGGGAGGGAAATTATTGTTTAGACTATGAACAGTTCCCTGCTTTTTGGCTAAGACCATTGCAAATAAAAAAAAAATCAATTTAAAAAAATAATAAAACAATTTTAATTTTTGCTTCACTTTAAGGTTTACATAATCTTTATTTGACATTAAGCATTTTAAACTATACTGTCATTAAAAAGCTGCCTTACACGTACTTGTAAAGAATGTTTTTAGAATTCTGACATCACCTTTTTTCTGCCATATTTGTAACCATCAAAAGATCCCTCTTCAAAATCTGCAGGTGAAATGTGGACTGAATCTTTCTCCAAATCTTCTTCTGAAGTCTTATCTTGTATAAAAATTTTCTCCACAACAGTCTTTGCCACATCTTTAGAACATTCCAACAGTCCTGGTTTAATCTCACCAATGGACTGCCAGTTCCTTGCAGCTTGGTCAACATCAATTTCACACTTTGAAGGATCTACTTCAATCCCCTCAGTGCTTTGTTCTTCAGAGTCAAATGGAAGGCCTAGGAGACTCTTCTTTAAACTGGTTTTACCAGCTCGATCCTGACCAATGAGTAATATTCTACTGCGGTAAACTGTGACATATCCATCTTTCAAAGCCCTTTCATAAGCCAGCTGTACTTTGCGTTGATCTGCTATTTGGTCTTATTAGAGAGTTTTCACAACACAAAGAAAAAAGAAATTTCTGCACTGAAAAATTTGTACAAAATAATTGAAAAAAAAGCAAAGTTAAAAGTTTACAAATCAACTACTTTAAATATCCAACATGAATAATGTTTGAGTTAAAGGCTGGTATATAAAAACTAAACCATCACAAATTTTTTTTTCTGATATTAGTGCATTAGTGAGTTTGGAAAACACATTTATTCCACTCTCACATAAAAATTACACAGTCAATCAAAATAATTCTCCTGGCATAAAATGTAGTGATGAGTTTGGTGAACATGCACACCAAAACTAAACTGACTCAATGTTTTATAACATTAAGAATTAGAACCACTCGTGACTGATCACACAAAAGAGAGAGGCAATGACTTAAATCAGTTCTTCTAAGTAGTGAGGAGTCAATAACCAATTAATTGTTGGTAAAAGAGAAAGAAAAAGTGCTTATATCCAAAAGGTAACAACTACAAGTGTAAAAAACATTGCACAAAAATCACCAGTGATGTGGAAATAACAATCAGAATTTAGTCATGCTTAAAACAAATTCAAGTTCTATTCCTGTAACTTAATTCACAAATTGTATTAGTTTATAAATTTTGTTTCACAAGCTACAAGTTGTTCAATTTTTGAACACTTTCATTGAATCAAATAGAAAGCAAAAATAAAACAACAATTTCTATCAATGAAATGACTTGGGATACATTTTATCCTTTCTTTATTCCAGTCAAATAGAAAGCAAAACTCAAAACAATGATGCCTAACTGCATAGAATGATTTGTAATAACATTTACTCTCTTGATTCCACATCAAATCATATTTCCTTATTGATGAACTTAAATTTCAATGTCAGCCAAATTGTTAAAATAAAGCTTTCCAATATAGAACATAAACTTCCGTTACAAATGTCATGTATTTCTCAAGTGATGCCAACTTTGTTAAACCACACAAAAACTGACAGTATTTACAGTTTACCTATCGCCAGCTACCTGTAATAATCAGTAACAAGCAGAATAACCACTTGCAAGTCAATCATTAGAACCAATTTAGTAAATGCACACGTCACAACAATAATGTGAACAGAAATTTCCTTTACTCACCTTGGAGATCTGAATATACTCGGTCAATTATTCCTTTATCTTCTAGCTCCGCAACACTTCTCATTCCTTCAACTGTAAAAGGATTCCCATTTACAAACAACAATTTGAGTTTCTTCAGCTGATTTATAGCTGGACTTAACACAGTCAACTGGTTGTAACTCAGATCCAGTCTCTCCAGTGCCACCATCTCACCAATAGCATCAGAGATGGTGGTTAGTTTGTTATGTGAGATGTACAGCCATTTGAGTTTCTTCAGCTGTGTTATAGCTGGACTTAACACAGTCAACTGGTTGTAACTCAGTACCAGTACCTCCAGTGCCACCATCTCACCAATAGCATCAGAGATGGTGGTTAGTTTGTTATGTGAGATGTGCAGCCCTTCGAGTTTCTTCAGCTGTTTTATAGCTGGACTCAACACAGTCAACTGGTTGTAACTCAGATCCAGTCTCTTCAGTGCCACCATCTCACCAATAGCATCAGAGATGGTGGTTAGTTTGTTATGTGAGATGTACAGCACTTTGAGTTTCTTCAGCTGTGTCAAACTTGCAGGGAATATGGACAGCTGGTTTCCGCTTACATCAAGTATCGTAATATTATTTAGTTTTCCAACATTTTCAGGTATTGTTTTGAGTTTATTCCGTGACAGGTCAAGTTCGTCCAACTCAGTTAATTTCAGTACCGCTTCAGGCAATTCAAGCAAATCCCACTCTGACAGATTTAATGTTTTTCTTCCCAAACGATTTGTCACAATCTTACTTCTCAAGTTTTCTTTAGAAAAATGGGAATCCATGTCTCAGTAATGTAACTGTCAGAACGAAAAAAACAAGCTGTCATTAAAGGTGAGTAACTTGAACTAACTTTCTTGTGGCATTTATAATAACAATCGAACCAAAAATTGGCAAGAATGAGGTTTATAATTTAACATCTACTGAACCAAGGTAATGATTTATTCCTCGTAGTACATTATCTTTGGAAGCAATCCACCCTTCAGTGTTCTTTTAAACATTTTGAGTAAAGGACCGGATGCTTATGCGTAAAGGGTCTTGAGTTATTTATTTTCATCAGAAACATTTCAACTTAAATCTAATTGTATAATTTTTGTGTTCATAAACAATTGCTTGAGTTATAGATGTTAACGAAAAGGCAATTATGAACAAGAAAGATATTTGAATTTAAATACACTGAGTTTTCCAAGCCGTTTTTCCAAAAACATACGAATTACTACTTCCATTTCAAAATTAATATCCAACAGTAAAGAAATAATTAGGGCAAATCCATGGTTGGTTTTGTTTTCATGTGATAACCTAAGACAGTTGTAAATAAACCAAAGCATGAATGATTTCTAAGCTGTTGATATCAGACCAAGTTGCTAATTTTCAGACCTGTTGTTTGATTTTATCCTCTGTAAGCTATTTTTACTTGCAATTAACAGAGTGAATTCATCAGAATATGATCCTAGTCATTTAATAAAGACTGATTGGATAAGTCCTTCTCACTGACATATTCACTGTTTTGATACAAAAATAATCAGAATGAGAGCTCTTTGTTTTGTTTGCTTTTTTTTTTACAGAGTTTGTCTAGCAGCATGATGGTTTTAAGATTACAATTTTCAATTGAAGACATGTTTTGCATGAAATATCATCCAAATCACCCATAGTTGCTGTACTCATTATGTTATGTATTGAATGTTGTTGATGAAATAATAAAAATAACAAAGAGTAGAGAAAACTGGTTGTAATTTCTTATTCATGTTTATCAATAAAAGCTTAACTAAGAAGGGAATGCGAAAAGAAAAAGTTTATATCAATTAACTGAGGATAGTGATTAAGAACTCACTTGGTACTAAGCAGAAAAATGAGGAATTGAAAAAAGTGTCCATAATTAGAACTGGCCACCTATGAGAGTGTCCATTAGCAGAGAGTTGACTGTAAAATAAATTAAGATTCTTCATTAATTAACAAATCTATCAAGGACTGTCTCCAAATCTTTACAAATTGTGCCTGGCTTCTTGAATATTTAATTTTCAGCAAAATGAATTCAAGTTAAAAATTTTACAATTGCAATCATTAACCAACATCAAAACTCATGTATAACATATTTATTTAACCCTTCACCTTGCATGAGTGACCAATACAGGAATTCTCCTTACAAAATATCAACACAACATCAAGCAGATATTGTAAGTGATATAAACAAAGGAAAATATCAGTTAGAGGATTATTAGATGATCCAATACCAAATTCTCCAAACTTACATTATAAGAATGGTATGGCAAACAGTAAGGAGAATTACTAAAAAGATCTTGGGAGTGAAAGGGTCAAGGGAATGAGAGTGTTTATCTAAGAACAAAATGATTCATGTCCCCAAATGTGCACTGAATGCATTTGTTGCTTTTTCAAACAAACAAGTAATGGTTAAAAAAAACTCAGGGTTGACTTGCAAAAAAAAAATCAACAATTTTAAAAACCATGGATCTTTAAGGCTACCCTGTCTCAGTGCAATAAAAAAAATCCGTACTTCCTTTTCAGGGCTCAATAATTTGCAAATATCAGACTTAAAAAGTGTTGAGGAGGAAAAACTTTCATCTGAAAATATAACTTTTCATCTGTTAATCAAAACTATAACAAAATTCTTGAACATGATTGGTTATCTCCAGCCCAGTTTGAGCACCTATAGTACAGTGTATGTGTCATGATTGTAATTGGACCGTGTTATAGGACCATTAAAGGGACAATTATCATGTCATGCCTGTGGAAGGGGACAGAATGTGTGATGTGCGCACACTGTTGTCCTGCATTTTGCCAAGTTAATTGTTTTTGTTGTTGTTTTTTATGAAAATGTATAATGGATGTCTATAGTATCTTTCTCAGATTTTATTATATTGTGATTAATTGATAACAGTCGTCTGATTTGTTAATCAAGAGTATTATTACAAACAGAATTGGACAACAGGAAGTCCTGTGAACAACCATAGCAGAAATGTGGGTGACTATGGTCTATCCATGGTCTTAATGCCAGAGTAATAAGTGATTATTGAATGAGGTTGAGCATGATATCAAAAACTGAATTAAATAATTGTTTTATTATAAATTTTTTAGAGGCATTCAGCTATTTTGAGCATCTCTCTTGGTTTTCAAAAGTTTGAGAACACTAAACTTTAAGGTCTTGGAAACTAGGCAGACATTGATCTCAAGAAGATAAATGCAGTATAAGCCTCAGATATTGCATTTTATCATGTCAACTTCACACACTATTGTATATTGATTGAATGCTTTTGACCAATCAGCTTTTTCATTGTAAATCTTATGGATAATGATCAAATTTTTGAATATGTACAGGAAATTTTTTGTTCTTTTTGCAACCAAGAGACAACTGGCCATTTAATGCTGGAATTGAATTTTTTTGGCTTGAAATGCACATTACAAGTATGATGTGGTACTTATACATATTAATGAGAAAGATTGTTAATGAATCACAAAGAACTGAGTTTAAAGGTCTCTAAGAATTTGACTTGTATCTTTTCATTGTCAGAGGTTCAGACTTATACCCCTTTGTAAAACTCAGTCAAATAAAAATATTTGGCCTTTTCACACATCACGAATAATATCAAAGTTTTTTCACGTTCACACATTTGAGACATTTCACATGAAAGTAAGAGACCAAATTCCCTAACTAAATTTTCAATTTTCCTAGTCTTGAACAGTCTTAAGTGACAAATGATGACAGAATGTCTTATATTATTTGTTCAAGGACCATTAGAGGTCTGTTTTATGACTTCTATTAATCCATGTAAACTTCATGTCCTGTCCCAACCCTGGTCAAAACTTAACCACTACTGTTCGAGAATAATACATTTTGAAAACCATCAAAAAGCTGGGAATTCATCGCGCAAAACAAAATGGTTCACGAATCACGTTTAAATCAGTTCTTCATTCACAGGTCACGTTTAAATAAAAAATATTACTTCACGAGGACCTAAAAAGATCATATTATTTTTAATCACGATTCAAGAAAAGGAAAACCAATTCAATTCACGATTCACGAGGAAAAAAAAATCGCCCAGTCGTGTTTCACATAAAGAGTATACGAGACCCTCTTGTCAATCAATGAAGCAGACAGCGAGCAAGTTTAATTTATTTTATCAAATACCTGACATACCTGCATTTAGATCAAAGCAATCAAGCATCAATTTGGTTACTTTACAGATTCAAGAGATTTTGAGTTCGTTTCTAACTTCTGTCAGATGAAATCAAGTACACTCTATGGAATTAAGCGAGTATTTTGTCATAAATTCAATCACTTCCATTGCTTAACGCGAAACCGAAGCTTAACTGAACAACTACCAGACAGAAGGATTAATGATCAGAGCTGATTGTCTTCAAGACGATCAGAAACAGTTTGTCCCTTTATTCTTTTCATTCCTGAGAGAATCTTTGATCAAAATTCCCGTTAAGGCCATCTTAACTGACAATCACTGTTTTCCTTTTCCCTGTTGCTGAGAGTGTGTAACTTTAACTCGTCTCAGCAGAAGACCGACTGAACGCGTCTTTGTTTTACTTTATCAAAATCGATATGTCTTCGTGCTCTGCATTTGACGAGCGTCGCTTAAGATGAAACTTCAATAGATCAGAATCCCACAAACTCAAAATACAAAGAGAAACCAGCGAATATTGAAGAGTTAAAAAATATTTGAATATTTAAAAAGGTTGAGTGAACCGACAGATATGACCGCGGAAGCACTTCAGGGGAAAATGAATTCAGTTCGATCGAGCGGAGAGAGAGTTCTTCACTGAATTATCTTTGTTCGCGTTGCAGAAGTCTAGCGGGGCTACACTTTACAAGTGAGCGAAGTTCTTATCTATATTAAACATAATTCTTACCTCTTAGCAAAATGAACAACTACTGTTGCGAACAAATAAAAACCAAAGACAGACTGTGGACAATCTAACCGCTCGGACACTCCTTAATTCTGCGGAGGAAGACTTCCTCCGCAAAATATTTCAGGCCTCTCAAATGTCACGCGATTAAGGGCTGGGTCGCATTACAGACAATTTGGCAGAAAATTGTTTACTCTATGGACTAAAATCTGTTTACACCAAATTCTCTCACTAAACTTTCAATTTTTTCTAGTCTTAAGTGACAAACGATGGCAGAATGTCTGACATTATTTGTTCAAGGACCATCAGTGGTCTGGTTTATGACTTTCATTGATTCATATAAAGTTCATGTCCTGTCAAAACCCAGGTCAAAACTTAACCACAACTGTTCGTGAACAATTCATTTTCAAAACAGCTAAAAAGCCGGGAATTCATCACGCAAAACAAAATGGTTCATGAGTCACGTTTAATTCAGTTATCCATTCACGAGTGACGTTTAAATAAAATAAATTACTTCACGCTAACATGAAAAATCTTATTATCTCTAATCACGATTCACGAATAGGAAAAATTAAAATCACGATTCACGAGGAAAAAAATCGCCGAAGCATGCTTCAAGAAAAAAAAGTGTAGGGGACCCTCTTGTCAGTCACGGAAGGAGACAGCAAGCAAATATAAGTTATTTTATCAAATACCCGAGATCCTGCATTTAGATCAAATCAATCAAGCATTAATTTGGTAACTTTACAGATTTAAGAGGTTCTGAGTTCGTTTCTAACCTCTGTCAGATAAAATCAAGTACAATCCATGGAATAAAGCGAGTATTTTGTCATCCTTTCAAACACTTCCATTGCTTAACGTTAAAAACAGAAAACTATTCAGCGTTGAACAACAACCAGACAGAATGATTAACGATCAGAGCTGATTGACGTCAGCACGATCAGAAACAGTTTGTACCTTTATTCTTTCCATTCCTACCACAATCTTCTTTCAAAACTTCCCGTTAAGGCCATCTTAACCTACAATCACTGTTTTCCTTTTCCCTTTTCCTAAGGGTGTTTAACTTCAACCCGTCTGTTGCAGAAGGCGGACTGAACGCGCCTTTGTTTTACTTTATTAAAATCGTTGTGTTCTGCATTTGACGAGCGTCGGTAAAGTTGTAATTATAATAGATCAGAAACCCACAAACTTAAAATACAAAGGGAAACCAGCGATTATTGAAGATATCAGAGAGTTTGAGTGAACTGACAGAAATGAAGGCAGAAGCACTTCAGGGGAAATGACTTCAGTTCGATCGAGCAGAGAGAGTTCTTCGCTGAATTATCTTTGTTCGCGTTGCAGAAGTTTATTGTAAGCTGAACAGCGTTAAAAAAATGTTCGACCACTCCCCCTCCCCCGCACTTCATCCCCAAATCTGCCTCAAATAGTATATTTTTATATCATCCTTGTGAGATCGTATTCTAAAGGAAACAAGTCTCGACTGATGATTTTTAAAGCAGAAATCTGTTCAAAGTTTTGTAGAACTGTTAAAAAATCTGTGGACACGCAGCGACGTGCACACTAGCTATTAAGTAACAATTAAAGATCGGAAGGGGAAAACATTAAGGAGCATTGGCCTCGGTCAGCCTTACCTTTTTAAGTAATACGTCTAAGAGCTTTTCACCCATCTCTGTCAGCAGTGACACGTGCTTTTCTGCTTGGTCCTTGTTATGTTGCTCCATCTCCTTAAAATTCCCAGCAAAATGGCATCCATTGACTCTACATTGTCGCTGCCTCTCCTCGCAGACAAGCAGATGGGTTTGCAACTCCATCCTAAGAGTAAACAAAAGGTTAAAGCTACATGAATGTATCTACTAACTAACTAACTGATTATAGAAGTTTGAAAAACTGATGACCTGAACTTCCAAATGATGAGGACATTCTTTAATGTATACCAAAGTCAAATAATATTCCAATATTGGGAAAAAATCTTAATATTTTCTGTGTACATCTACTTGTAGTACTAACTAACTTGTATCTACTAACGAGGAAAAGAACTCGCATCTGTTCAGCTCAACTCATATTTTGTATTTGTTTATTTCATTATTTGCTGTTGATTCTTGAAAGTGACAAGGATTATAATAAGACAAGCCAAGTCATGGATATTTTCCCAATAACACTGCGTTTGAGTCGCAAAGTAAACTTTTGGGGCTAATTTTGGATCAATTTTAATCTTGGACGGAGGAGCAAATTGAAGGGAAGCTTTCCAAAGTTCACGAGATTTATATATTTAAAGATGATATTTCTATAAAAATTATATACAGTAAGCTTTGAGTACACTTGGGAAAGATAAAGAAAACCTTGAACTCAGTGACAATTTTCAAAGTCGTACATGCTAGTATGGTCTACATGGGCTTAAAAAATCAAATATAAAAGACCTAATATAAGAAACTGCATACCCACGCCAGATGCTTTCTTTTACGCACGTAAAGAGAATTTCATTTTAAGTTTGAAATGATAATGTACAACGCTTTGTGACCACACCTTCTCGGACGCTTCCTGCATTTTAGAGGGCAACGGATTTCTCCCCTTATGCAAGTCTTTTCAAGATGAAGTTCCTTGTTGGCCACGGTGGTATTCTGGTGGCATTGTTCACACGAGATGACTGCGTAGAGGCATTCCTCCTTATGGGTCGGCTCATCCTTTCTGTTAATGCTGCGTTGGCAGCCCCTATTAGAACAGGATACGAGGGCATCGGGGCAGGTGTGCCGTGCTACCACTTCGATGCTCCCCCTCTCGTTGCACGCTGTACATTTTACCTCGATCTTCTCTACAAGCTTTTTGAGGGTGAAGTTTGTCTTCAGTTGTGTGGAGCTCCATATAGGCTTTTTACAAAGGGGGCAATGGCTGGTAGTTGGGTTTTGTTGCACCCTACTAATACAAGTTTTGCAGAACGTGTGGCCGCAGTCCGGCAAAATAATTGGCTCCAGCATCAGGGTATCACTAAAGCACAAAGAGAACATGGATTTCGACTGCTCTGAGTTTTCGCAAAAGAGAATCAAAGGAATTCACGAGAGTTAATCAGAGGACGCAAAGAAAAAAATAAAACTACCGGAAACGCGGGAAAATGCGAACGACTCGTCAATAGGTTTAGTTTTGAATAGGGTTGGCTGAGACGATGGTGTGCGTGTCATTTATGAAAATCGCGAAGGGAATTCGGACCCAAAACAATCCCAGATCCCAGATTACTTTTGAAACTCAATCGAAAGATTCCTCAAAAATCTACCTTTACCCGTACGAGGTTTAGGGGAGTGGCTTGAACTGATGGCGTTCTAAATTCCATACATTTAAATTTTTATGGTTTTTTTTCCCGCGCTCAAGAGTCCAATCAAAAGACTAAATTTTTTTTCACTGTTTCTATGCTATCGGTTGGTTGGTTGCTGTACTAAAGATAATTTTATGACGCTCTGAGAAACCTGATATATGCATGCATGAGTTCACCCGTAAGCTTGCCTCGCGCTAGCCAACGCCAGCATGTAAACGCGAAACAATCAGCGTGGTCTGTAAGCTGCTATAGTGGGAAATACTCTCACGTTTTTTGAATGAACTGACGTTGTAGGTCGGGCGTGTTGTAAGATGGGGTTAAACCAGTAAAAGTCTAATCCTAGGCATGTGGAACATGGAGCGAACTTAAAAATAGTTAACACGGCATGTAGAGAAATAAGCGTAAATCGGTGAGACCTACTGAATTTGTTACAATTTGACTCGCAATCAATCGGACTCTTTCTACCGAAAGCTACTACTGCACATAAAGAACGCTTTCTTTGGTGGCATTGTCGCATACTGTTCAGTAGTTTGAGCAATAGGAGATGAAAGACACAACGTATGGTTGGATTTGAGTTTTTCGGAAATTAAATTTTCCATATTTTTGAGAAAAAAAAGAAAGATGAACTATCCTTACCATACTTGACATTCGTAGTCCTTTGGATAGTTAGTTATCGGTGTAATGTTATCCATAAGGCGAACGCGAAAGACAAAACAAATCATGAAAAGGAAAAAAATAATGCGCTTAAAAGTTCGTTGCTTAAAAAGTAGAGCCTAAAATAAAAAATAAATAAATAAAACGCACACACAAACAAAGTTTGGTTGCTCCGCCTTCAGTCCGTATTTCCGCCTTGTTCTCGAGTAAAACCATTGCACACTCTGCCCTAATGTGTTGAAATACCGAAATAAACTGCGGTAAAGGACATTTTTTTTTTTAAATGAACGTGAAACAAAGCCACTTAAGATTAAGTTAAACTTCAGTTCGGCTTCAGTAAAGGCCAATTCATTCAAACCGACCCTCTGTCAGTAGAATACCCCAAGGACACTAAGAATCTACTTCTCAGTTCGTGTGGCCTGCTACAAAGAAAGACTGTCGAGTCCCGTGCGGGCACTTTTCCTATCTGTCAAAAATCGAATTAAAGATATATTATTCAAGTGTTATTACGTTTTCTTATATTTTGGCGTCTGGGTTTCAAAATATATCGCACGGCATTATCATAACATGAAATCGATCGCATAAGGCGTACGCGAAAGACAAAACAAATCATGAAAAGGAAAAAAATAATGCGCTTAAAAGTTCGTTGCTTAAAAAGTAGAGCCTAAAATAAAAAATAAATAAATAAAACGCACACACAAACAAAGTTTGGTTGCTCCGCCTTCAGTCCGTATTTCCGCCTTGTTCTCGTGTAAAACCATTGCACACTCTGCCCTAATGTGTTGAAATACCGAAATAAACTGCGGTAAAGGACATCATCGAAAACAACATCGTAGACCACATTGCTTGGTCTGCACAACCGGTTTGAAGACTTTTTGCGTGCTTCACCCTCATCAGCGAAAAAAACTCGTGCTCACCGATTGCTAATTTTGCTGCGAGAGGAATTCTTTTGCTCGAATGTAAAGCGAGATGCCGTGGTTGGTGTCCCGCTCCAACGGATTCACTTGTAGCTGCAACTCCTGCAAGCTCGCGTTAGAAAGGTTTTGCATTGTTTCAGGCACCACGACAGCCTCCTCCACCTCTGACGCTGCATCAATGACATCCGGTTCCTCTACGCCGTAATAGTTGGAGTCTATGACGTTGCTTTCGAAGAAGTCCTTTACCGCTGTATATTCTGATCCAAACAAATTAAGCATTCCTAGAATGTACAACTGATTTGGAGTCTTTTGTTTTTTAGTAGATAGCTTATGATTGTTCCAGGACACCTTAAACTTTTCTAGGTTTTCATTAATCCGTGGAATAAATACATAATGTAGAGCTGCCAGATCCAGTTCGTCGTTCGGATTCAGAAGATTGTTCCTCTCTAAGAAATAGAAGAGGAGTCGGAAATACTCTGTGACCATTTTGCGCATGTCTCTCCACAGCCTCTCTATCCTCTGGTTATGGACCGAACTACCTTGCAAAATATAACACGTCGGTAGTCTAATTACTTTTCGAAAAGCTTAAGTATACGTTGTAGATTCCCGCTCCACGTAGGTATTGAATCAATTAACCAATTCAAGTATTGGTGTGTGGTATTTTTAACCCTTGAATTAGGTTCAAACCCCATGTTTCTTTTTTTGCAATCAAAAACTGCCGATTATTTGATAATGCCATTCGGAGAACTTTGTTATCTTGTGAGCAATATTCAGTTTTCATCAATCACTGTATATTGGGCAACACTCTAAAATGAACTACATGTTTGAACATTCTTTGCCAGTCAGACTAGAACTGAGTTGAAGGTTTTTTCTTTACTTCCAGTCTGAACAGGAAATGGAAAAACTCATGTCAGAGTCCCCAGAAAAAGTAAGTACACATGTTGTACTTACAAGTTGAGGCTTTTTAACACTCTATTTCATCTCTCCTGACTTTTCATACTGCTTCATCCACATGGCCACATTTATCATAACATGTACCAGAACACCGCTATATGTGTGTATCATCTGTTGCCTGCAGATTGCAATTCTTTCTGTCTGTGTAATTTTAGCCAGACTTATTCCAGTTCTTTTTTTTTGTCTGGTTAAATGTTGGGATTAGGTGATATAGGAAACCTTAGCTAGGGTTATATTTGCCAGCAGCTGCTTGGCTACAGATGCTTACACACACAAGCCTGATTAATTTGATGACCATTATCTTGGTTATATTGTTAGTCACTAATTCCATATGTTCTCATCAAGATAATATAATTGAACATCATTATTATAAAATACTATAATAGATTACTTTTACTTTATAAGATCCTTTTAATGCCTATAATGTACATCCCTTGATATTTTGAAAGGTTATAGTGAACATTCATGTTATTAAAGCATCTACAGTTAGTAATGAATTTTCTGAACACCTGTGCTTAAATGACAGAAAACACAAGGGATGTTTTCAGAAAGTGTATAAAAATGTTTAAGTATGAGATTGAACGTAAAGATTTTGCATTTAAGATTAAGTGGATTGGAGAAATTTAGCACGTTTAGTTATTTTAAATGCCCCAGTTTTCTATGTTTTTAACTTTTTTAAGTGCATCTTTTTTTTTCGTCTGGTCATTTTTTCCCCCTTCACACAGTTTTCAAAGTTTACCTGGTTAGTCTTTTAATGCATTTGGTGATTAAAATTTAATTTACTGTTGAGAACATCTACAGTGTTTTCTGTCAATGCCAAATCCAAGAGCAATTTTGCGAGCATTGCTTTAATTATAGGTTCACATGCACACATTTATAGATAACTGAAAAGGAAATAGGGAGGGCATTGACATCTGTCCCTTTACGTACTTTTGCAACTAGAGAAAAACACACCTGAAATTCCTCAACTCAATGTATTTCAGAAAATCTTACAGCTAGATTTAGTGTTGGAAGGTGCTTTTGCACCTGGAACTTGCAACCTGTACTATAGAGGTGGATGGTGTGTTCCTTTGCAAGGTCTCACCTAGAGCTCTATTGCTAGATTTGACAGCGGAAGGTGCTTTTGTACTCTGGAGCTTGCAACTTCTACTATAGAAGCCGAAGGTGTATTTGTCTGTAACGGCACAACTAGGGCAGGGGTTCACCTGGTGTTCTATTACTAGATTTAGCAGTGGAAGGTGCTCAAGTACTCTGGAGCTTGCTATTTCTACTATAGAGGCAGAAGGCGTGTTCCTCTGCGAGGTTTCACCTGGAGTTCTATGACTGGATTTAGCAACGGAAGGTGCTTTTGTACTCTGGAGCTTGCAACTTCTACTATAGAGGCAAAGGTGTGTTCCTCTGCAGCCCTGGGCGAGGACTCACCTGAAGTTCTATAGGTAGATTTTGTGGCAGAAGGTGCATAAGTACTCTGGAGCTTGCAACTTCGACTATAGAGACGGAAGGTGTATTCCTCTGTGGTGCTACAACTAGGGCGAGGTTTTACCTAAAGTTGAATAACTAGATTTGGTGGCGAAAGGTGCTTTTGTACTCTGGAGCTTGCAACTTCTACTATAGAGGCAATAGGTGTGTTCCTCTACAAGGTCTCACCTGGAGTTCTATAGCTAGATTTGGCAGCAGAAGGTGCTCAAGTACTCATTAGCTTACAAATTCTACTATAGAAGCGGAAGGTATTTCCTCTGTGGCACCGCAACTAGTGCGAGGTCTCACTTGGAGTTCTATTACTAGATTTGGCGGCAGAAGGTGCTTTTGTACTCTGGAGCTTGCAACTTCTACTATAGAGGCAAAGGGTGTGTTCCTCCGCAGCCCTGGGCGAGGACTCACCTGTAGTTCTATAGGTAGATTTTGTGGTGGAAGGTGCTCAAGTACTCTGGAGCTTGCGACTTCTACTATAGAGACGGAAGGTGTATTCCTCTGTGTCGGTACAAGTAGGGAGAGGTCTCACCTCAAGCTCTATTAGCAGATTTGGCGGTGGAAGGTGCTTAAGTACTCTGGAGCTTGCAACTTCTACTATAGAGGCAAAAGGTGTGTTCCTTTGCAAGGTCTCACCTGGAGTTCTATTGCTAGATTTGGCAGCAGAAGGTGCTTTTGTACTCTGGAACTTGCAACTTTTACTATAGAGGCTGAAGGTGTGTTCCTGTGCGGTAGTGTGACAAGAGCAAGGTCTCACCTGCAGTTCCAAGATTTGGTAGTGAAAGGTGTATTTGTACTCCGGAGCTTGCAACTTCTATTTCAGGGTTGCAAGGTGTTTTCCTTGGTAGGGGTTCTGCCATTGCCACTGTTAGTCCAGATTTACACTTGTTTCATTGAATTAGGAATAAAGGGGTGTTTTTCTCACTTAAGTATCCTTATCAGTTGTAGTATTGTATCATTTCAAAGATATTTTATTTTAATATTAAAATAGAATTAAGGAACTGAAAGAAATGCTGAGAAGTCTTAACTTCCCATTTGTTAGACAAAACTTGGACGTTAAATTCTCCCAGAGAAAGACAAATGAAGATAATTTCTATTTCTGTAATCAATGATTCTTTGAGCCAGGGATGCTTCCACTCTTCTCCTATTTCCTTCCAGGTGTCATTCAAAGGAACTGGCCCTTTATAAACTGACAAAGATCTTAATTCCACCATTGAGACCAGAGGTATGTTTTGATTGGTTTTTGTTCTAGCCTTGCAAGTGCTTTTCACCTCGTATCTAGCTTGAATGCTTTAGAGTAATGCAAACAACACTATTACTACTGAAAGTAAAGTAACCAGGAAAGTTTGTATACTAAATTAAATTAATAAAATTGTACACTAAAATGGTGTTAATGACCCATTTTTCATCTTGTTTAAAAAGAGTGAAAAATAGATGTGCTCCACAATTCTAATTGGATAGTTACAAGTAGATGTACACAGAAAATATTAAGATTTTTTCCCAATATTGGAATATTATTTGACTTTGGTATACATTAAAGAATGTCCTCATCATTTGGAAGTTCAGGTCATCAGTTATTCAAACTTCTATAATCAGGGTGACCACAAGAATAGTGTGGTCAATAGCCAGGACTTGATTGAAAAAATACAAGTAAATAACATTACATATTAGTTTAACAATACTTTAAAAATTCCAGTTAGCAGATGATAGTAACAAGAGTATTGGAAAGAAAGTTAAGAAGATGAAGAAGAGAATAAAAGAACTCGACAAAAAAGCAACAAAAGGGGAATCAAAAGACACAGACGACAAAAAGAGGAAAAGAAAGAGAAAACCAGAAGACAACAACAAGTCAAACTTAAATGCAAAAAAATTAAAGCCAAAGAAGATGACATTGAAATGAACAAAATAAGTAGACGTCAAATGAGAAGGCTAAGAGCTAAAGAAAAAAAGAAAAGTAAAACTAATAAGTAGGAAAATCTATCTTAGGTTTTATTGCAAGTGACCATCTATATATATGTATTTCCATTAAAACATTTTTTAGCTATTTTTCGCTAAAGTAAACTTGAAAAAAGGAAACTTTTTATGGACCTTAGCTAGTTATACAACACAAATGTGAGAGAACGAGTCGTACTGCGACTTGCTCCCTCACATTTTGGCTACAACATTTAATGAACTGAAATCAAGAGTCTTAACCCTTTAAATCCCAAGATCTGATAGTTAATTCTCCCCTCTAGCTGCTACTCATTTCCTTGCTAATTAGTTATGAGAACTTGCTGCTAGATCAAGATAGCAGCTTCAACCTGACAAGATTGAATATTCACATTATCTGTTTGCTGAATAATGTATGGATATTGTAGGGAGAAGTTTTGTGTTAATCACTTCTAGGAGTTAAAGAGTTAATGCATTGTTTTTATATCTCACTCATAGGGAATTAATTTATCATCACCTCTCTAAAATACTGAATTTCATTGTATAATTTGTTTAGTTTGATTTCAAAGCACCAGGTGTAAATTAAGATATTTTCACTGATGATGATGTTTAATGTTGTTCTTTTTATTTAAGATTTTTACCTGATGTCTGCTGAATTGTACTCTGTTTGCAAGACAACTTTTTGCTTCAAATACACAACCATTAATACAAAAGAAAGAGAGCCCATAACATGTCATTAACCTTGCTGTTTTAAAATAAAAAATGGGCTTTATACATTGAATTCCGGTTGAGTGGTTACTGATCCCTTGCTTAGTTTGAGCTGGTCAAGTGGTTAACCCTTTACACTCTTACATTGTCAGTCATATTCTGTACCCTGTCTTCTTTGCATCCCCTTGGATCCCATTTCTTATAGTACAGACTAGGAGAATTTGTTTGACAATCAGGAGCCTCTTAAATTGGAGTTAATTTCCACCATTGTCTTCACTTTTACATTTGATCCAAGGGTGATACTGTAAGCAGAAAGGAGAAGCCAGTCGCAATTTGGGGGTTTTAAGGGTTCACTGATGGAAACAGTGAATGATAACCGAAATTTAGCATTTTCGTAGACCGTGCTTGAGATAGTGCTGTCAAATTACGCATTTACTGAGCAACAGCAAATGCATAATATTTAGTTTGACGTTCATTGAGCCGTACAAGGCTAGATTTGTGAAAAATACGACAATTTTTTTTGTTTAAAACTAATGTACAAGCACACAATATTCGTACATTTTATGTGTTTCAGCTTTCAATTATCAGCTTATGTAACCGCGTGTGCCAGGTACACAAAGTTCAAGAGTTTGCTACACAAAGGTATAACATAACTAGTGGCTAGATTCTATGTGCGTACTACGATTAGAGACTTCATAACCCTACCTCAACAGTCATAACCTCCAAATCAGTGCTTGCCTCAATACTTGCGAAGAAGTGGTGCTTATCGTTTTTGTAAACTAAGTGAACAACTAGCCCTAGCCAACGGTGTACCGTGGGAGGTCTGGGACGGATGGATAATCCGACTCGTGATTGAGGAATTAATCAAACTCGATCAAACACTCGATTAGTGATGTAGGTTATTATAGGCCTCGATTCTCGATAAGTCTTGTTAGGCTCGGCGATAAGTCGAAATCCATTTAGATAGTAAATACAGACATGGGAAATAATATCAGGCTCGGAAAATAATATCAGAGACGGGAAATAGCAGACAACGAGGAGGTCTGAAAGAGGCCAACAATAACGGACCCTGTTAATTGATTTCCGACACGAAAATTAATTTTTCGATAGGGAAAATACCCTGACTGATTTTTGAACGGTATGTTACGCCATACTGGGTACAATTTGCATGTGAGCGAGATTCTTATCTATATTGAACATGATTCTTACCTCTCAGTAAAATGAATAACAACTGCTGCCAACAAACAAAAACCAAAGACAGACCGTGGACAATCTAACCGCTCGGACACTCCTTAATTCTGCGGAGGAAGAACTTCCTCCGCAAAATATTTCAGGCCTCTCAAATGTCACGCAACTAAGGGCTGGGTCGCATTACAGACAATTTTGCAGAAAATTGTTTGCACTAGGGGCTAAAATCTGTCAACACATCAGTTTTCGAATGCGACCCCTCATCTCTGTTTTTTCAAAAATTCCAAAATCGGGAAAAAACATCAAAGACACCGGTGTGCTTGGATGGGGCTGACCTATTTTTCCAAATGTCGAAAAACCAAAGGAGCCCGCCGCCAAAGCTGTCAACAGTCGAAAGGAATGACTCTCAATATTGACGGCAAAGTCACGAACGTTGGAAAGAGCGCGAACTTCATCATTCACACTGACGTTTTCATCGCGTGCGGTTCGAAGCTACAGCATGGACTAGCGAGATTTTTCCCTTTCCTTACAACGGCCATTTAATGCCGAGAGGTGAGAAGTATTCCTTCCTTCAGGACCCGGGCAAAACACCCCCAATTTGGCCTGCTGTGGGCGTCGAACAAAGGAAACCTTAGAGTCACTGTTACCTTGTTCGGCCGCATGGCAAGTGTCGTGACTGAATACAATATCACTGCTCAAATTTCCTCTGTGTGATTGACACTTGCATTTCACTTGTTGAAATGCAACAGTATGAGCTCAATTTATTTTCATTTCCGGTCTGAAGCAATTTGATTTTCCAGCCGATTTTTTTGAGCCAAAAGAAAAATTGGTCTGTCATACGACCCGGTGTCACAGCGGATTTGGACCCCCCTACCAAACTTTCCTCTTAAGCATCGTTTGTATCATATTTGGTGACTAATTCTATTTGCAAGCTTTTTGTCGATGTTCTTTTCAATCACAACACAATATTCTTCAATAAAGGTAAAGAAAACAGCCATTTCATTCCAATTCTGCCGCATTTATTAGAGCGAGTCGTACAGTATACGTAAGAATTAGATGCGAACAAACTACTGCATTAGAATTATTGAAATTGTTATAATAAATCTTTGCTTCTTCTGATGCGAATCAACATTGATAGTGGAGACTATTGCGTCCAGTCACAAAAATTATCTAGTCTGATTTTCTGCTTAAATAACATTAAACAGTTTCTGAACAAGAACGAAGTAACTACTCCTGCTACAAGTCGTTCGTAAAGCCTAAGATAAGTAAAAATAGTTTGTGTAGTGTGATCGTCCGGGTGAGTGTAGTTCTGAAAAGAACTGTTGTTGGTGACTGACGTTTCGACTATCTGTGCGATAGTCATCTTCAGAGTCAAGTAAGGAATAGTTGTCAGTCGATGATGTTATAAAGTCTGGTCTGTTGAACGTGATTGGTCTGTTTAGCCGTGATGTGATTAGCTGGAAGACTCATGTAGAGTTTGTTAACAGTCATTGGTCGGTTTCGATCCGTCTGTTGTTTGTCGGTCTGTTTGTCGGTTTGTTCACGTCGTTAATGAGTCGTTTGTAAGGTGCTGGTAATTGTTGACATCTGTTGAGAGGCGTCTGTTCTAAGTTAGTGAACCAGCTTTCCAGAGTCAGTCGTTGAAAGTAGTTTGTACTGTAGGTTAAGCATTTAGCAGAGTCCCAGTCGATTCTGTGATTAGTTTGTCGGTGATGTTCAGAAATGTGATTGTTTACATCGCCATTTCTAGTAGATCGTTTGTGTTCAGTTAGTCGCGTGTTAAGGTTTCTACCAGTCTCACCAATGTAGGAGGCCTGGCAGTCGGAGCATTCGATCTTATAAATCGCTCCCTGTCTGTTGTTGGGTTCGTCTTTGTCTTTAACGTTGGTCAGCAAATGTCGTAAAGTAGTTATAGGCCTGTGAGCTACGCGAATGTTGTAAGGTTGTAGGATCCGCGCAATAGCCTCAGAAGTGCCTTTGATGTAGGGTATAGTAGCTGTAGTCGTGATAGATGTGAAGTCCCTGTTAGTTTCTGTAGTGTCGGTCACCCTGTGAGTGTTTCGTCTAATGAAGTCAGTGTTGTAGTTGTTTTTGTCAAAAACACGGTCAAGGTACTTGTTTTCGTCAGATAAACTGTCCGGTGTGTTGCAAACAAGTTGCGCTCGTCTTGTCAATGTCTTGATAGTCGTAGCTTTGTGGGAAGTCGGGTTGTAGGATGATTCGTCAAGAAGTCTGTCGGTATGCGTCGGTTTTCTGTATATTGTTGTTCGTAGTTCGTTGTTGTTTCGGCCTACCAAACAGTCGAGAAAAGGAAGCTTGCCGTCTTCTTCGATCTCCCTGGTAAACTGAATGTCGGTGTTTTGTTCGTTAAGGTGGTTGTGAAAAGTGTCAATTTCGTCTTTGTGTACGGCGGTGAATGTGTCGTCTACGTAGCGTAACCAAAGCGGTATGGTTTGTCGGCAAGTTGCAAGGGCGCGTTCCTCGATGTTTTGCATCACAATTTCTGCGACAACAACGGAGACCGGCGACCCCATAGCTGTTCCGTGCAACTGCTTGTAGTGTTTCCCGTTGTACTGAAAGTAAGTCGATGTAAGGCAGAGGTTAAGTAGGTCCATAATGTCTTCTGTCGGTAATGGTAGTGCATCAGTAGACTGATGGATGGCGGTTTCAGTACACTGTAGAGCCAATTGAAGTGGAATACTGGTGAACAGTGATTTCACATCAAAAGACACGAGTTTGTAGTCGTCAGGTATCTGTACGTCTTTGATAGCGTCAATAAAGTTCTCAGTTGATTGTAGTTTACGTCTCGATTTGTCAGTCAGTGGTTGCAGTATCGTCGTAAGGTATTTCGACAGTTGGTACGTCGGGGACCCACAGAATGAGACTATAGGTCGCATAGGTATCCCAGGTTTGTGTAGTTTCGGTAGTCCGTAAAGTTTAGGTGGTTGTGGTACAGAGCACCTCAGCCGGTAGTAGCGTTGAGTGTCAAAGGCTTCAGTCTTTTTGAGCGTAAGTAATTTGTTGTTGAGTTTGCGTTGTAGTGCTGGCGTCGGGTCACGTTTAAATAATTCGTAAGTTTGTTTGTCGTTAACAAGTGCGTCCATTTTGTCATAGTAGTCAGTCTTGTCCATAACAACAGTAACACGTCCTTTGTCGGCTGGTAGTATAACAATTTCCTTGTCGTTTTTCAGTCGTTTCAGTGCTTGTTGTTCGTCTTTGGTTAAGTTGCTGTCAGTTATAGAGGCTGATTGTATCGTGGAAGTTTATCTGACGAAAACAAGTACCTTGACCGTGTTTTTGACAAAAACAACTACAACACTGACTTCATTAGACGAAACACTCACAGGGTGACCGACACTACAGAAACTAACAGGGACTTCACATCTATCACGACTACAGCTACTATACCCTACATCAAAGGCACTTCTGAGGCTATTGCGCGGATCCTACAACCTTACAACATTCGCGTAGCTCACAGGCCTATAACTACTTTACGACATTTGCTGACCAACGTTAAAGACAAAGACGAACCCAACAACAGACAGGGAGCGATTTATAAGATCGAATGCTCCGACTGCCAGGCCTCCTACATTGGTGAGACTGGTAGAAACCTTAACACGCGACTAACTGAACACAAACGATCTACTAGAAATGGCGATGTAAACAATCACATTTCTGAACATCACCGACAAACTAATCACAGAATCGACTGGGACTCTGCTAAATGCTTAACCTACAGTACAAACTACTTTCAACGACTGACTCTGGAAAGCTGGTTCACTAACTTAGAACAGACGCCTCTCAACAGATGTCAACAATTACCAGCACCTTACAAACGACTCATTAACGACGTGAACAAACCGACAAACAGACCGACAAACAACAGACGGATCGAAACCGACCAATGACTGTTAACAAACTCTACATGAGTCTTCCAGCCAATCACATCACGGCTAAACAGACCAATCACGTTCAACAGACCAGACTTTATAACATCATCGACTGACAACTATTCCTTACTTGACTCTGAAGATGACTATCGCACAGATAGTCGAAACGTCAGTCACCAACAACAGTTCTTTTCAGAACTACACTCACCCGGACGATCACACTACACAAACTATTGATACTCCTGGGTTCAAACCATTTACTTTAATAAGTAAAAATGTTTCTATTCTGAACTATTGGAACTCTCAGCTTATTTTCGGATGCAAATCAATATTAATGTCTACGTTTTAACAAAAGTGGAGACCATTACATCGCACTCAATCTTATTTTCTAATTTTAACGATTATTAACTATTGAAGGATCCGAAATAACACCTTAACAATTACAAAGACGTCTAGAATCTGGCGGTCTGCAGACGATGCAGAGCCACTCGCCCTTTCACCGACAATTAGGAATTCTAAATTTACGAGCAGTCCAGTTCGTTCCAAAATTTTTTCGTGGAAGGAGGATGGTACTCACATTTTGTCAAGAGTATTATTAAAATGATAAGTATAAATGATGTAAATAGAATAAGAAAGATGGAAAAATTGCATGAATATCTCAAGATTTTGATTCAATCCCAAGTAAAGATGTTAGGGAAAGTTGTATCGTAGCAAACATCTCAGTAACTTGGTCGACTTGCGTCATTGGCAGCGTCGTTATTTGGGTAAGCAATACTGATTTGTAGATGTCACTATCAAAGGCTCCAACTTATTAATGACCCACTGCGCTTTGCAAGATATTGCAAAGAAGTGAACTTGACCTGAAAGCTGTAAATATCCTTCAAAGTCACAGGGATTCTGTTTATCAAGTATGTTGAAAAGGGGCTCTTAAAGTTTCATTTTCCTACATTGCTCAACAGAATATCATATCGGGATTTATATCGCCTAAAGAATCTGGTTAAAGAATCTGTTTAGAACTGGCTGATTAACAATTTTTTCTCCCAGAATTTCTCATATTTTGTGATGCTAACCGTTTTCTGTGTTTAAACATAGTTAATAAAGCGAACTGGGTTCGCCTTATTAACTATGGTTCAAAGCCTCGACAAAGGCGCATCTTTGAATTGAAATTCAAGATAATTCTAAAGCGTAAAGTTAAAACTATTCAAACGCAGAAGGAATTAGGACTGAATAATTGAACAAGACGTGGTGTTTCCCATTGAAATTTAGCTCAACTTAAGTTCTGAGCTGAACAAACGTAATACAAATAACTTACAGTTGACTTCTCTCCTGGACAAAGTTATTGACAGTTCCCACTGAAGAGGGCATCACATTACTTGGATAGAAACAAGGTGTATACAAGATATACAAAGTTCAAAATTCACATATTTTGAATATTTAATTTCAAGACAGCACAGCTAAATATTTCAGTTGACCCATAATATTTGTCCTTTCTCTTTGTTCAATGTTTAATATTCCTATTGTATATAATATACATATATGTACACCAGGTGGAAGAATTTTTGAGTTTCCCTCATTTATGGTCGTGATTTGAGTACCATTACGGAAATGAAAGGAGGAGGTCCCGTTGTCCTGTACGTTGTTCCACTGGTGTGCGGTTTCAGGGGGCGGGATAATCTCCAGGCTTAGTGCCAGTTGTTTGCGAACCTTTATGAGCTAAAATCTCGTATTTGGTTTCGGGAGGAACATAATCAATAGAAGTTCAATAAAAGAACCTTCGGTTGTTTCACGCCTTGCCGACTCCTGACACTTCCTTGAGAAAAAATCGCTTAAATTATATTTTTATCGTAAAATACAGTTATTAGGCTTTCTTCTGATGAATAGTTTGCTGGGATTTTTTAGTGAAACTAGCGTACGTTCGAATTTTTTTCTCGAAGAACATCCGCAAAGGTGTGAAGAGACTTTAAACCGAGTTTTAATCGTTCTAAACTAGATCGTACTAGCTCGTCAGGGGAAGATAATGGCGACATGTGGAATTAAAAATCAAGGATTTACCTTGATATGAAGACTTTATTTTTTTTCCCAAGAGATGTCATATAAAGGAACCTGGACATTGTATTTCTTTCAAAGGGCAAATGTGCCTCAGGTCTCTGTCATATTCGTTTTTTTCAAACGAAATATTTTTCGTTAAGATAGTAAAAACAAATTTGAATTGTGTCTGGCTCTAATTTTTCTTCCCTTCTTTTTTCCCGGCGACTACAGACTGACACTGTTTTACTTAAGGCTTAAATAGTGGCATGTTGTCCCAATATCAAAATAAGCCGTCAGTCGTCCGCCGTAGTCATTGAGATTTGAATCAGTTATCACAAGGTTCTTATTTGGGACGACAATATCACCCATTAGAAGCGCTTATGAACGTGTCTTATATATTCCTTGGTTACTAATTATATCTATAAATCACTATTGACTAAGAATTGCGAAAACCCTAAGTTTATTAAGTCAAGTCTTCTTAATCATTCCACTAATCTAACAGTTGCTTTTTGGTTAAGCATGAATAGACATCTAAGTGTTAGAGGACTGTGCTAGTTACTTAATGATTAATGAACTTAAGAGCGAATTTTTTTTATCACCGCGTGGGAGGTGGCACATGATCGGAAAAATCACTATCCTCATATTTCGCTCAGAGATACCTTAGGGTAAGTCTATAAACGTGGTATAATTTTTTTGTTCAGAGCTGTCTTTATTTTCTAGAAAATCACCAAACACTGTATCGAGCCCCAACCGCCATAAAATGACCGAAATGAAGTCGACGAGTAGGGCAACAAAACCTTTATTCCTCAAAAGCGCAAAAGAAAGCAAGTCTTTCTGAATTTTACCTATTTGTATACGAGGTATTAAAAAATGATTTGAATCTAATAACAGGCTTGTTGACATAACTATGAATTATTGGCGAATATTTGAAAATAGCCAAAATTTGATTGATTAAAAATTACATTTTGGAGCAGTTTTTCAATAAAAATTCTTCCTACCTGGTATAACTCGGAATCACTTGAGATGAGCATTTTTACAAAGTGGAAAGAATGTTCTTTCCATGGATATAAAAATTAATTTGGGGCTCTTAATTACTGCGAAGAAGTAGCCCGGTCTATTTCGTGGAAATCGTAACGCCGCCATGTAAACAACCGCAGATAATCCAATTAGGCTTTTAATTATCGAAGCCATAATTCCAACAAAATCTTATCGCTTTGACCTATACTAGATTGTAAACTGGATTTCTTAGGCTCACCTGGCGAAAAACACCTTTTTAAGATTGGTTCCTTGCCTCAATCTTGTTATAAAGAGACTTGACAACAGCTTCGATAGTACAGCACTTCAGGCGGTGTACACCAAATCACACTGAAAACATCTCACGAAGGTTCCTGCCGGAAACGTCGCATTGCTGGACAGTTATAACCATATTTCAGCTTGGAACACTCACATTTTACAAGTCTTCCTTTCACAATAAGAATGGAAGTTTGTTTTTTATAGAACGAGCCAGAGCATCCTGACAGATGAAATGAATCATTGACGTTCGTTTTTTGCGATGGTGTCACGCAATAACATGTCACTCGAAAGGAGGCTCGGTTACCAATACGCTCTTATTTTCTTTCCTTCTTATCCCCTATTTTTTATTTCCAGGAAAAAGTTTTAAATCCAGAATTTAAAATTACCGTTGTTTGCATTTTTTAAGCGCGATACCACTCATGCGTCACCCTAGACTGCTAAATGAATTAGCTATATGTTACTACAGCATAGAGGAAATTTCACTGCATTAATTTTTAACGACGTTAAAAAATGTGTTATCCTATTTTGTAAATTGTGACGGCTTGCAGGGTAGACAGGTGCAGGAGTGGAAAAATTAAATTGGGAGTAGCTTTCTAAAATACTCAGCGCTAAAAAAATAAATTAGATTAGGCACAGTTTCTAACCATATAATGAGCGTCGCGCCATAAATTTTCCAAAGCAAACTAAAATGGTGTTTTCGTTTGGCCGCCGATTTTTTTAAGAGGTGAGCGTACCAAATGGAAATCAATTGCTCCTTTCAAAGATTAGTTGGGGGATGCTGCTCCCAAGATAAGCGAAGTCGAGTTGCAGGAAAAGCTTCTCTTATAGTCCCTCTGCGCTTATGTGAGAAAGACATCTCAGCACACAAACAGGCTGTGGGCGTGAATGATGTTGAATCGGAAGTCGATCTCATTTTAGCACGGGCATCGATATTCACGTTGCCTTCCAATATTTCGGTATCTCGATATCTCCGTTCATCGTAAGCAGCCTTACGTGAGCAAGATCGAAGCCCTTTGTTTTAGCTGTACCTGTCAGCAGTGACGAACTATATGTAGCTTGAATATTGGTTTCATTGACCAGGAAAACACCTAAAGTATATGACACTGTATTCCTTTCCTTTCTTTCTTTCTTTCTTTCTTTTTTTGTTTTATAAAACCCATTCAGTTAGCTGGTATGGAGGAACTTCCTGATTTCTTGAATCTCCGAGGGTACGCCGCCTCTGTCTTGTCGAGAATGCGGGATCTCAAAGAATGGCCGATTAATTGTTTGATTAAGGGACGGGAAACAACTTTTTCCGAGTTCGAGTTGAGAAAACTGTCAAGTTTCTAGCGATGGCCATTATCATCGTAGCAATCAAGGTACAAAATCGAAAGGTTTAAATTGATGAGCACGCTATCGTAAGGAAAATTTAAAAAAAACAACAACAACAACAAAAACAAAAAACAGAGATTGTGTAAGTCCAAAGCTTTAAAAAATGTAATTGTAATGACCTACAGTCAGGCGATATCAAATAACACGTAATGTCTCGCGGCCTATTACAATCGGCCGACTTTGTGACTCGAAGATTTACGTTTTTAGTGAAGTTTAACGTTCAAAGTGCTTAGATAAAGCACGAAGTTGTTAGTCTGTTGTTCTGTTTACATAGTCGGTAGAATTTTTCCAGTGTCATTAGAAAAGAACGCCTCACCGTGGAACCTGTCTGCCTGCCACTGAAGGTCGTGGTAGACCTTATCGATCCACTAGGGACACGTAGGTGATGTATATAATCACGGAGCACTAGACAATTAACTTCCAGTTGTTTTAGTTTACTGGGAAGTTCGTCATTTGAGAGGTTGCGCATGACGTTTGTTTTTCCCGCGAACGTCAAAAATTCAATTTCTGTCGTCTGTCTCTAGGCATGTGTAAACGGAATTAAGTAGGTTTGATTTATTTTATTTTATTTTTTGTGCAGGATTTTTTTAAGAATTCCATAAATAGGTAACAAAATGAAAGGCAAGCTTGCGTTTGCCGTTTGCCGTTAAACGTCATGCTTAAAGTGCCTATTGATAAATAGAATCTTTGCAAGCGCGAAGTCGTGGAAATAGAGTCGATAACAACGCATGTATAGTCAGTACCAGGGGGTGACTAAATTTACGAAAACGTCAAAAAGTAGTTTTTCAGAATGGCACTAATTCAAAACACTCAAAAGAGATCTACAGCGTTTTTTAAGTGAATTCGCGCAGGTTTTTGTTTAAAACATAACACTGACTAAGAAATAAATATTAGTTGGCCCTGCACTCGGTACAGCGATGTCTGCAGACGAATGCCTGTCTGGGTGTCCTGTGCACGTTTAGCGTGATTGCGTGACAAACATGAGTGATGACACACGACTTGGTGAACATCGTTGTGCCATTTGGGGAGCCAAACGTTTCTTAACTGAAACTGTAAGCGATCAAAGCATCTTGGTTTATCGTGCTAAAAAGACTTTTGTATATACTGGAGTTGTATGGAAGCAGAAATAAGTCAAGAGTTGCGATGGTTTGCGATGATTTATGAACAGCTCCGAGTATTGTAAATGGTCAAGCCGGACGTTGTAAACACTTTTCAAGTGAACATGGTGATTTGAAACAAAAATAATGGAAACATCACTCCTTAATCACTGGTTTCAGAAGGTAAGGGTAACATATTGAGTTTCTGATAAAGCACAGCTCAAAGCGGTAAGATTTTGAAGAAATAATGACTTCGATAATAAAAGAATAATTGGATTATCTGCGGTTGTTTACATGGCGGCGTTGCGATTTGCACGAAATAGATCGGGCTATTTCTTCGCAGTAATTAAGAGCCCCAAATTAATTTTTATATCCTTGAAAAGAACATCGTTTCCAATTTTCAGAAATGCTCATCTCAAGTGATTCCGAGTTATACCGAGTAGGAAAAATTTTTATTGAAAAACTGCTCCAAAATGAAATTTTTAATCAATCAAATTTTGGCGATTTTCAAATATTCGCCAATAATTCATAGTTATGTCAATAATCCCGTTATTAGATTCAAATCATTTGTTAATACCTCGTATACAAATATATAATATTCGGAAAGACTTGCTTTCTTTTGCGCTTTTGAAGAATAACGTTTTTGTTGCCCTACTCGTCGGCTTCATTTCGGCCACTGTTATGGCGGTTGGAGCTCGATATAGTGTTTGGTGATTTTCTAGAAAATAAAAACAGTTCTGAACAAAAAAATTATACCACGTTTATAGACTTACCCTAAGGTATCTTTGAGCGAAGTATGAAGGTAGGGCTTTTTCTAGGCATGTGCCACATTTTTTGGATTTCACGCGGTCTCCAGAAAAATTCTCTCTTAACACAACTCCTTTTAAAGAAATAAAAATATGTAAAGAGAAGTCTAAAGCATCTAAACTATAAAATGCTTGCAGAACTTATCTGATTTTTTAAGTTGCTATGTTTTTCTCTTTTTATTTATGATTGTGAAAAAATCCCAATATTGTATCATCACGTCTTCCTAAAGGATGGGATAGTTACATTTTCTTTTGTTTTGTGTTTTTTCTGTCTTACAGATTTGAGTAAGTCAGTTATAAACATTGACCTTGGATGAATGAATATGTCAACAAAAGACAACCGTATTCCGCTGAAATATGTTTTAAGAGTTGAAATTAAGAGATCCTCGCAGCTAAGAACACTACTGAAACGAGTAGTTGTAAATAGGACCTGAAAAAAACTCAGGCCCGTACGGGATTTGAACCCATGACCTCTGTGATACCGGTGCAGCGCTCTACCAATTGAGCTAACAAGCCAACTGGGAGCTGGTCAATGAATTGGGTCCAAATAAACATCCAAGTGATTCCATTATAAAGGGAAAAACTGTTCTTGTTCCTTGCGATATGGAAACAGCAGGTAACAAAACTCAATTGCTCGTATTCGTTGACATCAGAGTAGTAAAACTTGATAACGCACTTATTATAATGGTAAGTAGATCCATGTCAAGTTGTTTTATCCTACAACCTTTGGTCCCTTTCAGTGAAATCCAAATCACAACCACCACAAATGGGAGAAATATCAACAATCTTCCATTCCTTGTTTTCGCTTAAATTTACTTATTTGATTAATTATGTATCAACTTATTTATTTATTTGTCTATTTACTGGCAGTTTTGATATTTCAGCATAAAATATGATGAAATATCATAATATGATGCATAATGTAGCTATTATGCACGATTACGTTATTTACCAGGAGCCCATTAGGTAATGAGCTTCTGCATTTACTGAAAAATAACAGTCCAAGCCTACTTTGTACTAAAATTTTCGGGAACTTTTACTCCACCTTGTTGTTTTTATGTGGGCAACCTTTGATTTCAGTGGTTCGGAAATACTTTCGCATTCAGACTTATGAGAGTACACCGTGAAAACGAGGTTTGGGGGTGAGAGTGGATATTCTGACGTGAACATGCACAAGGCCTATTTTCAATTAGTTTCTAATAAGTACAGTACATCCAATTTTTTGTTGCTAGATGCTGATGAATGGAAGGCCTCATTACCTGTCTGTAACACGAATGCCATTTTCCAGAATACCCTTGATTCGTATATTTGTGCTTGTAAACCTGGAGTTATTGCAGATGGAAGAATTTGCACTAGTAAGAGGATTTAAGATTGGCTTTTTCTTGAAAATTTTAAATTAATATAGATGTGAATGAACATTATGTCGGATCTAACAACATTTATTGTATCTCAGTTTGTACGTGCGCTATGATTGATAAATTTAGCAGGCCTTAAATTACAGTACATACCCCTAAAGTGAACAAGCTTGTTTAAATTGAAACCTTCCCCCTCTATGTGAACCCAAAGTTATGGTAAATAACTTGCTCATCGCGATTTCTCATGATAAATATCTTACTAACGTTTTCTCGGTCAGTATTGTAAGTTACAGAACCTTGCTTTTTTTTCTGCTCGGATTTATGACCATCTTTGTGCCTGGGCCATAAAATCAAGCAGAAAAACAAGGTTTGTAGCTTGGTTTGCGGACCTCTATCCGAAGTGAAGGGTATCTACAGTTGTATAAAAAAAACCGATTTGACACTTTAAGTAGCAATTACAAGGAAACCTCAAAAGAAAATGCCGTGGAATACGTAGAATACATGTGTCAAAGATCTGATTACCAGCGCAACAAGCGTGTTGAAATAATATATGCAAAAGTTCTGAATTTACATTTCTTCCAGCTATACCATCTTGCGAGGCGTTAGGAGTAGAGGATCCAGACATCGTACCTGACGCCCAAATCACTGCGAGTTCCAATTATCTCAGCTGTTATCCACGCAAAGGACGGCTCAATGGAGACAGCGGTTGGTGTCAGAAGTCTTCTAAAATCATTGATAACTATATACAGGTTGATATAGGAGCAAGGCGCATAGTATGCGGAGTCGCCACACAAGGAAAGGCAAACGGATCGTTTATAAAAAGCTACAGGCTCTCGTTTTCTACTGATGGCACCAGTTGGACTGCATATAAAGAGCAAAACGTCGAAAAGGTACAACACGTGACGGTCACTTTTTAGTACGCTGTCAATTTCGTCTATTCTTTAAACATTTTCTAGTCTTAGGTCTTTTTCTGTGCGCATGCGCAGGCTGGGTGAGGATTTACCGGTTAGTTATAGTTAAAATTGATGTAAGAATTATAAATAACGCTCAGGATGAGAGTAATTTCAGTGATCTCCAAAATCTGGAGTTTTTTTTCACATTTTTTCAAATTGTCCTCCTCTCCATCGGAAACATGTAGAAAAAGTGGTCCGGTTCCGCTGTGTCCACAGCGATGGAAATATGATGAATAGATGTCATGATTCTGTCTACGTAAACACATGTTAGCCGTTACGTTTCCGCAATAGAAACACAGATTTTAGCAACACTTCCGTGACCGGAATTTTGTTTTTTCGTCCAGTGATATCAGCGAAGGGATTAAATGAGATGTCAATACATATCTAGAAAATAAATTATATCAGGGAGGGAGGGGGGGAGAGAATCTCATTTAAGTAACTTACCTGAGAACAAATTTTACCCGATGATTAAGTGGTTTCTCCTTTTTTTCATTGCAGATCTTTGAAGCGAATTCAGACTTGAATACCATTGTAAAACATACACTGAATAACCCAGTCCAAGCAGGATACATTCGATTTTATCCCGGCGATCACCTTTTCTGGGTACCCTTGTATGAGGATCGAAGTGTTCGTGCAAGAAAGAAGAAAATCAACAACAGGGCAATTTTTCTGCATGAACCCTCCTTGGTCTTGTGTAATGGAATGGTACAAGTGTTGGTGAATGCTTCAAACAGCCAGAGGTGGTCTAACTGTGGAAGTATTGAAAAGTTTTCAACCGCTTCTTGCGTAGTTTACGGGCCGTTTCCCGAAGGTTCCGATAACTTAACTGGCCCCGAGCTGTTCTGTTTTTATTCAAAATGGGGGTTTTGAAAATTATACAATTAACATGTAAGCTACAGAAACAAAATGGACTGGTTAGAGTATCAGTACCTGCTGTGCTAATCTTAAAATTCTGATTAAAAAATATTGCCACGGGTCCGTTAACGGAACTTTTGAGAAATAGGCCCCTGGACCCGAACCGAATGTGTGCATGAAACGCAAGTCGCGTGTATTACATTGACAGTTGTTGTTTTAAGTTAATATTAAGTAAACATGAGAATTAATGTTCTTGTCATCTCAAATAAAAGATTTTTTATTTGCATTAAAAGTTCCCCACTCAAGCCAGTAATTTATTATGATTTCTATAAAAAACTGTCTTCCCTTGTCGTAACCAAAAAAGAACCGAAAGACAAACGAAAATATGATGTATTCGCAAGCAATTGACACAATTCTCAGTTTTAGGAATTAGAACCGGTTAGGAAAAAAAACATGTTCTATTATGTTTCATGCCCTTGAAAATATGTATATTTTGACTCGTTTTAGTGGTTGATATGAATTTGTTTAGAAAGTCTCGAAGATGGCTGGCAGTATAGTTTGGACGAGTGACAGAACATGTAAGCTTCCCTTGTAGCATTTAAAATAACTTAGAAATAATTTTAAACGCAAGGCTCTCGCCTTTTTTGCGAAACTACCTGCTTCTCATCGATGTCAATCATTTTTCATCGCCAAGAATTTTCTTATTACCACCATTGAGAGGACGAAGGGGAGATGTGTCAGTTAAAAAATCATGACAAGTATTGCAATCTTCTAGAGACACATAGCCACACAATGATTTTCTTTAATTCAAATCTGATAAAATATCAACTAACTTGAAGGAGTTCGTAATGATACTCTGAGCGTCAGAGACAATCGGGCTCTTCTAAATAAAATGAAAATTCAAAAAAGAAAAAAAAATCATGGGATACACAAAAACCCAAAGAACATATCTGTTCGAAAAGCGGTTAACACTGATCTAGAATTAAAAGTTCTGATCTCCCTTGTTTGAAAGTATATATTATGTTAACGTTTTCAGAGGTTGTCTCTTAGTTAAAACAAAAGTACCGAGATATGAGCAGTTCTGCTTAACGAAGAACAGTGAAAATAGATGATGTTTTCCGTATGGCCCTCTTACTTGGTCAGTAAGTATACAGAAGCTTCTAATACTTCGTCCGAACCATAATGACGTGGACGCGATAGAGGAAGCATCAATTAATTATCAATTATGAGGCAGTCAAGGTTATGTCAAAGCAGAAGTTCCTTATTTTCCCGCACTAGAACTGTGCAATCGGATGGTAGGCTTTTCAAGTAAAAAAAAAGAGGAATATGAAAGAAACCGATAAGGTTGTTCGTTTTGATTATCGGAAAGTAAAGTGTAATAGTCTATTAAAAAGATATACGTTTGCGAAAGTTTTTAACGAAAAAAAGAGTTCCCTGTATTCCTTATTCAAAGTACAGACCGTGCAAGTGTGTACTCAAATTATGACCTGCTAATGATATGCTACGAGATGCAGTAACAGAAAACACATCTTGTATTCACTTTTCACATGTGAGATTTTACCAAACCACAAATCGATAGTGATAACAGGATTAAGAAAGAAACATATTGAATAAGCATATGAAAAATAAACAAACAAACAAATCTGCGCGTTTATCTTCTGTCTTTGTCGTCACCACCAGACGAGTCTTCCCCTACCTAAGACGAGTGTATGGAATTCATCAACAATATTTCCTTTATCACCTCTCACTTAAAGTGCTGTCCATAAGCATTCGACGCTAGCCAAATCCATCTGGAGCGCCTATGCGCGTGTTAAGTGACCTATATTGATACCGTTGCATGATAGTTTCCAAGGTAATCTTCCTGATTGACAGCCACAGCGAATTCGAACTACTGAGTTGGATATCATATCATCAAGGAAGCTTATCAAGTTTACAAGGATACTTCACTTGTTCTTAGAAATGGTCTTCTTGGCTGTTAGCGTTTTGTCATTCTAAATAAAAAAATTCAAGATAGCAGGAGGGGGGGGAGATAAACTTGTTAGTTATCAGATAAACGCAACTTTTGAAGGACTAGTAACATGCGGATTAGGTTCGATTCTTCTAAGTGTTTTTTGACCTTTTTGTTGCATCGATGATTTAAACTAAAATAGACAAGTATCGGGAGAATCATTCATCCTAACGACTACATTTTGCTCGTAAACGAACAGTGAAAATCCTAAAGGGGGTAAGTTTATAAAGAAACTGTAAGACTGCGTCGGTATTAGAAAATAACTTGATTTTATCGACTGATTTGATAGTGCATGTAAATCAATCATCGTAAACAGTTTTTACAGCTGACGTTTTGAGCGATAGCTCATCGTTATTCGCTCTAACGAAGGGTTAGCAATCAAGAGGTCAGCTTTACAAACCATTTACGGCGGCCATCTTACATTATCAACTCAGTTAATAGAACCAAATTATCATGAAAATCAGTCTATTTTCAGGACAAATAATCAGCCTACGTGTAGCCACACAGAAGCGAGAGAACGTGTTACCTCGCCTCCGTTTCACCGTATATAAGAGGTGCAGGGAAACCGGGTTCCAGTCCACAGAATATTACCTGCCTATGAACTCAACACGGCAATTGACTGCCAACCCAGTAATAGCTTTTACAACCGATGGCCAGTTGCATTATTCAAACAAAAATGGATTTTTTACAAATTTGGCTGACTTTTTATTTGCCTTTATTTCAGTAAAGCACAATAAGTTGCAAATGATTCATGGATGCTATCACATTAGACAAGAATCCAGCGCTAAACAAAGTATGTCACCAGAAGGACAGCATAATCAGTCATAATTTATGCGTCCGCCGTACTCTATTCGGAACGCTGCTTTATTCGGCATTTTACAGACCCCACGTTGGCGAAGTAACCTGCCCAGCCCTGATCGAAAATAGCCCGCGTTTACATTCCGTCTTACAACCCGGGATCTCGGGTTGGAGTTTCTCGAGGTTGTGGACGCGCTTGGACTGAGGGAGTTAAGATTTCATCACGGCGACGTGTGGTAAAACGTTAGCGTTTTGTTGAGTTCAAAGTAAAACTGCGACTTAATTGCTGACGAGGTTTCGTTGCTAAGAGGACGTAAAAATCGGTGTTTCACGTTTTAGTTCTGTATGGGACGGCTAGGAAATTTACAAAGTTTTAAAACACACGTGTTTCGCTATTACTTTGCTCATTTGATCTCTTTGATTTATTTTTATTACAGATTAACAGATGTCTTTCTTTACACCCCTTGTCATTTGGGTTGTTTTCCTTTTCATGCAATTCATTGGAAAACTAATATAGAATCTCGAATTAAATCTGAGATTTTAAAAGTTTACATTGGATAAATCAGGCTGAAGAAAGCTCTAGTTGGCCAATTTGCATCAATGGTCTGTATGCCTATGAAGTCATTCTGTAAGGCCGGGCTCTTCATAAGGGCCAATCAAGGTGACTGTAGGGGCCTGCCACTTTAACCTGTAAACACAATAATCAGAACCCTGTGATTAAACGGCGAGGGAGAACAACAGAGTGCATGAATTGAGTCTGATTATTGCGATGGGAGCCAGTGATGAAGCATGAAATATAAAAGACAAAATTTTATGATAATTCGAGTGTACCTTGCACGGGTTGAAGGCTGACATAGTGCACCTCATGAATATGTCCCAGCACAAGAGGTTTGCTTTCGTCAACTGCACAATGTGGCGTAATGATTACATCATTGCTATAGGATAGACTGCTGACCACACGAATGCACGTTTTAAAGTGGTTCGCTGCGGCACACAGAATCACGTGATCACCCCAAGTGCCATCTTGTTCCATGTGTTCAAGGTACTCAGTCCATGTTTGATGTCCATGGACAAAGTGAAACAGATCTGTTCCATCCGGCTGTAAGAAGAATCAGTTAAAGAAGGAAACTTCAAATGATTGTTGATAGAAACTTGAGCGCGTGTAGAGTACGAGTCAGGGAGTAATTTTATCAGAATGGTACTAGACGACCTTTAATTGGAAATTTACTGCATAGTAACAAATTGTGTGCTTGAAACGTCTTTTAAAACGTTCGTGTATATTCCAAAACGCTTTGCAAACAGCAAGAAAACAACAAGAAAGATCCATCATTGAGAGAATGACTAGAATTCTGTCATCTGATGGAGGTTTAAATGGAACTTTTTTTAAACTTGGTCATATTCTAATGACTAAAACTGTGGTGGCTTACTTCTTCGGACAACAAATTAAGTAACATATGAATTTAATTGTAACCAACTTCATTGAGTGTCTTCTTAAATCGCAAATTTAAATCTTTCAAGTTCTCCTTTCCACCAGGGTACAAGCTGGTATAAGAGTTCCTGGTTAAAACGACCATCATTCCACACAGGAATAGTAACAGCACTCCTGGTCACTTCACGTTGTGAACACTGGGATAGGTTCTGGTGGTGTTGGCCAAGTGGCTTATATCATCCCTAAAACCTTTATCATACTCTTAAAATAACAGCACGTGACATACTCTGTTAGACATACTAACATCAACTTACAAGTTTTGGGTCACTCCTGAGGTACTGAACCAAGTTTTGTCTTAATTTGCCATGTGGGATTTTGATTCCCTTAACAATTCCCAGTTGTTCGGACAAGGCATAGAACATGAAATTTCCTAATCCTTTATTGTCGGATACTCTGAAGCCCCTGTCTGATGCAATTTTCCTCAGCCCCAGTAATAGATCCGTTCTGCTCTTGACTTTGCTTGCATCGAGTTGCATCTGCTGAAGTTTCTGGATGATTCGGTCATGAGAACCTAGAAAATAGAACGCTTTTATTAATCTAACTGCATGATAAAAAGCAAAACAATCATCTGCTGGAAAATAACAATTCCTAATCTTTTCAGAGAAACTTTTCGGGTAAAAAGGGAAAGAGCTTCAACCACCAGACCAAAGGAAGCTGTAGCTGTCAACTAAGCTACTTCTTGAGTTCGATTTCTTCCCGTGAATAAATACACTAATAATCAAGAGAGAAGAAACAGAGAAGAGAAATAAACGACGAGGTCTAGACTTTGACATATCTGCGTAACTGGAAAAAGGAATCCTGGAAAAAACTATTGGCTTTTAAAATATACTGATGCATTTCCTCTACCGTATGAATATGTGATTACCTCAATATTGTTTCGAAAGACAACTGTATCATGAATAGAACATAAACTTGTTTTGATAGAAACAGTATTTACACTTTGCTTTTGCTTTGAGAAAAAGCAGAACAACTCCCCATGTCTCCAATTGGATGAAAACTTCAAATGACTCAACGACATAAATAAAACTAAGCCGTCCGTCCGGATCAGAAAATAAAAAAAATCAAATTTGTTTGTATACGTCTTACGTTTGTGACTGAAGAGTGTAGTGATATAAATAAAAACATGTCTCATAGGTAAAGAGTACCTTACTAAGTTTTTACGAAAGATAGCTGGCCTGAAGTCAAAAGTTAGGAAAAAAAATTGCTAAATCTCCTCGTAACCTGTCTGTACTTCTTTGGGATATCAATTATCATGTGTTATTAAATTCTTTTACTCACTTCGAGTCAGTAATGAATCAACTGTTGGTTGTTCAGTTGACGTGTCAATAACTTCGGCCTGCCGAGCTCTGAAACTTGTGTCTCGTCTTTTAGAGGCTAAAAAGATAGAAAGAAGCTTTTATTTCAATAACACAGTAAACAACATAAGGATAAAACGATTGATTACTATTCATGTTCAACATCTCTTTTTATATGAGGTGTTGATGCTTTCCGCCACAGTTAATAAGAGACCGAAGGCCGATTAGCCCCCTAAAATACTTTTTGAAGGATATTTAAAACATTCTCACCATGAACTATGTCCCACATCTTCTCCACAAGACTGTCACACTGCTTCTCCCAGCTAAACTTCTCTTCATATGAACTCCTCAGTTGTTGAAAGTCTCGAAGTCGATCTGATCTCTCCTTCTGTCGGACACCAGCAATTGCCTTTGCCCACTCCTCAGGGTCCTCAGACTCCACCACGAATGATTTACCTGATGGTACAGTGCAGAGTGCTTCACCAAATCCTGAGTTGCCACTGACAAGAATGGGAAGACCAGCAGACAACGCTTCTAAGGCCGTCAAACCAAACCCCTCTGTTCTGGAGGGCATGATGCAGATGTCAACTTCACAAAATAATTTTTTCAATCCCTCCTTGTTTTCCACGAACTTCCTGACGATCAGCTGTTTTTTATCAATTCCACTCTTGAGTAGATTCTTTGCAACCTCATCCTGTTTACCGTTAGGTGCACCCACGAAAATCAGATGGTACGACCTGTCTTTCAGTTCAACTATTGCTCTAGCAGAGATATCGTAGCCCTTCAAGCTGAAGTCCTCTGGGTCACCACGGCCAAACGTCAATACCTTGAACTTGTTACGCTCCTTTGGGGCTTGTTTTACGTCAGAGAACTCACGGAAAATTCCAGGAGTCAGTTCAAGGATGTCGTCCTCACTCTTGCATGAGCAGAGCTGAACGGAGAAAGCGTCTGTTAACTTTGGTCCAACTGCTAGCACAACATCTGCCAACTTACACAACTCTACTTCAGTTAAATTCTTCTCTTCACCTTTGGAAATGGCCTTGGGATAGTTTTTGTGCACTGCAAGTTCTTCAGGCGCAGTGTGCACCACCTGTATCCACTTGCACTGGTGCGATTCTTTAAAGAATTGAGCTTGTTTACCAAGCTTTGCTCCATGACCCAGTACTATGTCAATGTCCAGATCTCTCGGTGGGGCACTCAGCCAGTCAAGGGGGTCGGCATAGCCTGGCCGTTTTTGTGCCTCTCTGAGGGATACATTGTGCATTCGAGCCATTCTCTTCTCTTCTTCAGAACAGGCAAACTGTGGGACAAGGAGAGTAACGTCCACTTCGGGGTGTTTGGCCAACAGAATGGCAAGCTGTCTGTTGATGGTGGACAAGCCTCCCATTGACGAACTCCACTCACTGCCCAGGAGAGTCACCTTTAATGCTGTGGCAGACTTCATTGAATTGATTTCACTTGCTTCATTATGTGATCTAACAGCTACATTTGAAGAGGACAAACCCTGAAGAAAAGAGACCATATAAGATTGTGATAATTACATAAAAAGACTTTGCGTGTGGTCACATAAATTTACATCGATCAGTACTTTACCAAGGAAAAACAAAAGAGTATAAAATTCAAAAATCATTTTATCTTATATCTGACTTATATTTAAAACTGAAGTCAATCTATCAGGGCTCCCTTTCTCAACACTGATAACAGCCTAATTGACATTCACATCAAGTTAGTTAGAGGAGCAAAGCAAACATGAAACTGAGACTACAAATCTTTGCTTTCCAGTCAATTATACCTGGCCTCTTCTTTTCAAGAACCATTTCTTCAATCCACAAACTGGTTCTATCATATCCCAAGGTTTTCGCTTACAGATGTCCGGTTGACCTTCATTTGCATCAATGAGGTGGAGGCAGTCCTTGTGTGTGCAAGTGGTTTTCATGTGGTCTGAGCATGCACGACGCATTTCTTCTGTCCTTCGATGACAGTTAGGACATGCAACACACAGCCTATACTGCAGTCCCCTCAGGTATGGCATTTCTTGTGACAAATTCTTTAGGGTGTCTTCAAGAAATTCACGAACAAGAGTTGCTAGTTGGACGGAGTTCTGTCCTACAACCTGATGACTTTGTGCTTTTTGTCTCAAGATTACCTTCACAAATCCTGTTTTGCATATAAGGACAAAATCATGAATATCTTTTCCAATGATGAACCATGCTCCATTCTGGTACAGGGTGGGTTGATACGTGGCCCATGTCTTTGAACACCAACGAATGGATCGCGAGACAAGCTGCAGGAAAAGACCATGAGGGACAAAGCCATGGACAAAGAGGAGATACAATGGACATGGATCAGTTGATGATGGTTTCATCTCACAGAGTTCATCAGGTGATGACTTCAACTGAGCTGGTACAAAGTACTTCTCCTCATTTGGGGAAACTGAAAACTTAGCGATCAAACCAAATTGCTCCATCATGTCCAGAATGTCTTCTCTAATGATTCCTGGTCCAATAAAGCTGGAGAACACATAATCAACATGTTCCATGCTAAGGATGCCACTTCCTTCAAGCTCCCTCCAGAAATCAGCATATCGAGCATTCTACAAAATATATAAATAACAGGAATTCCAGATAAGAGAGGTCCACTAAATGTTCCCTTTGAATGTTTCCAACATGTATGTACAAGATTTACAAAATCAGTGTATCAAAATGGTTGGAAATGACACTCTTAATGTGCAATTTTGTGTCTTAGGCTCCTCAGAAGTGATTATTAATTGTTATTCACCACTGCAGAAGCCATTTAGCACAAGCAAAAAGAACTGTTCCCTTGTGTGACTACAATTACTGTTAGTGGTGGCAAGTTAATGCAAGTCTCTTGTAAAGTAAAAAGGCTAAATCAGCTTATGACCTGAAAAGCTGCAAAAGGTACATGAAATAACTTGAGGTCCAACAATTGTAAAGATCAAAGAGTTACAGCTGTTGCATTAGTTGCTGATTTATTGAAAAAGAGTATCACTCTCATTTTCTGTTGGTCTAAATTATTAAACATTTTCTAAGTTAGGTCTTTTCAAAAATGAAATTTTTCTCCTACCTGTTTATTGAAAGGTGAAATGGTTATCAGCTGTTTGAACAGATCAATCAACCACTGAGCCTTCAGTACAACTGTACTGCGGTGCTTGATTATCATCCCCAGACCATGGTAAAAACTGATCATGGACTCAAACTCTTTTGCATCTTCCATGAAACAATCTTTCTTTGCATAATGTTCAAGTTGTCGCAGATTTCTGTGATAAATCTGTTCAGCCACCAAAGCTTCAATCACCTTTTCAAACAAAAACCATCTAGAAGACAACAGAATAATTAAAATGTTTTAGTGTTTAAAATTGGATATTAACTTCAGACAGACATGTGCTTATTCGTAGTCTTCCAGTAATTCATCTATTTCCTTGGCCTAGCTTTCTCCACACATTAGGAGAATTCAAACATGGTTATATTTTTCACATAAACAATCTCAATTCAAAGAGCTGTGCCTTCTCAAATATCCAACAGACATTCACACCTTTTTAAAAACACAATATTGTCACAATGTCATGAATTGGAGTTTTATTTGCTGGCACTTATATGACTGCTGTGTATTTGTACAGTCTTATGTTTTAAGAATTTTGATGAACTTCAAACTGGGGTAGGTATGATATCTTTGTGTTCATATACATTTATATGCATATACAGTGATGCTAAAAACACCGACTGCTCTTAAAAAAACCTTTTCATAACCGCTTGAATACATGAATAACATTGATCCCAAAGTCCATGAATTGAGGTTTGCCAGATAAAATATTACTTTTGTTTACCTGATAGGTATTTTCTCCCCCATATAAGGCTCCTGCCTCAACACCTCCAGGATTTTGTTCCGCAATTCTTTTATTCCATCTGCTTTTCCTTCTTCCTTTGCTGGATATGTTTAGAAAATGAATGCAAAACATAATGTAACACAGAAACATGTGTTTACAATGAGAATAGTTTGTATCATACATTTGTGATTGCTGATATTTCATTGCTGACAACATAGCTAAGATGATAAACTCTTCAACTCCCCGAATCATCTTCTGTTCCATATTTCAAACTCTGAAATTAATGGATCTGTCAACAAAATTGTATATGGCCTAGTATGGTGATGCTGGTACATAAAGTAACTGAAAGCTAAGAAGACTGCAGCTAATAAAAAATTAAAGAACTCTAACTTAAGTTTGCACTATAAGCCTGAAGTCATTCAACCAAGACAGTATCCTTCCCTTAATTACCACTCTCTCTTAAACATTCTGCATTTCTACCAACCTTTTAAAATTATGACACACAACACAACTGCTGAATGACATGTAAATGTAAGTCAAATAATAATTATTGCATGCTCAATGCTTGCCAACAATCTACATCAATCCATAAACATTGATATCAATTTACCACAACAAAATAGCTTTCCAGTTGCTGAGAATTTGTGATAATTGTTAAGCCTGCTAAATAGACAGGGTAGATGAACTGACATTAAGAAACAATAGCTTTTTCATAAGAGTTCCTGCTCCTTCTCCTTCTCCAAATATGTAAACAAAGATCAGGTGCACTGTTCTGATCAAACAAGATTGATGGCAGTATCATAGTCAAATGAATGGCTTCATTGGCTCTTGATGCTCTACGTTTCTACAACTGGATATTTTAACTCGTTTGTCCAAGAATGGGACAATTACTCACTTTCTATGATCATGGAAAAGATAAAACCAAAATAAGATATGGTCATCCTGCATTTCAAGAACTGGCAAGTATCAACCAAACGTGGGATTGATACTTCAAACTGCTCATAACAGAATGGTAAACAAACGGTTTAGTTGAGCAGATAGATTTTTTTTTAAAACAGACAACTGAAGGAAACTGTTTAAACGTTTTTGCTACATTTTTTTAGACGGACACAAAATTTCTTAAACAGACGCAAAATTTCTTAAATGGACTAGCACAGTGCTTAAATGTTTTAGCAAAAGAGTTAGACAGATGCAAATTTTTTAAATGGATGAGCAAATTGTTTAAACACTTTCATGAACCATTTAAATGGATTTAAGCAGATAGTAAACGGTTTTGCAGTTTAAATGAAAAGCATTAATGTCCATTTTCCCATGGAGAGTCAGAAATGGGTCTTTGATTAAACAAAAAAATGGTCACAAATTAAGTGTTCCAAGAATTGATGCAAAGACAAGCTAGTAACCAATTATAAAACCATCAATTACTGCAAGTAACACATTGTCAAGGATACAATATGACATCAAATATCTCACCTGTTTTATGTTTTCCTCTTTGCTTTTGAATCTTCTGGATAAATTTCTTGATCAAGTTTGGCCTCTGAGTGTTGTCAATGCAGAATAAGGGTTTGACCACATGCTTCTCATATTCCATACCAGAAATTCTCTCCTGTATTTGTTTCTTTATTACTGCTATGTCTTCAACTGGTTTGTCAGCATGTGTTCCAACAATAAACACTGGGGGACGGAGGTAGGGCAGCTTATGTTGTGCATCATCATCTGGGTCATCAGTTGCCAGGGCAACACTGTGCACTGTAGCCAGCCATGACAGCAAATTCTCCATGTTTGTTTCATTGTTAGGGTTTTCCAATTTCACATCATTACTACCTTGTCTCATGCAGGGCTCAGCTGTAGCATCCAAAGGCTTGCTGAGATTGTGCACCAATATGTACAGTGCTCGCTGTGATAAGAAGATAGGATGGCTGGCATAGTACAGGTGCTGCCCTGCAAAGTCCCATAAATCCATTGTGTAATAGGATTCTTCTTGGAATAAACCACTTTTGATGTCTTTGCCTTTGAGATACTCCAACCACTGATGAACATGCTTCTCAGTATCAGGGGGTTGAGCAACATCAATAATTACCTCGGGCTCCTCTAAAATGCAGTCTATTGAGTGTTCAATGCTAATGTTGTCCATAGCATCTATTGATGGGTAATCTCCTTTATCATCAACCTAAGTAAAGTATCATATAAGGGGAAATTATTTACTCTCAGTACCACACTGATTCAGTCTCACCAGCAAACTCATTACACATCTCAAATAACTGTGCCAAAGTTTGATGTAAATTAGATAAAATGAGAGTACATGTACTGGGAGAGAAATTATTGTTTAGACTTCAAGCAGTTCCCTGTTTTTTGGCTAAGACCACTGCAAAGTAAAAAAAAATCAGTTAAAAAAATTGAACAATTTTAATTTTTGCTTCACTTTAAGGCTCACATAATCTTCATTTGACATTAAATATTTAAAACTATACTGTCATAAAAAGGTGCCTTAAACATGTGTGTGAAGAACATTTTTAAAATTCTGATATTACCTTTCTTTTGCCATGTTTGTAACTACCTAAAGATCCCTTTTCAAAATCTGCAGGTGATATGTGGGCTGAATCTTTTTCAAAATCTTCTTTTGAACTTTTATCTGAGTCTTTTTGTCTCAGCTTTTCTTGCTGCATAGACATTTTTCTAGCATGATGATCTTCTTGTGTAAAAAGTTTCTCTGCAACAATCTTTGCCACATCTTTAGAACATTCCAATAGTCCTGGTTTATTCTCACCAATGGACTGCCAGTTCCTTGCAGCTTGGTCAACATCAATTTCACACTTTGAAGGATCCACTTCAATCCCCTCAGTGCTCTGTTCTCCAGAGTCAAATGGAAGGCCTAGCAGACTCTTCTTTAAACTGGTTTTACCAGCTCGATCCTGACCAATGAGTAATATTCTGCCACGGTAAACCATGACATATCCATCTTGCAAAGCCCTTTCATAAGCCAGCTGTGCTTTAAGTCTCTCTCTCATTGGGCCTAATAAGAAAGAGTTTTAACAACACAAAGAAAAAGGTAGTTTGCGCATTGATAAATTTCTAAAAATTAATTGAAAAAGAAAGCAAACTAAAGGTAAAGGTTGACAAATCAACAACTATAAATGCCTAACATGAATAATGTTGGAGTTAAAGGCTGGTATATATAAACTTAACCATCAAAATTGTTTATTTTTTTCTGATCTTAATGCATTTATTCCACTATTACATAAAAGTTACACATAATAATTCTTCTGGCATAAAATGTAGTGATGAGTTTGAGAACATGCACACCAAAACTAAACTGAACCACTTGTGACTGATCACACAAGAGAGAGGCAAGGACTTCAATCAATTCTGCGGAGTAGTGAGGAGTCAATAATCAATTAATTGATTGTGTACGAAAAAAAAAGCACATACATGTATTTCCAAAGGGTAACAATTGTAAGTTTAAAAATAATTACACAAAAAACACCTGCAGTGTAAATTCTATGGAAATAATAATCAGGATTCAGTCATGCTAATAACAAATTCAAGCTATATGCCTATAACTTAATTCACAAAATTTAATCACATTAGTTTATGAATTGTGTTTGATAAGCCACAAGTTACTAAATTTTTAAACACTTCAAATTAACCAAATGGAAAGCAAAAATAAAATTAAAAAATTCCTAACAGTGAATTAACTTGGGATACATTTTATCATTTCGTAATTCCATTCCAATAGAAAGAAAACTCAAAACAGTAATTCCTAACTGCGTAGAATCATTTGTAACAACATTTACTCTCTTGATTCCACATCAAATCATATTTCCTTATTGATGAACTTAAATTTCAATGTGAGCCAAATTGTTAAAATAAAGCTTTTCAATATTAGAACAAAAACTTCCATTACAAATGTCATGTATTTCTCAAGTGATGCCAACTTTGTTACCACACAAAAACTGTGACAGTAATTACAGTTTAACTATCGCCAGCTACCTGTAATAATCAGTAACAAGCAGAATAACCACTTGCAAGTCAATCATTAGAACCAATTTAGTAAATGCACGTCACAACAATAATGTGAACAGAAATTTCCTTTACTCACCTTGGAGATCTGAATATACTCGTTCAATTATTCCTTTATCTTCTAGCTCCGTAACACTTCTCATTCCTTCAACTGTAAAAGGATTCCCATTCACATACAACGATTGGAGTTTCTTCAGCTGTTTTATGGCTGGATTTAACACAGTCAACTGGTTGTAACTCAGACCCAGTCCCTCCAGTGCCACCATCTCACCAATAGCATCAGAGATGGTGGTTAGTTTGTTATGTGAGATGTCCAGCTCTTTGAGTATCTTCAGCTGTGTTGTAGCTGGACTCAACACAGTCAACTGGTTGTAACTCAGATCCAGTCCCTCCAGTGCCACCATCTCACCAATAGCATCAGAGATGGTGGTTAGTTTGTTATGTGAGATGTTCAGCCATTCGAGTTTCTTCAGCTGTTTTATAGCTGGACTCAACACAGTCAACTTGTTGTAACTCAGATCCAGTCTCTCCAGTGCCACCATCTCACCAATAGCATCAGAGATGGTGGTTAGTTTGTTATGTGAGATGTTCAGCCGTTCGAGTTTCTTCAGCTGTTTTATAGCTGGACTCAACACAGTCAACCGGTTGTACCTCAGATCCAGTCCCCACAGTTCCACCATCTCACCAATAGCATCAGAGATGGTGGTTAGTTTGTTAAATGAGATGTACAGCCATCTGAGTTTCTTCAGCTGTGTCAAACTTGCGGGGAATATGGACAGCTCGTTTCTGCTTACATCAAGTAGCGTAATATTATTTAGTTTTCCAACATTTTCAGGTATTGTTTTAAGTTTATTCCATGACAGGTCAAGTTCGTCAAGCTCAGTTAATTCCTGCACCGCTTCAGGCAATTCAAGCAATTCCAACCGTGACAGTTTTAATTCCTTTCTTCCGTAATAATTTGTTACAATCTTACTTCTCAGCTTTTCTTTAGAAATATGGGAATCCATGTCTTAGTAATGTAACTGTCAGAACGAAAAAAACAAGTTGTCATTAAAGGTGAGTAACTTGAACTAACTTTCTTGTGGCATTTATAATAACAATCGAACCAAAAATGGCAAAAATGAGGTTTATAATTTAACATCTACTGAACCAAGGTAATGATTTATTCCTCGTAATACATTATCTTTGGAAACCATCCACCCTTCAGTGTTCTTTTAAACATTTTGAGTAAAGGACCGGATGCTTATGCGTAAAGGGTTTGAGTTATTTATTTTCATTAGAAACATTTCAACTTAAATCTAATTGTATAATTTTTGTGTTCATCAACAATTGCTTGAGTTATAAATGTTAACAAAAAGGCAATTATGAACAAGAAAGATATTTGAATTTAAATACACTGAGTTTTCCAAGCTGTTTTTCCAAAAACATACGAATTGCTACTTCCATTTCAAAATTAATATCCAACAGGAAAGAAATAACTAGGGCAAATCTATGGTTGGTTTTGTTTTCATGTGATAACCTAAGACAGTTGTAAATAAACCAAAGCATGAATGATTTCTAAGCTGTTGATATCAGACCAAGTTGCTAATTTTCAGACCTGTTGTTTGATTTTATCCTCTGTAAGCTATTTTTACTTGCAATTAACAGAGTGAATTCATCAGAATATGATCCTAGTCATTTAATAAAGACTGATTGGATAAGTCCTTCTCACTGACATATTCACTGTTTTGATACAAAAATAATCAGAATGAGAGCTCTTTGTTTTGTTTGCTTTTTTTTTTTTACAGAGTTTGTCTAGCAGCATGATGGTTTTAAGATTACAATTTTCAATTGAAGACATGTTTTGCATGAAATATCATCCAAATCACCCATAGTTGCTGTACTCATTATGTTATGTATTGAATGTTGTTGATGAAATAAAAAAATAACAAAGAGTAGAGAAAACTGGTTTTATTCTCTTATTCATGTTTATCAATAAAAGCTTAACTAAGAAGGGAATGTGAAAAGAAAAAGTATATATCAATTAACTGAGGATAGTGATAAAGAACTCAATTGAAGCAGAAAAATGAGGAATTGAAAAAAGTGTCCATAATTAGAACTGGCCACTTATGAGAGTGTCCATTAGCAGAGAGTTGACTTTAAAATAAATTAAGATCATTCATTAATTAACAAATGTATCAAGGACTGTCTCCAAAACTTTAAAAATTGTGCCTGGCTTCTTGAATATTTAATTTTCAGCAAAATGAATTCAAGCTAAAAATTTTACAACTGCAATCATTAACCAACATCAAAACTCATGTATAACATATTTATTTAACCCTTCACCTTGCATGAGTGACCAATACAGGAATTCTCCTCACAAAATATCAACACAACATCAAGCAGATATTGTAAGTGATATGAACAAAGGAAAATATCAGTTAGAGGATTATTAGTTGATCCAATACCAAATTCTCCAAACTTACATCATAAGAATGGTATGGCAAACAGTAAGGAGAATTACTAAAGAGATCTTAGGAGTGAAAGGGTCAAGGGAATGAGAGTGTTTACCTAAGAACAAATTGATTCATGGCCCCAAATGTGCACTGAATGCATTTGTTGCTTTTTCAAACAAACAAGTAATGGTTAAAAAAAACTCAGGGTTGACTTGCAAAAAAAAAAATCAACAATTTTAAAAACCATGGATCTTTAATATAGGCTACCCTGTCTCAGTGCAATAAAAAAATCCTTACTTCCTTTTCAGGGCTCAATAATTTGCAAATATCAGAATTAAAAAATGTTGAGGAGGAAAAACTTTTATCTGAAAATATAACTTTTCATCTGTTAATCAAAACTATAACAAAATCCTTCAACATGATTGGTTATCACCAGCCCAATTTGAGCACTTATAGTACAGTGTAGGTGTCATACTTGTAATTAGACAGTGTAATAGAACAGTTAAAGGGACAATTAACGTGTCATGCCTGTGGAAGTGGAAAGAACACATCATGTGCACACACTGTTGTCCTGGATTTTGCCAAGTTAATTGTTGTTGTGGATTTTTTTTTATGAAAATGTATAAAAGTAGTTTCTTTCTCCAATTTTGTTATATTGTGATTAATTGATAACAGTCATCTTATTTGTTAATCAAGAATATTATTACAAACAGAATTGGACAACAGGAAGTTTGCTGAACAACCATGGCAGAAACATGGATGACCATGGTCTATCCATGGTCTTGACGCCGGAGTAATAAGCGATTATTGAATGAGGTTGAGCATGATGTCAAAAGCTGAATGAAATAATTGTTTTATTATAATTTTTTAGGCATTCAGCTATTTTGAGCATCTCTCTAGGTTTGCAAAAGGTTGAGAACACTAAACTCTAAGGTCTTGGAAACTAGGCAGACATTGATCTCAAGAAGATAAATGCAGTATAAGCCTCAGATATTGCATTTTATCATGTCAACTTCACACACTGTTCTACATGTACATTGATTGACTGCTCATGACCAATCAGCTTTTTCATTGTAAATCTTGTGTATAATGATCAGAATTATTGAATATGTGAAGGAAATTTTTGTTCTTTTTGTAAACAAGAGACAACTGGCCATTTAATACTGGAATTGAAATTTTTTGGCTTGAAATGCACATTACAAGTATGATGTGGTTACTTATACATATTAATGAGAAAGATTCTTGATTAATCACAAAGAACTGAGTTTAAAGGTCTCTAAGAATTTGAATTGTATCTTTTCATTGCCAGTGATTCCCCTATACCCCTTTGTAAAACTCAGTCACATAAAAATATTTGGCCTTTTCACATATCACGGATAATATCAAAGTTTCTTCACGTTCATGCCTTTGAGACATTTCACATGAAAGTAAGAGACCAAATTCCCTAACAAAATTTTTAATTTTCCTAGTCTTGAACAGTCTTAAGTGACAAATGATGACAGAATGTCTTGCATTAGTTGTTCAAGGAACATTAGAGGTCTGTTTTATGACTTCTATTGATCCATGTAAAGTTCATGTCCTGTCATAACCCTGGTCAAAACTTAACCACTACTGTTCGAGAATAATACATTTTTAAAACCATCAAAAAGCTGGGAATTCATCGCGCAAAACAAAATGGTTCACGAATCACGTTTAATTCAGTTCTTCATCCACGGGTCACGTTTAAATAAAAAATTACTCCACGTGGACCTAAAAAGATCTTATTATCTTTAATCACGATTCAAGAAAAGGAAAAAATTCAATTCACGATTCACGAGGAAAAAAAATAGCTCAGTCGCGTTTCACATAAAGAGTATACGGGACCCTCTTGTCAATCACTGAAGCAGACAGCGAGCAAGTTTAATTTATTTTATCAAATACCTGACATACCTGCATTTAGATCAAAGCAATCAAGCATCAATTTGGTTTCTTAACAGATTCAAGAGAATTTGAGTTCGTTTCTAACTTCTGTCTGATGAAATGAAGTACACTCTATGGAATTAAGCGAGTATTTTGTCATCAGTTCAAACACTTCCATTGCTTAACGCGAAAAAATGAAAACTGAACAACTACCAGACAGAAGGATTAATGATCAGAGCTGATTGTCTTCAAGACGATCAGAAACAGTTTGTCCCTTTATTCTCTCCATTCCTAAGAGAATCTTCGATCAAAACTTCCCGTTAAGGCCATCTTAACTGACAATCACTGGTTTCCTTTTCCCTGTTGCTGAGAGTGTGTAACTTTAACTCGTCTCATGCAGAAGGCCGACTGAAGGCGCCTTTGTTTTACTTTATCAAAATCGTTATGTCTTCGTGCTTTGCATTTGACGAGTGTCGCTAAAGTTGAAATTATAATAGATCAAAAACCCACGCACTCAAAATACTAAGGGAAACCAGCGAATACTGGAGATATCAGAAAGTTTGTGTGAACTGACAGAAATGGCGGCAGAAGCACTTCAGGGGAAATGACTTTAGTTCGATCGAGCGGAGAGTGTGAGTTCTTGGCAGAATTATCTTTGCTCGCGTCGCAGAAGTCTGGCGAGACTACACTTTACAAGTGAGCTAAATTCTTATCTATATGGAACATAATTCTTACCTCTCAGCAGTGTGAACAAATCCTGCAGTGAACAAACGAAAATCCAAATACAGATCGCTGACAATCTAACGCCTCTGCTCAAGTGGACACTCCTTAATTCACACAACTGATTTAACCTCCTCCACAAAATATTTCAGGCTTCTCAAACGTCACGCGACCAACGGCTTGTTTACATTCAGCTACCGTGCCGAAAATAGCACGGTAAATAAATTATGACTGATTATGCAATTGAAGCCATGTGATTACTCATTATTTGTCACGCAAGGTACGGCTTCGTTGAATAGTGCTCTCGCTGTAGACGCTGTCCTTCCGTTGACATACTTTGTTTGGTGCTGGATTCTTATGTAATCTTTAGGCTACCAATTAAAAAAAAAGGCAAAACAGCCTAAAAGCTTACATCCCGAAGTGTTGCGTAAATTGAGTATTTCGACAACAACAAGGTCCTAAAATGAAAGTGTTATTTATTGTAACAAATGGCTTTTTAGTGAAATCGAAATAAGCTTTCAAGGGAGAGTTAATACAAATATGAGGAAAACAACGTAGTAATATTCTTCAAAGTTGATAAATATTTGAATAAGTGACGAATGTGATAACCGATAAAGAAACTACTTGCAAACCTAAAAGAACTCGATCAACAATTTCGTTTTGTTTAATAACACGTACGACGTCGGGATTCTGATGACTTTTCAACGCAACAGCAATTCATATCGTTCCCCTTATAGGACTGACTTCAGCTGTTTAGATATAATAATATCATCCTGTCAGTCATTCGCGGGCGATGTTCTTCGCATTTTTTTTTTCAAAACGAGTAAGGAACTCAGCAGGATACCAGAAAAGTGTGTGCAAGCTCCATAGTAATCTCCTGATAATTATTTTTTGCTTTATTGCGAGTATCACCGCGACCGTATCTTGAGAAGTACCATCGCCAGGTAAGGGACGTCATTATATCTTATCGTTCAAGGAGTTATCTCCACAAATATCTTCATTTGATATGATATTCGAGTCTATCCCTCACTTTTTTAGCTGCCACGGATGGATGCTTCGCCAGTACCGGTCAGCGGTATCTGGGTTGAGCATGCGCTTTCGACGGCTTTTCTCCTCGTCGCGTCGGCCATATTGTTTGTTACTCGTTCGGAGTCAGGTTTCCCTGTTGCGATTAAAGCCTTTCACTATCTGGACGTGCCTTGGTTCATTGTGTTAACTCTCCTACTGGCGTGGTGGCAGTGTTCGGTTCTACCCAGGCCATATTTTCGCCGAAGAAGGCTATTTTTCGCCTCGTCCACGTGAGCCAAAACAGTGTATCCTTCGCCGTGTCAACACGTTCCAGAGCCCTAAACGTGAAATATGGCTGCAACACACCGTGCACCGAAGCAGTGGTGCCTCTCCAAAGTGGAATCTATCAATTCCTTTGAAAACTGGAAGCAAAACCTCATTTACACTCTTTCTTTGGACAGCAACTTCGCCCCCTTCCTCGCAGATGGATTCACATGGTTAAAAAAGACCAGGGGTCAGCCGCTTCGAGGTCTTCACAACGATGGCGAATCAGTGCCATTAGCTCGTCGCCTGACAGCCCGCCAAAAGGTTAACTTCCTCGAGCTGATGTTAGGACAGATCGCCAACTATTGTCCAATTATCTCTCGAAATACTCTGGTGAAAAACTCTACATCCCTCGAGTTCATCTGGCAAACCATCAGACAGCACTTTGGTTTCCAAGTCACCGGGGCTCAGTTCATTGACTTTTCCGAAATACACCTAGCTGCTGATGAGCGCCCCGAAGATCTGTACCAGCGCCTCACAGCATTCGTAGAAGATTCATTGCTACGTGCCAACGGCTTAACCCACAATGGCCAAGCAGTGCAGGAGGATGAGGAGTTAACCCCTACACTCGAAAACTTTGTGGTCCTCACTTGGTTACGCCTCATTCACCCCAGTCTCCCACGACTGGTTAAGCAGCGTTATGGTACAGAGTTGAGATCCCGTACACTTGCCTCGATCAAACCTGAGATCTCGCAGGCCCTCAATTCCTTACTCGAGGAAATCCGCACGTCGGATGATGCCAGAATCCTGCGTGCTGCTGTTGCAGACGATTTTCGTCGCCCTCGTCAGAGTAACAGGGGTGTTCCTAGAGCCCGTCCCAGACAACCCCGCCAAGACAAGGTCTGTCCTCTATGTAAACAGGCTGGCCGTTCTATGACAAACCACTTCCTCAGTCAGTGTACCTTCCTCCCCGACAGTGACAGGCGTTTCATGGTGAAAGCACGACAGATCGCCGGCATCCTTGACAATGACCAAGAAACTGAGACCAGTCCTGATTCTGATTCGCCAGACCCTGACACAACATTGCCAGGCCCGGACATGGTGGCCTACCGTGTGCAGACCCGCCAGTCCCCTTACATGGATGTCTTTCATGATCATCGAGTCGTGCGCGTCACCCTCGACAGCGGTGCAACTGGAAATATGATACGCCATTCAACTGCGAAACACCTCGGCTGTCCGATAATCTCAAGTGCCCAGTCCGTCCAACAGGCTGATGGCTCGTCTCAGCTCCAGGTGATAGGAGAAATTCGTACCACCTTCACCCGGGACCACACAAATTTCGCGTTTGAAGGTCTCGTAGTTGAGAATCTTGATGTTGAGGTACTTGCCGGTACCCCCTTTATGGAGACGAATAACATCGCTGTCCGACCCGCTAAGAGAGAGGTACTACTAGGCAATGGCTCCGTCTACACGTATGGGTCCAAATCCCCACCCAACCCTCATGCAACCGCACGTAGAGCATTTGTCCTACGTGCCCCTGCTCCATCCCAGACAGTGTGGCCTGGAGAGTTCATGGAAGTACGTCTACCAGACGATGCACCTTCTGACTCGGAGTACGCACTAGAGCCTCGCATCGACGCACCCAGTGCACACAATCCGAAGCCATCCCAGTTGTGGCCACAACCTGGTGTCGTTTCCAGCGTTGCCCGAGCCATACGGATTCCTAACCTATCAAGCGTACCCCGCACTCTCAAACGCCACGAACACTTCTGCCAAGTCATCCCTGTTTTTGAGCCCCCCGAAGTCCCATCATCACCCCCACCTACTGCTCAGCGCCCGTTGCCGCCCTCCAGTACACGTTACTCTGCATCCGTTCAGGTTGATCCAGACAACACCCTTCCCCAAACCGTTCGTGCAGACTTCCAATCACTACTTACAGAGTACGACACTGTATTTGACCCGCAATTCCCCGGATACAATGGAGCCGCTGGCGCATACAAGGCCAAAGTCAACATGGGTCCTGTCGAACCTCCTCAGCAGAAGGGTCGCCTCCCCCAATACGCACGGGATAAGCTCATCGAGCTCCAGGAAAAGTTTGACGACCTAGAGAATCTTGGAGTCTTCCGCCGCCCCGAAGATGTGGGTATCACCATTGAATACCTCAATCCATCTTTCCTTGTAAAGAAGCCTAATGGTGGTTCCCGTCTCGTCACCGCCTTTTCTGATGTGGGCAGATACAGCAAACCACAACCATCCCTGCTACCCGATGTTGACTCCACATTACGGCTCATCGCCCAATGGTCACACATAATTATCACTGACCTTACAAGTGCTTTCTACCAGATCCCTTTAGCCAAAGAGTCCATGAAGTACTGCGGTGTCGCCACCCCCTTTAAAGGCGTATGGGTGTATGCCCGCTCCGCTATGGGAATGCCTGGCTCAGAGACTGCTCTAGAGGAGGTTATGTGCCGTGTTCTAGGCCCCTTACTTCAAGATGGAGCCGTGGCCAAGATCGCCGATGATTTATACTGCGGGGGCAACACCCCTCAAGAGTTACTCCACAACTGGAAGAGGGTCCTGCAAGCTCTTCACAAATGCAACCTGCGTTTGTCAGCCCACAAGACCATAATCAACCCCAAGTCAACCACTATCCTTGGTTGGATTTGGTCTGCCGGTACCCTGTCTGCCAGTGCCCACCGCCTCAACACCCTCGCCACGTACCCTGTGCCAAACACCGTTGGTCGTTTGAGATCGTTCATTGGTGCGTACAAAGTCCTGTCTCGTGTTATCCCACGGTGCTCTAGTTATCTAACCCCGCTGGATGCCGTCACGGCTGGATGTACTTCACAAGAATCCATCACCTGGTCTGACAGTCTCAGGGCTGCATTCCATAACGCTCAAAAGGCCCTATCCTCAGCCCTCTCTATCACCTTACCTAGACCTGAGGACCAACTATGGGTCGTCACCGATGGCGCAGTCAAGGACCCAGGAATAGGCGCCACCCTCTATGTGACGCGCAACAACAAGCTACACATCGCCGGTTTTTTCAGCGCTAAGCTGCGGGGCACTCAGACAACGTGGCTTCCATGCGAAGTAGAAGCCCTCTCCATCGCTGTGGCTACAAAGCACTTCAGTCCATACCTCATCCAGTCATCCAATAAAGCCTGTATCCTAACGGACAGTAAGCCATGCGTCCAGGCTTATGAGAAGCTATGCCGCGGCGAGTTCTCCGCAAGTCCTCGCGTATCTACTTTCCTGTCAGTTGTCAGCCGCTACCAGGCCTCAGTGCGACACGTCTCCGGCGCCTCTATCCTCCAGTCAGACTTCGCGAGTCGAAATGCTGCCCCTTGTGAGAATGAAACCTGTCAGATTTGCCTGTTTATCGCCTCAACCAGAGATTCTGTTGTCCGAGCCGCGACTGTCCAGGACATCCTCCAAGGCAATGCCCGCCTCCCTTTCACCAGCCGTCCGGCCTGGTTGGCCATACAGTCTGAATGCCCAGACCTACGCCGCATGCACGCACACCTTGTCCAAGGCACAAGGCCTTCCAAGAAGCTCACAAACATCAAGGACGTCAAACGCTATTTGCAGGTCGCCTCAATCGCAAGTGATGGCCTACTCGTCGTCCAACGTCATGATCCCTTGTCACCGACCAGAGAGTGTATTATTGTCCCTCGCCAGGCCTTGGATGGCCTCTTGACAGCCCTTCACATTCAGCTCAGCCACCCTTCTTGTCACCAGTTAAAAATGGTTGCCAAGCGTTATCTGTTTGTCCTCGACCTGGACAAGGCAGTCTCCCGTGTTTCCGATGGATGCCACTCCTGTGCAGCAATTCAGAGATCACCAACAGCACGAACTGACCAGTCCACTTCGCCTCCACCTGAAACTATTGGGCAGTCCTTTGCGGCAGATGTCATAAAACGTTCTCGCCAACTTATCTTTGTACTCCGTGAAACAGTGACCTCTTACATGTCCAGTCTCTTTCTTGAGAACGAACGCCACCAAACTTTGCGTGATGCCATTATAAAGCTTTGCGTGGAAATGCGCCCCATGGATGGTCCACCTGCTGTGATCCGCACCGACCCTGCTCCCGGATTCAAGGCCCTTGTCAATGATTCACTCTTACAGAAACACAGAATCACAATTGAGCTTGGCCATGCCAAAAATCCCAACAAGAACCCCTTGCAGAGAGAGCAGTCCAAGAATTGGAGAATGAGCTGTTACGTCAGGAGCCTCTCGGTAGTTCTGTCTCTCCCCTCACCCTTGCCGTAGCCACTTCAGCCTTAAACTCACGTATCCGTTCAAGAGGGCTTTCCTCTCGAGAAATGTGGACCCAGCGGGATCAGTTCTCAAACAAACAGTTACCCCTCGCAGATGACCACATAATTTCCCTCCAGCATGAGCAGCGTCTCTCCAACCATCCCCTCAGTGAACGTTCCAAAGCTCCTGGTCAGTCAAGGCGTCCTACCCCCCTGATCGATATTGGTGATCTTGTGTACCTTCATTCTGACCTCAACAAGTCTCGTGCTCGTGACCGCTATCTCGTTGTAGCCATTGATCCTCCATTCTGCAACATCAAAAAGTTCATTGGATCCCAGTTGCGAAGTTCATCGTACCATGTCAAGCTATCTGAGTGCTTCAAGGTCCCATCTGACTTGGGTGATCCCTTCCGTGCCTCTCCGACCCTACGCAAACACTACTCTGATTCTGACGACGAAGATGGTCCTACTACAACGACTCACCCTCCCCCCTCTTTGCCTGCCATCCCTGAGGCCATCGCAGCTTCCACACACCCACCAGTTGTCAACCCTCAGTCTTACAGTCCAGCCCCTGCCTCTCCCGTTGACCATACCATGGATGATTTCGCTACACAGTCGCCCTGCCCTGATCCTTCCCCAGTGGAGTATGCAGCCACCTCAGCGATGCCTTCTCCGCCTGCCCTACGGAGATCATCGCGCACCCGCCGTCCTCCTTCTCGTTTTGCAGATTATGACACTGAACTTTGAACACCGATCTTTAAACTCTGAACTTTGACTCGCCCGCGCGTGTCAATTTGTTAGTTAGTCTTAAGTGTATGTTAAATTGTTTTTAGTTCTTGTTTCTCCTTAAAAAAAAAACAAAAAAAAAACAAAACAAAAAAAAGAAAGAAGTCACGCCAGTACCGGTCAGCGGTATCTGGGTTGAGCATGCGCTTTCGACGGCTTTTCTCCTCGTCGCGTCGGCCATATTGTTTGTTACTCGTTCGGAGTCAGGTTTCCCTGTTGCGATTAAAGCCTTTCACTATCTGGACGTGCCTTGGTTCATTGTGTTAACTCTCCTACTGGCGCTTTAATTTTGGAGGCAGCTCATTCAATTTTATTCGAAATAAACGGTGTTTGACGCCTTGTCCCCACATAGCGCTTTACCCATAACTATATATCATAGTCACAGCTTTCCCGTCCTATAAATAGGAACTTAATCGCTTTCTCGGCGAGTACCTCCAAAATATATCTGTGGAAGGAAAGTTATCGGTTTCATCGATGTGGCGCACATATATCCCTACCGCTCTTTTGTTGTGTTTAAGCAAAGAACAACTTTTTTTTCTTTTGCAAGTTGATTATTACGAAGAAACAGCAATTATTTGTGAACACGCTCTAAAAAAGGAAAGCCCGAGAATCAATAAATAAAGTATTAGCAGAGCTACTAATCACCACTCCGTCGGCAACAGATGGATCTTCGCCGTTTAACTAGGCCGAACTTTGCGAGTTACACCTGCCCGGCGATGCACGATCTGGTAGCCACCATCCTCGGACGATGTCGTCGTTACATTCCAACCCTGCTCCGTTATTAATGTTTCTGTCAGCACTGTCCAGAACTTTGTAGTCTGCATACTCTAATTTGAGAAATCAAGAAGAGACAAAGCTTGATGATGTTTGAGCAAGCCTCCAACTCGTTCCTGAATCCATAGCAACAGTGGATACTTGCTAAGATGGCGTCAAATAAGAATTTTTGAGATGTTTTGGTAAGCAATAATCAGTTGGATATCTTTGAAGCAGACGATTATCTCTTAGCACCGACCAGCACAAATTTCCACACAGTGGAAGCGCAATCTGCTCAAACTGGTATTCCTGCGAGAAAAAGGAAGTGAAAAAATATGGTGTTCTCAGAGTATTTTGGCCTCCAATTAAGGAACGGTCTGTGGCGAAACTTTTAAGCTTGCACTATCTACTTGTTTTCACTGAGACATGTACACATCATCGAACCGCGCCACTGTTCAATTTATTTAAGACGATGTTATAGTTTCAGCTCCAGGCTAGCGTAAGTTCGTGACAAGTGCAAAAGTTGTTCAGCTCTAGCTAGATCTATAACAAAAATATACATGTTTGTCAGAAGTCTTGACCCATAATGCCTAAGTGAAGGACAAGGAGCTGCAAAGAAAGTGAAAGTTGTCCAGTATTGGCCATTATTTTGTTGGTAAGGAAAGCAGGTGCCTCTATGTGTGTAACTTATGGTTGATTTTAATCTAGGGAAGGAGATGAGTGTTGATTGACAAAGTAAAACAAAGAATCAACGACGCTATTATAAATTCACGGAAGACGAAGGCAATTGGAATTAATGAGTCACAGATGATAATCTGACGAGATACAAAATTTGCTTGAAGTTAACGTGAAGGTAGTGTTTAAGGGCTCTCAAATAACTACGAGTAAATGGTAGAAAAAGGAAATTAAACAAACAAACAAACAAAAACCAAGAACTAAAACGAAAAAAATTGTAGAAAAAGCAAACAAAAAAAATATGAAAACAGGGGAAAAAATACGAAATCAAGGGAAAAAAAAGGCAAAAACTAGGTAAGAAATTAAATAAAATGTAAAGGTAAAGAAAATTCCCTAAAACAGGGAAGGGCCATTTATCTCGGTACAGTTTCGGTTATTTTTGCCGCGGGGTAAAACAGGGAAAACGTTTATCTGAATTTCTCTAAAAGTGCACTGAATTTAGAACTAAAACTAAGCACACATCGCAATATATTACAATATTGCAATAAGTTATACATTGGTGAAACAAGAAGACGACTAGGTGACCGATTCCGAGAACACCTTCGCGACGTAGAATTAAATGACAAGGACGCATCCAAACATGTCGTTAAACACTTCAATCTCCCTAATCATTCTAAACAACATATGGCAGTTTGCGGCCTTTACTTACATCTAGGCAGTTCGGAGAGCTGCAAAGCGCTAGAACAAAAATATATCTTCCAAATCGGCACTCTTAATCCCCAGGGTATCAACGAGCGCTTTTCATTCAACGAATTTATTTTTGTTTTCTCGTCACTACAACCCACAATTCCTCCAATCGCTCTGACGAAGGGCTAACGCTCGAAACGTCAGCCTTTTAACTCTTTACGGTGGCCAATTTACGTTTTCAACTCAGTTGTCAACACTTAATTACCTGCTATACTCTCCCACTGACGCAGCACCAGAGTTTCTTTTAAAACTTACCCCCCTTAAAACTAAGCACCCATGGCTGGTTATAATACTCTAGTATTTAAATATGTCAAAACTTCCAATTGTGTTCTTGCCCAGTGTGGTTCATAGATAAATGCTGACAAGGACGTGCAGCATAGGAGTCGAAAGGTCGTGATCAATACAAGATTGATTAGCCTGACTCTTTCATCGTGAGACAAACGATTAAACGTTTATTTATCTTAATGTATTCTTTTTTTGTTGTTGTCGCTGTCTTGTTTTTTTAATACAATTAAATTGTACTATTAAATTTCTCACAATTGCTTCTTTTTAACGGACGTATGTTTAATTTACAAAGTATCTCTCTTAAAACAGAAGGAAAAAATCTGATGCAAGCTTTAAAGTAACAGTTGCAGAAAGAGGGTCTTAATGGGGATAACCGTTAGCCGTAAAACGGCCAAAAAATTTAGCCGTTAGGCGTAAAAATTGACAAATTTTAACCTTTAGTCGTAAAAAAAGTTTACCGTGAAAAATATATGGTAGAAACAATGGCAATGACAATGAATATTCTGGTAGAAACAATGGAAAGGTGTTAACCGTTAGCCGTAAATTGGCCAAAATTTTAACCGTTAGCCGTAAAAGCCATCACCCCATTGAGACCCTCTAGAAAAAACCTAATGGGTTATTTTCTTCAATTGGTCAAAGGATAAAAATTCTTTTTATGCAAAGACGTCTACAAAGTTTTGGAGAAAAAAAGGGAATAATGAGCATGACAATCGTGACAAGTGACCGTTTTGCGGCCAAATTAGCGTTATCGAGGAGTCCATTTTCCACGTCCAACTAACAGATGAATTTAAAAGTAGTAAGAATGCACTTCCGTTTAAAAGCTGCAGGAGAAGGGAAATATATACCAAATAAAAGTATAAAGGAATAAAACATTTAGTGAAGTAAGAGTCAATGATTAAATTATTTTGTTGGGAAGGTCTGGGTATTAGCGACATCTTATGAATAAACTCACAGTAAAGGAAAACATTCACCTTAGCGGTGCATAGCCTTACAGGCATTTAAAAAATGACGAGGCTGCTTCATAAGACTGGACGTAAATAATGATACACAGGACTAAATTTATGCAAAAAACATGACAAATTACTCGACATAAATTAAGTAACAATACACAATGATATAAACATGTACTTCGAGTACACAACGTAACTAATAAAACATATAAACACTCACAGGTAATTAAAACCTAGACGTGATACACACGGGAAATGGTATGACAATAGTTTCACAGTGATGATAGTGATAATATCGGTAACAATGATAGTGACAATAGTGATTAAACTCAAATGAGGTTGATCTTTAACTATATGTATGACTAAGGAGCATCGACCTACCGGAAGTCAATTCGCGGTTAAGTGGTGTCGTAATACTGGAAATCTGAATAAACCGTCCCTCTTGATGTGAAAATGTAATACCGGAAGTTGATTTTCAAGAAGTAGAAACTGTTCCTCAACCTGCTACGAGGCAGGGTTGAAAATGTTGTCGAATCGACTCTATTCGACTGGAATGGGACGATTCACCTCTTCTAAGGTCATACTATAATGCTGTTTGCCAAAGATTTAAACAATAATTAAGATAACAACTGAGTGCCGGGATAAGCTCTCTGATGGACCACGTGATACAACGGAACCATATGTACCAGTTTATTTACTTATTTATTTATGTTTTTATTTGGGACTTTTTAAAATATCGTAAATGTCGAGCAGTAAGCTTGTATCATTTATTATTTTTATTCACTGAGAAACACTTACACTTCACAGCACATGATGTTTGTAGAAATAAAGTCCAGTAGTGAAATAGCCACTAAATTGTCTCACTGCCTGATACAATTCCTCTGTAGTGCGCCAGCAAAGAGGATTATACAACATCACTTACAAAAATAAATTTATATTCGCTATTGAAAATTGAATTCCACAAACTTACTATCGAAGGAAATATCTTCGTTTTGGGGCTGGGCAAAACATCAGATTCGCGGAAAGGATGAAAAAACAAAAAAAATAGAGATGCACTAGATAGATAGATAGATAGATAGACTGTGTTTTATTAAAATTACATTGCAGATAAAACTGAATTGCGTAACTTCACATTAATTAATTGTACAAACTGTTTCTGCAACACATATTTATGAAACTTGTTGCCGCTCTGTCGGTCTTACAACGATTAAGATTGAAATTCCTCTGTTTCCTAAAATTGTAATTAGCCTGATAACTTTTTGGGATTAAAGAATGAATTTTGTTGTTTTTGTTTTCTAAAACTGATCGGAAAAGTGTCGATGTCAACTGTTCTTGGTGGGTTCTCAAGCTTGGGATGTTTGCTTGATCGAGGGCTTCTTTGTATGATGCTCCAGGGAAGATGCATGCAAGGGCTCTTTTCTGCACTCTCTCCAGATCGACTTGTAGATATTTCGGAAGTGCATGGTGGAACACTGGGCAGGCGTAGTCTAGGCAGGACCTGATGGTTGCGCAATAGATTGCTACAAGATCGATTGTAGGTACTTTAGCCCGCTTAAGTTGAATCAAAAAATAGTGTTTTGAGTTGGATTTCTTTATTATTTCTGTAATATGGTTGTTCCAAGTTAGAGTTGAATTAATATTGAGTCCAAGAAGTTTAACACACTGCACAGATTCAATTAGTTCCCCGTCCACGTTGGTTTTTGGAAATTGGGGGTATTGAGGGCTAAAGCTGATCAACAGTTCTTTGGTTTTTGCGCAATTCAATTGAAATAGATTTTCCTCAGACCAGGACTGTACTTGGTCAACTGCACTTTGCGCGTGACTAATCTTTCCTTTCGGGACGGTTTCTGATACCGTCGTATCGTCAACGTATTTCCACAGATTAAAATTGTCGAGCGAAACTGACAAATCGTTTATCATTAAAAGGAAAAGCCAGGGGCCCAGTTTGGTTCCCTGTGGTACTCCGGCAGGCACTTTGCTCCACTCAGAGAAACAGTCATTGCCAAGTTTAACTCTCTGAGACCTATTTGAAAGGAAGTCAACTATCCAGTTAATAACGCTCTTCGGAATGTCCAGTTGATTCAGTTTTGATATTAGGATGGACTGATCAATTAGGTCAAAGGCCTTTCGGTAATCAAAAAGAAGGACCCGAACTGACGCTCCGTTTCCGTCTGTTGCTTCAAGCCAATTGTGTATCATGCTTATGAGTGCCAGTACAGTGGATGATCCAGATACCGTTCCGAACTGATTTGCGTCCGCTACTTTTTCCACGGCCGGTTTAATGAAGTCAGAAACTATAAAATCCTCAGCAAGTTTTGATAACGCAGGTGTAATTGAAATTGGCCTTAGCTCCTTCTTGGGATCAGTCACTTGTTTTACCTTTGGGAGGGGTGTTATATTCGCCAATTTCCAAACTGACGGCAATTTTTGTTCTTTGTAGGAAGTGTTCAAAATGTCCGTTATGGGCTGTGCTAAAATTTCGGCGTATTCCTTTAGAACCCAATTAGGTATGCCGTCCGGGCCAGGAGCTTTGTGTTTGTTGAGGCGTTTCAGATTAATGTACACTCGATGTGTTGATATTTTAGGGAATTCGGCACCTTCTCCTGTAGGAAGGAGAACAGACGTGTTCTCACAGTTGATAGGCTGATAAGACTGGAGCGGTTCTAGAAGAGCTTCATTTATTGCACTGGCGATTTCTTGGGGGGACATGTTGGTGAATTGCTGTACATCGAGGGAGGACAGTAAATTGGGGTTTTGTTTTTTGGATCCACTCAGTTTATTTATCTCTTTCCACCACTGACGGGGATTCACACCTTTGAGATCTTGCACTTTTGAAGTATAGTAGGCTACTTTGCATAGTTTCCTTTCTCTATTGACAGCATTGCGGTAGAATCTGAAAACTGGACCCTTCTTGTTGGAATGAAATGCATTTTGACGCAAACGAATCAACTCCTTGAGTTTTATTGTCATCCAAGGGGCGTCCTTCGGGTAAACTTTAATCGACCTTTCTGGCATGATGTTATTTATGCCGTTTGTTATCAGTTCGTTGAAATTGCGGAGTTTTCCCTCACAGGAGCTTTGCATATTGATGCATGACCAGTCGACATTGCTGAGATAGCGGCCGAGACTTGTCTTCTTGCTTTCTCTCATATCCCTGATATTGATCTTTTTCCTGGTATGTTGGTTCAGTATCCTTTCCTTCGGCTTTACGATGACTGTGCTATGGTCTGACAGACCAAAGGGGGGAAAGCTCTCGGGCGTTGAGAAGTGATTGCCCATGTTTGTTAGTATTAGATCAAGCGTGGCCTGGCCTCTTGTGGGGAATTTAGACTTAATCATTGTTCATAATCCCTTGATAAGGTTCAATAGAAATGGTTTGAATCAATAATAAATATTTATGTAATATAAGAGGTGAAGAGGAACTAGGTTCCAGTCCTCACCAAATTACCCGCCTGTGAACTCAACTGGGCAATTGACTGCCAGCTTGGCTATAGGTCTTACAACCGACAGCCATGTTACGTTGATTATTCAAACAACAATATATTTTTCACAAACTTGGCTAACTTTTTTATCCGTCTTTATTTCACAAACTCGATCACTTTTTTTATTGTTATTGTTTATCTTTATTTCACTAAAGTATATTCTTATTTTCTTTGAGATAAAATACATATATAAGTCTCACGACTCACTCTTCTGAATCATTACCCGCCCTAATCTCTAAAAAATGAAGAGCAATCTTCAGTGAAGCATCTAAAGTCAGACCAAAATATCTGAGATAGTATAAGATGAAAAAAAAAGGTAGCTTCTGCAGTTGTAATTCAAATTATTTCACGTTACTTGTAAAAGATAAAAACTACTAACCGGCTGACTGCACATAGCAACTTGTTCTTCCATCCCTGACGTAACCAGGGCTACAAGAACAGTTGTATGAACTAATAGTGTTAATGGCTGTTCCTCTAAGGCAAGTGTGAACACTAACTGTGCATTCATCTACATCTGTGAAACATAAGAAGAAGACAAAATCTTCCTTGAGAAGAAAATATGGCTTTGGGCTGTTACAGTATTGAATTATCAGCCTTGTATATCAAAACTGCTCGATGCCTTTTCAACTAAAAGTAAAAAAGGGGACACTACTGTAGATGATGAAAGTCATATGTCCAAAATGAAGAGCTGACTAGGAAAATATGACAAAAGAGATATAATTGGGCAGATAACCTCCCAGATCAAATTTTTAGTTCTCCTTGCTGCCAAAAATACAAGTCTTATGATGTTAGTTCAGAGAATTTAGTATTGGATCAACTAATTATCCCCAAATTGATATTTTTCTTTCTTCTCATCCCTTATTTGGTTGATATTGTATTTTAGTTGGCTTGACCGAGTATTTTATATCCACCGTAATCTCATCGTCGTTTTGCCTTTGTTTTGTTTAGTTTTTACTTAAATTTTGTCTGTTTGTTTATTGATTTTTCTTGTTTTGTTAAAAGTCGTCCTCGGGCCCGTGCATTCCGATTACCACGCAATTCTCACCAAGCGATCAACCAGCGCTGGTTCCTTGTTGTCACGCTCTTTCAAAATCCCTCTCTCGCCAAACATTACGGTGTGCCAGAGAAGCCAAAAAATTGTTTGTGTTTTTCTTGAAGATGCAAACCATGGATCCGCTACATCGATCTGATCTAGATAATTTTTTTTTCAAATCAATTCACCCAGTAATAAAATCAGAACTGCCTGTTGAAGTAACAATTCGAAGGGTTATTAGCCTTGCTCGCCTCAATCTTCTATTCCAAAACTTTCAACCCTGTTTTAGTCTTCTATGAGAGGTTCACATCTGTCTATAGTGTCATATGTAGCTAGCAGTTTATAACGGCGTAAAAATGCACCTGGTTATTACTTCCGTATTACAATTGTTTATTTTTTTTTGTTCCTCGCCAAAAAAGGTGAACCCTCTCCTCCCTTGTCCGATTAACCCTTTAACTCCTATGAGTGACCAAAACAGAACTTCTCCTTACAATATCAACACCGAATCAAGCAGACAAGTTGGGAGAATAAAGGAGAAAACTAAATTAGGGGACTACAAGTTGATCCATTACCAAATTCTCCAAATTGAAATCATGAGTATTTTATGGCAGACCGTAGGGAGAATTACTAATGAGATCTTGGGAGTTATTGGGTTAAACCCCCTTCCCACTTGTACTCCTGATCGAAGTTCTAAGGTGATCGATCGATATTTTTACGATGTTCTTTTTAACTGGCTGTAAAAGGACTCTCAGTTCGGCCAAAGAACTCTCAGCTGTGGCACGTTGTATGAATGATTAAATTACAGAGGAGTGCTGTGAGTTGTCTGAAGTTGTTAAACGGAATAAAGTTGTGGTCGTTATTTCTAGTACTGAATATTTCGTACTCTCTTTTATCTCTAATCGTTTCCGTTCAGTCATTCTTTTTGTGTGGTGTACTCTGAAATTCGCACAATATCTTCCCACATCCAGTCGTAGGCTTGAACCCTCGACCTCCCACAAGGCAGTTCGGCGACATACAACCCAAAGAGGCGGCAGTTTAACGACACACCACACCAGCGGAAAAAAATTTGGAAGTTTAGATCATTGCGCGATACTCTGGATTAATGAAAATGAAAAACTAAGAAATGTCATGTGACGCCCAGTCCCAACTTGGCGTTCTAATAGTGAAATAGCATAGCTCCAAAATCGAATCGTGTATCACGAAATAAACAAACGATTTTCTGTTTCGAGTGCGATTAGCTCATATTCAGCTTCTTTAATACTGCTGGTGTTACCAAGTGCACCGTTTTGTTACACACGTGTGGGGCAAGTCACATTTTCACAGGAGTTAAGGTGAGGACAGAACAAGTTAATAGCGACCTAATGCAATTAATTAGATAAACGGGTATTGACTAAAGATACAAATAGAAATAATTTGAAACATGAGTCTAAAGAATGAAAGAAATATCGATCTTATTTACTCATCACGAACGTGGGAGAGAGAATGAATTCACTCGAGGATTCAAATCTTTGACCATCGGATTTTACGATCTGAAAGTCTGACCTCAGAGCCTTAATTAGAGCCTCGTTAATGAGCCAGGACATACGCACTGTTTATATACGCACACTGCTAAGATCTGAAATGTGGTTAAGTGTCATGTTTGAAAATAGATAAAGAAAGAAAGTGAATTTTGAGCTCCATTGTCGAATGAAAAATATTCAAAAATCTAAATCTGCAGGTCAAGACATAAATTCCTCCGAACAGGCTAGATTTTTTCTCTTTTACACACTCGTGAAAATAATCAAAATCGCTCTTTCTCCGACAACCGAGAAAAAAAATTAATCAGTTTAAACTACAAAATTATTTCTCAATGCTGACATATAGATTATCATCATGAAGAGATCTTAAGGTAGTTTATTTACATACCCATGAAGAATCTATGAAACTAAACATTACCACGAGTTTATCAACTGATATTCTATTGATATTACTGATTCCAATACCATGTGTGCCGTTTGTCTCACATGCACCTCAGTAAATAGCCTCAGTTAATGAATTCGAACGCGTCAGAAAATGCTGGGCTCAGAGAGAGAGAGAGAGCTAGGAAAAACTGATTGAAAACATTCAATTCGTAAAATTCCTGCAATATGCACTGAGGTTTTCTATGCACAGAGATGCATGGAATTTCCAGGTGGAGAATACTTTTATAACCTCAGCAGATATTTCTCTAGGAAGAGTACATATGGTATTCTGAGTTTAATGTAATCAAAACCCCAAACGATTTGATTCTCTTCTTCGTTAGTTACGACGAGAAGTCGAGTATCCGTCCTGGAAAAGAGCTTTCTTGGAATTTAATGCGGCTTTCTTAAGGTGAGGAAAGCTAATGAAATAATGAATAGCATATTGTAATCGAAAGAAGGGGAAAATTGTGAAAAAAATATTCAAGACTACTATATTATTTATGGTATTTCTTTAAATTTATATCTACCTCCGATTATAAACCATGATATGCAACTTGTTCTCACAAAGTAGATTTCAATGCAATATTCAGCCCAAAAAAATTATAATCGTTCAGAACAGAAAAATGTATCTCATAAAAGGAAGTATCTTGATGTAAACAAAATACTTTCTACATGTGAGAGGCAGTTAGTGATGGGTGTCCTTTTAATCTTGTTGGGACTCAACTGCGTGTGAAATCAAATGCAAATCAGGATCTGTTTCTTGGAAGGAAGGAACACATTTCATTGTTTGAAAAATAATCGTATTGGGATGAGATCTATATAGCACCATCATATTTGACTAGAGATTTTTTTCACTTTTGACTTCAAACATCCTAAGTGCAGAATTGGCGGGAAGAAGGTATAAGTTCACAGTTCTTATTTTTAGTAACTTTACGAAGTTGTCACGGCAAAAGCGGAAAATGAAAATTGGAGAAGATCGTAACGCTTTTTTCAAGGAAAGTTGTTAAAAAAAATTTGTCATATAAACTGCATTGATTTATATCGCCAATCAGCTGCTTACACGTCACTCGCCTTTCGCGCCACTTTGTCAGGGGGATGAAGGAATATCAAATTCTCATTTTTTAGTATAGTCCACTTTTTTTTGTAAGTAAAGTACTATAGTGTTTGTCTAATAAACAAAATAATTCATGGTTTCTTGTAAATATGGAGCTACCCTTCTCATCATCACCTCCATATCTCACGATTGGACACGGCAAACGAGTAAGATTCGAGGTGATCACTCGAAGAAAAATGATATTGGTACGATATGTAACTCACGGTTTGAAATCATTCTTTTTGACTCAGTAATGGCAGGAGTGTCCTGCTTTGAGGAGAAAAAGGAATTGCGCGTGTTTTCCACTGAGAGGGAAATGGCTGAATTTAAATCACGGAAGGAAATAATCGTCACGCAAAAACATTTAAACAAATAGTAATAAAAAATAAAAACAAACAAACAATGACTTTCTTGAAATAGAAAAGGAAGTTTTGATCAGGACACTGGGCATGAAAAGAGACTAGTAAATGTTTTAAACGGGTGAATATAGAATAATTCATGTTTTCATCGATATTGTTGTGAAACAAAACATTGTTCTTGATATTTTCAGGGATGTAGAGATAGCAAAAAGCATCGTTTGGAGAAAGGGAGCTTCAGAGGAAGACAGTTTAACAGGTACGATTCAATTTTTAAATTCCAGTTTATGAGGGCTGTTTAGAGCTCATGTTTTTTAAAATGTAAGCGCGTAATCTAATGTTCCTTGCGCCTAGAAACAATTGGATTTAATTTCAATCGAGTTTTCTTGATTTATGTTTACTGTTGTCAGATATGAAATATTTCACTTACATAATGCTAAAAATTTCATTGGTTTCTCTCATACGATTAATAATGGTAATAGGAGCGAGTGGAGTCCAACTCAGTCTGTAATCTCACAAAATCGGACGACTGCGAAGCGAGAGTCAGATTTGTCAATCACGAGTATGATCTTGGGAGTTAAAAAGTTAACAGTGTGTGATCGCACGTGATGAGAGCGTGACAGAGCTGAATGACCTGTTGTACTTAGAACTCTTGTCAATATCAAAACCAGCCAATATTTCGCGAAAACGAAACGAAGCGTGAAGTAAAATAAAACAAAACAAAGCAAACGAACAAAAATGCAATGAATTTCTACGAAAAAGATCTTTAGATCGCGGCAGCAGTTTTGATGTCGCAAAATTCGCTATTTATTGTAATGTGATAGTATTATAGATTCGCATGGAACAAAAAAAATTACATCTACACTGCACGCAGTAAACTTATCATTTACATGTATGTCTTCACATGTTAAGATATCAACGTCGTCATGATAATCGGATCTATAAACATTACGGTAATACTTTCCGGGACGGCTTTTATCTACGAACGTTTCTAAGATTGAATTCAACTTTAAAAAAAGGGAAGCATTTCTTGTAACAAGATTTTGTCAAATTTTAATGTCCGAATTAGAGGTGGTTTTTCGACGAGGTGAGTTTCGGTGCGGTAGATCTCTCCCGCGCTGCTCGGTGCTTTTAAAATGTGTTTCAAAATTATATATGTTTCAAGTTTAATCTCGATATCTATATGATACATAGGATGATACATATTCACTGCTTGATAAAGATTTATCTATGATCTTCTCGAGTTTGAATATTTCATCGAAAGAGTGAGCGATATTATCAACACTCGATGGTAAATTTCGTATCCTTGCGCGTGTATGTAAAACCGCTATTAACATGTGCATTACTGACTAAGCATGAGATAGAGATGGCCAAGTTTCTTCTCTGCATTCTTAAGGACCTTGAGAATAAGAAATTGTTGCATGGATAAAAAGAAGAATTACTTCCAACATAAGATGCCCCTCGAGCTGTTCTTCGTTTGGACTAAACACGTATCTTTGACTCCGCTGTAGCCAAAACCGCCGGAAAAACCTGAATGTTCAGTCATGTGACAAAAATAAATGGTCTAGCTATGTTATTTAACCGACTTCAATAATTTTTTTTGTTGTTGTTTTTTTTTTGTGGGATGTTAGCGGGAATTAAAAAACAACACATTTCGCGCTCTTGGGTTAAGAAATTGGAGTAACGTGATAAAAAGCTAACAAAAGTGAAATTTTAAGGATAGAACCACAATGACAACCAATTCTTTATTACGTATGAAAGCGGAACCTCGCCGACGTCGCTATTAATCATTTTAGTTCTTAGAAGTCCTGCGAACATTATTCGACCTCCTTCGCAAAACTTGTAGACATTCATAGGAACTAAATATTTGTCTTCAACTATTCAAACTACATATCCACAAGGTTGTTACTCATACGAATTATTGAACATGTACGAAAACGAAACCTCGCCAACGTCACGGTTAATTATTTTGGATTCTTGAAAGCTTGTGAGCATCATTCGACTTCCTCTTCGAAAATTGGCACAATAAAAACATAGATCTTGACTGGAAGTAAATTTTTTTGGTCTTGAGCAATTCAAGTTACGTATCCTCTAGGTGGTAAGTCGTGTTATTTCTAACCGATTTTCGGTCAGAAATCGGTTTTAGTAGATATTTCCCGAATATCCCCTTCAAAATCGTACAGGAACAGACTATTTATTATTTACTTTCTCCGACATAATTTTTTATGGGCCAGCCACTTTCAGTTTTTTATATTTTATAAGCGCCTTCAAAAGAAAGTTTATGGAATCTTCTGTAGCTTTGTGGAAATTGTTACACATGCGCTTTATGAAATAACTGAAACCTTTGGTGGATAGGTGTGTCTGAGTGACGGTATATGAAAGCAGTTCTTTACGTAATAGGCCGGGGGGAAGGGTGTTGGTAGAGTTCGTGACAGTTACGCAAAACCTCGCTTGTGTTTGCCTTAATGATTCAGTAGTGAGTACTTGGACCCTTGACAGTTAATGCCAACTTTATACTTAAAACGAACTTTTAGGTTAAAAGAGCCTAGTGGTTCGCAAAAAAAAAAAACTTTAATGATGATAATAAAATTTAAAAAAAAGGTTATCCATGCATTATGTTTAAGTAAAATATACTAACTGTAAGGAGTCTTAGGTGTCTTTAATCATCACCAGTTTGAGTTTATCGGTTGAAATATTGGTCGAAAGGCTTTCCTTCTACGTCCAATTAAGTCAAAACAGCGGAACGTGACTCGAGCTGTCACGCCATCACGATAGCGTGACAGAGGAAACTTTGGGACTTTTATTTTTTTCTCGACGTTCTCTTTAGATTACTTTCATTTCAGTCTCCTTCTTTGATTTGTAACCATGATTTATAGCGCATTAAAATCGACTCCATTTATCTCCAGCTATGGCAGAAAGTAATCTCCTAACAACTGGGGAAGAACTGGACTTGAACAATGAGCCTCCAGTCACAGGTGAGAGAAGAAGACCGTTATATGATAGTTTTGAAGTGGTTGTTAGGCCTTTTGGTCGAATAGTTAAGTATATCTTTAATCATGTGCACTTATCTTTGAAACATTTACACTTAAAGGTATTACGGAATCTAATAAATAGGTTGGTATTCTGGGTGACGAGGATACTGCGCATGTTGGAATTGCTCATAGTTGTGATCACTGAAAAGATCGATATATTTTCCGCTTGGTAATTTCAGCGACAGAGAAAAGCCAATTTACGTCAAGTGATTCAAAACTGGAGATATACGATGACCCTTCAAGAGGTGAGACAAAAAGGGGAAATAATTTTTTTAAGGCGACCCAGTGTAGTTTTTGAAATAGTTATATAAAAAATTTCTACCGCTCTGGGAATAACTTGCTGAGAGTCAATAAGTTTATCTTTGCAAGTAGAGCACTCATGGTCGAACATAAACCAAGGTGATTTGGTCACCACGAAAATGTTAATTTCAAGGGACGTGAAAACCAAAACTTTTTACCGAATTTAATTGTTCTGCCTAATATTCTAATCATTGTTGAAACACACATTTTCGTTCCATTTTTGTACATTTAATCATGTTTTCTATATTCTTGACAAGTTTTGAGATTGATAAGAATAGTAAAGGTCTGCTTCGTTATCTAGAAATTGCTAAAGAACTGAGAAACCAGGCCGGAGAAGGAAGACGTTATGGCAATGTCGGCAACGCTTATCATGGTCTAGGACAACTCAAAGCAGCAATCGAGTACCACCAACGTCATCTAGAAATTGCTAAAGAAGTGGGAGACAAGACCGGAGCAGGAATCAGTTATGGCAATCTTGGCAACGCTTATCAAAGTCTAGGAAAATTAAAAACAGCAATCGAGTACCACAAACGTCGTCTTGAATTTGCTAAAGAAGTGGGAGACAAAGCCAGGGAGGGAAGAAGTTATGGCAATCTCGGCAACGCTTTTCAAGGTCTGGGACAGTTCAAAACAGCAATCGAGTACCACAGCCGTTGTTTAAGAATTGCAAAAGAAGTGAGGGACAAGGCCGGAGAGGGACAAAGTTATGGCAATCTCGGCAAGGCTTATCAAGGTCTACGGCAATTCAGAACAGCAATCAAGTACTATCAACATTCTCTGGAAATTGCTAAGAAACAAGGAGACAAGGCTGGGGAGGGACGAAGTTATGGCAGTCTCGGCAACGCCTATCATGGTCTAGGACAGTTCCAAATAGCAATCGAGTACCACAACCGTTATCTAGGAATTGCTAAAGAAGTTGGAGACAAGGCCGGAGAGGGACGAAGTTATGGTAATCTCGGCAACGCCTATCATCGTCTAGGACAGTTCAAAACAGCAATCGAGTACCAGCAACGTCATCTAGAGATTGCTAAAGAAGTGGGAGATAAGGCCGGAGAGGGACAAAGTTATGGTAATCTCGGCAACGCCTATCATGGTCTAGGACAGTTCAAAACAGCAATCGAGTACCAGCAACGTCATCTAGAGATTGCTAAAGAAGTGGGAGATAAGGCCGGAGAGGGACAAAGTTATGGCAATCTCGGCAAAGCCCATCAAGGTCTAAGACAGCTCAAAACAGCAATCGAGTACCATCAGCATTCTCTGGATATTTCTAAGAAAGAGAGAGACAAGGCTGGAGAGGGACGAGGTTATGGCTGTCTCAGCAACGCCTATCATGGTCTAGGACAGTTCAAAACAGCAATCAAGTACCAGAAACATTATCTAGAAATTGCTAAAGAGGTGGGAGACAAGGCTGGAGAGGGACAAAGTTATGGCAATCTCGGCAATGCTTATCGAGGTCTAGGACAGTTCGAAACAGCAATCGAGTACCACAACCGTCATCTTGAAATTGCGAAAGAAGTGGGAGACAAAGCTAGAGAGGGACAAAGTTCTAGCAATCTCGGCAATGCTTATCAAGGTCTAGGAAAGTTCCAAACAGCAATCGAGTACCACAACCGTCATCTAGGAATTGCTAAAGAAGTTGGGGACAAGGCCGGAGAGGGACGAAGTTATGGTAATCTCGGCAACGCCTATCATGGTCTAGGACAGTTCAAAACAGCAATCGAGTACCAGCAACGTCATCTAGAGATTGCTAAAGAAGTGGGAGATAAGGCCGGAGAGGGACAAAGTTATGGCAATCTCGGCAACGCCCATCAAGGTCTAAGACAGCTCAAAACAGCAATCGAGTACCATCAGCATTCTCTGGAAATTTCTAAGAAAGAGAGAGACAAGGCTGGAGAGAGACGAAGTTATGGCAGTCTCGGCAACGCCTATCATGGTCTAGGACAGTTCAAAACAGCAATCAAGTACCAGAAACATTATCTAGAAATTGCTAAAGAGGTGGGAGACAAGGCTGGAGAGGGACAAAGTTATGGCAATCTCGGCAATGCTTATCGAGGTCTAAGACAGTTCGAAACAGCAATCGAGTACCACAACCGTCATCTTGAAATTGCGAAAGAAGTGGGAGACAAAGCTGGAGAGGGACAAAGTTCTAGCAATCTCGGCAATGCTTATCAAGGTCTAGGAAAGTTCCAAACAGCAATCGAGTACCACAACCGTCATCTAGAAATTGCGAAAAAAGTGGGAGACAAGGCTGAAGAGGGACAAATTTATGGCAATCTTGGCAATGCTCATCAAGGTCTAGGACAATTTGAAACAGCAATCGAGTACCATCAACGTCATCTTGAAATTGCTAAAGAAATGGGAGACAACGCCGGAGAGGGAATCAGTTATGGCAGTCTCGGCAACGCTTATCAAGGTCTGGGACTGTTCAAAACAGCCATCAAGTGCCATCAGCATTCTCTGGAAATTGCTAAAAAAGAGGGAGACAAGTCTGGAGAGAGACGAAGTTATGGCAATCTCGGCAACGCCTATCATGGTCTAGGACAGTTCAAAACGGCAATCGAGTACCAGCAACGTCATTTAGAGATTGCCAAAGAACTGGAAGACAAGGCCGGACAGGGAATCAGTTATGGCAATCTTTGCAACGCTTATCATGGTCTAGGAGAGTTCAAAACAGCAATTCAGTACCACAACCGTTATATAGAAATTGTTAAAGAGGTGGGAGACAAGGCCGGAGAGGGAAGAAGCTATGGCAATCTCGGCAACGCTTATCAAGGTCTAGGAGAGTTTGAAACAGCAATCGAATACCACAACCGTTATCTAGAAATTGCTAAAGAGGTGGGAGACAAAGTCGGAGAGGGAAAAAGTTATGGCAATCTCGGCAACGCTTATCAAGGACTAGGACTGTTCAAAACAGCCATCAAGTGCCATCAGCATTCTCTAGAAATTGCTAAGAAAGAGAGAGACAAGGCTGGAGAGGGACGAGGTTATGGCAATTTGGGCAACGCCTATCAAGGTCTAGGACAGTTCAAAACAGCAATCGAGTACCAGCAACGTCATTTAGAGATTGCCAAAGAACTGGAAGACAAGGCCGGACAGGGAATCAGTTATGGCAATCTTGGCAATGCTTATCATGGTCTAGGAGAGTTTGAAACAGCAATCGAGTACCACAACCGTTATCTAGAAATTGCTAAAGAGGTGGGAGACAAGGTTGGAGAGGGAAAAAGCTATGGCAATCTCGGCAACGCTTATCAAGGTCTAGGACAGTTCAAAACGGCAATCGAGTACCAGGAACGTCATCTAGAAATTGCTAAAGAAGTAGGAGACAAGGCTGGAGAGGGACGAAGTTATGGCAATCTCGGCAACGCTTATCAAGGTCTAGGACTGTTCAAAACAGCCATCAAGTGCCATCAGCATTCTCTAGAAGTTGCTAAGAAAGAGAGAGACAAGGCTGGAGAGGGACGAGGTTATGGCAATCTCGGCAACGCCTATCAAGGTCTAGGACAGTTCAAAACAGCAATCGAGTACCAGAAACGTCATTTAGAGATTGCTAAAGAACTGGAAGACAAGGCCGGACAGGGAATCAGTTATGGCAATCTTGGCAATGCTTATCATGGTTTAGGAGAGTTTGAAACAGCAATCGAGTACCACAACCGTTATCTAGAAATTGCTAAAGAGGTGGGAGACAAGGTCGGAGAGGGAAAAAGCTATGGCAATCTCGGCAACGCTTATCAAGGTCTAGGACAGTTCAAAACGGCAATCGAGTACCAGGAACGTCATCTAGAAATTGCTAAAGAAGTAGGAGACAAAGCTGGAGAGGGACAAAGTTATGGCAATCTCGGCAATGCTTATCAAGGTCTAGGACAGTTCGAAACAGCAATCGAGTACCATCAACGTCATCTGGAAATTACTAAAGATGTGGGAGACAATGCTGGAGAGGGAATCAGTTATGGCAATCTTGGCAACGCTTTTCAATGTCTAGGAGAGCTCAAAACAGCAATCGAGTACCACAACCGTTATCTAGAAATTGCAAAAGAAGTAGGAGACAAGGCCGGAGTGGGAAGAAGCTATGGCAATCTCGGCATCGCTTATCAAGGTCTAGGGAAGTTTAAAACAGCAATCGAGTATCAGCAACGTCATCTAGAAATTTTGAAAGAAGTGGGAGACAAGGCTGGAGAGGGAATCAGTTATTGCCATCTCGGCAGAATTCTTCTCGGTCAAAGAAAGTTTAAAAGGGCAATTGAGTCGTACCAACGTCACCTAGAAATATCCAAAGAAGTAGGAGACAAGGCTGGAGAGGCATGCTCACTCGGTTCTCTCGGTATAAGTTTCGAGTGCCAAGGAGATCCCATGAGGGCCTTTACCTACTATTACTCGAGTGTAGAGGTGTATGATGATATCAGGGCCGGTCGTCAATTTCAAGATACGTGGAAGATTTGCTATCGTAATCAGCACCAAAGTGCATACAAAGGTTTGTGGCGTATAAGCCTCATTCAAGGTAAAGTTGTGAACGCTCTTCTTGCCGCAGAAAAAGGACGTGCTCAAGCTCTGAGAGATCTCATGGACGCAAGATATCAGCCTGAAGATACTTCCAGAAGGAGCGGTTCGTACCTTTCCCTGAGTTCTGTTCCATCAAGCACAGTTTTCATAGCTATCAGTGGACCGTGCGTTTACTTCTGGGTTTGCCTCAGTGAAGATAATATCCAAATGAGAAAGATTCACGTGAACAATTATAAGTGTGAAGATGAATTGGAATCTTTCATCCAGCTACTGAACAAAACTGCCCTTATGTAGAATTTTAGGGGAGATGCTGTCACACGCGGAAATCCTTCAGCTGATTCGCCAAAAGAGGATCAAGTGGCCAAAGATATGATCCGAGATGATGTGAGGTACTCACAATCAAGTGCTCTGCAGAAGCTTCGTGACATCATCGTCAGTCCTATCGCTGATCTGATCGAAGGCAACGAGCTAACTGTCGTTCCGGAGGGGCCATTTTGCCTTGTACCTTATGCCGCATTGGAGGACTCGAGGTCATCGTGTCTAAATGATTCTTTCACAATTCGTGTGCTTCCGTCCTTGACGACCTTACAACAAATACATGATTGCCCAGCTGACTTCCACGCGAAGAGTGGTGCATTGCTGGTTGGCGACCCATGTTTCAGAGATATCATCTACCAGGGAAGACGTTTAGTGCAACTTCCGGGAGCAAGAAAAGAAGTGGAGATGATTGGACGCATACTCAATCATTTCCCTCTCACTGGAGAAAAGGCTACAAAAGATGAGGTGTTAAAACGAATGTCATCAGTGGCGTTAGTGCACATAGCAGCGCACGGTAAAATGGAAACTGGGGAAGTCATCTTGGCACCAAACACTACGAGGAAGAACTCTCAGCCAGAAGAAAAAGACTATCTACTGACGATGAAAGATGTCCTAGAAGCTGGGCTGCGGGCTCGACTGGTTGTACTGAGTTGTCCTCACAGTGCTCGTGGGGAGGTCATGGCCGAGGGTGTGGTCGGCATCGCACGAGCATTTTTGGGTGCCGGTGCCAGATCTGTTGTGGCAACCTTATGGGCAATTGATGACGAGGGAACCCTGGAGTTCATGAGTTTCTTCTACGATGCACTTGCTAAGGGCAAGAAGGCAAGCGAAGCTCTCCAGCAGGCCATGAAGTGTATGAGAGAAATCGAAAAGTACGAGGAGGTGAAGTACTGGGCACCATTTGTACTCATTGGTGATGACGTCAGCCTGGATTTCAAGGAAATTCAGACTCTGAACCATGTAATTACTCTGTTTATAACATTTTTTCAATACCAAGTGACATAAATCAAAATTATAGTTGTTGTATGTTGTTTTTCTTTCAATGGAGTTAGGAATTTTTGGTTGCTCGAGCAAATTGAGATGAAATGCAGTCGCTGCAACATTTACGATGATAACCACGATAAGAATGAAAAAAAGATAAGATTTTCTCTATAACTATCCAGTTTTCCGGTGTATTGTTTAATTTTGCATAGCCAAGGAAAACACTCGATGGCAACTCAACGATCCTTCCTAAATTTTTACTCTTACTTTTCAGCTGAGGCAGTGAGCATTGCAACTATATCAGAACAAGGACCAAACCCGTGGAAGTTAACGATGATATTTGGATCAGAAAGCAGTAAGCTACTGATGAAAACTTTGTCAAGAGTCTTCTTTTTAAAGCAGGGAGAGTCAACAGATGGCCAAAGAAAAAATCAACGAGAGTCCTTAACGATCTCTATTGTTTCAAAACTTGACTTGTCACCCGTCTGAACTGTTCTTACGAGCTTGAAGGATTTTGGATACTCTAAAGGAAAAGAACTTTCAAATGTTTTGATCCTTAATATCTTACTCAAACTGATTTTCGTGTAATTTTTCTTTTAATGGGATGTCTTGAAATTATCATGACCAGCAATATAGAAAGTTATATTTTTAATCTAACATGGACGTTAATGTGGGCGTCACATTAACGTCAAAGTTGAGACTCTTTAAGGTGATTTCCAGATATTTTTTTACAGATTTTTTCTCGATCGGTTTTTGCCAGATGACTGATATAGAGCTATTACAACCATATCCATAGACCTTTGAGAATAATAGGTTGTCTGATTGCTCGAGTATGTTAGTTAGTTTTCTGTCATAAACTTCTTTGAGGATTTTTTCTTAGGCATTGCTTATCAAAGCTCTTTTTTTTTGTATCAGAAATATTGTTTTTCAGGACTTAAAATAACAGATTTTGACCTTTATGGCCCGGATTTAATCTTACTCTCACCAATATCTAGACTAAGTTTTCCTTTACGTTTGAATGCGATAAGTTGTGCTCATTGTTCAAGCATCACGATGCATTCTAGATATACTGTTAAAATTAATAGCACAACAGCGAAACTAGGATTTAAAAAGGGTTATGTTTCCATCTATTGGCCGATTTCACAATTGTGCATTATACAAGGCATCGATAGAAGCTCAAACTGTGCGAGAAAGCTGAAGCCTAGTGATGTACTTAGTCACTCCTAATTAGTTGTTTACCTATTTCGTAAGTTCAATAAAGAAGCATTAGAATGTCAAAAATGAGGGAAGTCATTTGACATTTTGTTGGAGGGGAGGAGTAAGTCAATGACAAAATTAAGAAAATTTCTGGCGACGATCACTTTGAATAGCGCGCGCTTACGTGTTATTCGTTAACCTTTTTACTTCCAAGATCTTATAAGTAATTCTCCTTTCTGTCTCCCAGTCAATTCCTTTGGTGTTAGTTAGGAGAATTCGGGTTTGGATCGACCTATAATCCCTAATTAAAACTTTTCTTTATTCTCCTCTCTTGTCTTCTTGATATTTTCTTGATATTGTGAGGAGAAATTCTGTCTTGGTCACTCATGGAAGTTAAAAGGTTAATGAATGCCTGAACCCAAGGCTATCTGTGACAGAAGACTGAACTTTTCGTTAAACTCATGGACCGGCCTATAATGAGGTGACATGCAAGATTTGGAATCTAAACAGTTTTTAGAAGGTGGCGCTTTAAAGGGTAAAAAGAAAAAACCGACAAAACACAACGTAGAAAAAATAAGTGAACCAAGGATGAACCTGGAAGAGACCTGTGTAAGGACAGCGCTGTCACTTGGATTTTAAGCGATTTTAAATCTGGCCTGCAGAACAGGCGTATCTCAGTTGCGTTTTGCAATCGACCACAGGGAAGCGCTCAAAGTGGCGCGAGCGCGAGTCCTTTGCTTTTAAAAGACAGTTAACCAGACCCGAAAAGTCAGGAAACTCTAACAGTGTGACCAGTATGACCAAACCCTGCTAGTTAAAACAGCGGCTGTGTAAATCATTTCCGTAGGAATAGGGGTCCGAGGGAGCTTGGGTCCCATCCCCCCACGCACTTTATTGGAAAAAAGGAAGTAGAAAATGCCCTAGCCCCGGTGTACGAGGCTGTTACAGTAGAAATAACAATAGAAAAATGCCCTAGCCCCAGTGTACGAGGCTGCTAGAGTAGAAATAACAATAAAAAGAAAAATGAACTAGCCCCAGTGTACGAGGCTGTTACAATAGAAATAACAATAAAAAGAAAAATGCACTAGCCCCAGTGTACGAGGCTGTTACAGTTGAAATAACAATAAAAAGAAAAATGAACTAGCCCCAGTGTACGAGGCTGTTACAGTAGAAATAACAATAAAAAGAAAAATGAACTAGCCCCAGTGTACGAGGCTGTTACAGTTGAAATAACAATAAAAAGAAAAATGCACTAGCCCCAGTGTACGAGGCTGTTACAGTTTAAATAACAATAAAAAGAAAAATGAACTAGCCCCAGTGTACAAGGCTATTACGGTAGAAATAACAATAAAAAGAAAAATGAACTAGCCCCAGTGTACGAGGCTGTTACAGTTTAAGTAACAATAAAAAGAAAAATGAACTAGCCCCAGTGTACGAGGCTGTTACAGTAGAAATAACAATAAAAAGAAAAATGAACTAGCCCCAAGGTTGCTGGGAAGTGACAATATTTTTATCCCTCAATCAGTGCTCCAAAATGCGCCAAATATATTTAGAACGTGTTCCTGACTCACCATGTTACCAGTAGTCCCTCCTTCATTCCTAAATTGGTTTCTTCTGTCCTGGTAAATTATTTAGCAGTACATCTCTATTAATACATTTCAACACGACCTGAGGGAGTGAGTATAAAGTTTTAATTACCTCTCCCTAACTGTAAATGCGTGACTTTCGAACTTGCGTGACATTTGCGTTACAGTTGGCCTTTGTGCCATTTGATTCCTTTAAATAGTTTTTCTCGCCCGCTTTCATTAATCGCCTGTTCATCCAAAGTTAATTTATAAAGTGTGATTTCAAGCCACCGGCGTATAGGGACTGATATGTAAGTTGTTTTCGCTTTTTTGTTGTTTATCTCGTTTCGAGCAAGCTCTTTCGTCCTTATTTGTATGTATATTTTGTGTTTACCGTAGCATTTGGTTCATTTATTAGTTCCTTTATTATGTTAGATTCATTTACGCTGTTAAGTCGCCACGTGTTTAATTGAATACAATCTATTATATAAGTCCCTTTTTTTAATTCGTTTACAGTTTACGAGATTGATTAAAGTTATGTCCCTGTAATATATTCCCTGGATTTGGTTGGCATTTTTCTCCGGTCACGATTTTCTTGGTATTTCATCGAGCCTTGATGTTCGTTTGCCGCAACACTAACTGCGTCAGGATTGTGGGCAGCTTTGTAGTCACCTTCGTAAGCTCGAGGGTTTATATCACAGGACGAATTTTAAAGATATTGGAGTTAAAAGTAATGATTTCCCTAGTTTATGGCTAGACTAAGTTTTCTTCTCCGTTTTCTCATACATTTTCGGCGTATCAAAAAATTGGACCTGATCTGCCCACCGTAGGGTAGTTTACATCGATTTGTCATGTTACCACTTACATTCTTGATGAAAAATTGAGCGCGAAGAGATTACAAACGAAAAGGTTGTTTTATGAAATATAATCTGTTTAGTTCATAAAGTCTACTTGAAAAAATGCTTGTGACATTTTGCCTCGAAATTTCGACTGATACGACTTGTCATGTATTTGAGGTGAGAGCTTTTTGCGTGCGATGGCTGTGCGCTAATAGTATGTTAAAAAAAGTATTAAAAAAGTACTGTAGCATACGTTTACATGTATTCAGCCAACGCGCTGTGTTTATCGGAAATCGACTCTTAAACAGGATGCGAGATGTCACTCATTAGCTTATTGAATAGTATCTTTTCTCATCTGGAGGAGAAGCGAATTCTCAACGCGTGGGAAATTGGCGCACGGTCAACAAGAACTGATCCTCTCGCGCATACCCGTCGACTGTCGTGTTGACGTTTCCGTAAAGGGTAAAAAAGCTGACGTTTCGAGCGTTAGCCCTTCGTCAGAGCGATTAGAGGAATTGTGGGTTGTGTGTGGATTTATATGTAGAAAGTGGAGCTACGCCATTGGTGGGAATATGGTGACGAGAATACAGGAATAAATTAGTTGAATGAAAAGCGCTCGTTGATTCCGTGGGGATTAAGGGTGCCGATTTGGAATATAAATTTTTGTTCTAGTGTTTTGCGGCTTTCCGAACTGCCTAGATGTAAGGAAAGGCCGCAAACTGCCATATGCTGTTTAGAATGATAAGGAAGATTAAAGTGTCTAGCGACTGGTTTGGATGCGTCCTTGTCATTTCTTTCCACATCGCGAAGGTGTTCTCGGAATCGGTCACCCAGTCGTCTTCCTGTTTCGCCGATGTATAACTTATTGCAATAAGTGCAAGTTATGCAATAAATAACATTGGCGGAGGTACACGTAAAGTGATCAATGATCTTAATGGATCTTTTGGGTCCCGATATTTTCTCTACGTTGTGAATGAAAGGACAAGTTATGCATCGTGAGCGAGCGCATTTAAAAGTTTATGTAGTTACGACTCTGATTTTGCCGAAAAATCAGAGGTAATGTGCCAGTTTTTCGATAAACGCGGCTATCCTGTTTCTGTCGTTCAAGCGGGCTACCACCGTGCCAACAAAACGATCGACAGGCAGCACTACAAACGGCCGAGAAGGAGAACACTGACCGCATTCCATTTACTCTTACATTTCACCATCACAACCACGCAGTTAAATCTATCATTCTTAAAACTTTTAAATTACTCCAAAACGATTCAGAGACTGGCACTATCTTTTCGCAACCCCCACTTATTTCATTCAAACGTGACAAAAACATCTTAGGTAACTTTTTAGTCAGGATTTCATTTCAAACCAATGACCAATCTGGAACTTTCCTCCAGCTCCACTTTCTACATATAAATCCACACACAACCCACAATTCCTCTAATCGCTCTGACGAAGGGCTAACGCTCGAAACGTCAGCTTTTTTACCCTTTACGGTGGCTAATTTACGTTTTCAACCCAGTTGTTAACACTAAATTACCTGCTATACTCTCCCACCGACGCAGCACCACAGTTTCTTTAGAAACTTACCCCTTTATTCGACTGTCGTGTTGGTTTGAATACGTAGTCTATCACCGCTGGCCAACTTGATCTCTTTCACCGACTGTCCCATCCTCCAAGCTCCTTGCGATTATTAAACCTTTACCTCCCGTGAGTGACCAAGAGAGAAATTCTCCTTACAATATCAATACAGTAACAAACATAGATATCAAGCATGAGAATAAAGTAAAATATCAATAAAGGAATTATTAGTTGCTCTAATACCAAATTCTCTAAATTGACATTATAAGAAATGTATGACAGATAGTAAAGAGAATTACTAATGAGATCTTGGAAGTTTGAGGGTTAAGATCCTAAAAAAAAAAACTAGGAATCAATAATATTATTTTTACCAGTAAATCCAATGGAGTCAAAAGAAAAGGACAACAAATTAAAACAGAAAAAATAAAACAACAACAACAACGTAAGCGGCGCCAAAAGATTTGTTTCATTCCTTTCGTTCGACTGTTTATAAGCTAGCCCGTGGGAACAGAAACAACAGACGTAGAAGGCTAGGAACTTTATTTTTCTCATCAAATGCAACAAAGACCATTCACAAAACACAGCTTTCAAAAGCTTCTTCGCTTTAGGATCAGTGTTAAGTTTCCATTTTTTTTTCTTAGCCCTAAATTGATTTTGCGTTATTATAATAGGTTTAAAATAATATAAAAAGACAAAATATCACGTGCAATGACAATTTCAGTTTAACAGTCCAAGGTCACTGGATTCCACTGGATCAGAATAGAGCAATGGTTTCCTTTCATCATCCGTTGTGCCCTCTAAGGAATGAGGCCTTGACGATGACTCGCATTCCAACACCGTCACTGCCTTTGAAGACATCAGACTCACGTAACTCAGAAGTACGGGAAGAAACCCGAGACCATGCAGCGCGCCGATCAAAACAACGCCGAGAAAGTAGAATACCTAAGCGGAAAAGGTTAAAGTTAAGGTTAGAATTTATTTTACATTGACGCTTACTTACGGCTTGATTAGGGGCTTGCACTTAGAAACGGCCGAGGTGTGATCTAATGAAGTCGTTGTGGCAGGAACTTTTCGGGGAACTGAGCAACGTAACTTAACGTAACAGGAAGGAGTAACAGCGTGTGAAGAGTACCCAGTATTACAATGCCAACATACATACGGAAGTAGAAAACCTGAAAAAATAAGTAAATAAAAAGGAGAATTGATTTGATTCAATTGAACTTTAAAATGTACCATTCACGATTGAAACATCTCGCGGTCACATGAAGGCTATGCACAGATAAGAAACTCAGTCAATATTGACAATTACACGTCAAATAAAGTCACGAAGATCATCGCGAGCAAACGTATGGATATTGGCAATGTATACTTATAAACACCAACAAAGAAGATCTAACATAGCTTAGCATTTTGAACAAAGGCACAGAGAAGTAATACAGATGTTGTAAACACGTTAGGTCAACACATTTCTTACTCAATTTTAACTAGTTACTTGAGGATAATGCTCACCAAAATTAATACGTGGCAATGCAACTTTGTACGATTATCAATTCTAGAGAATACACGTAAAAAATATTATTAGAACTTGAGGAATACGAGTTTCAATCTTGTTCTACACTCCTTTAAACTTTTAGAACTTTGATCACAAATCTTTTATTCCTTAGTTTAAACATTTGTGGAGTAAACTTTCTTTAAACATCAAACATTTGTGTATAATTTGAATAAACATAATAAGAAGTCATGTTTATTTACCCTTTTCTGGCTAAAAAACCAGATGTAAATAAAACAATAAACTATCATGGGGATCTCAGTGTCATATTCAAATATCATATATATATACCATCCCAATACTTACTTGGGATTGTATATATTCTAAGTATTACAAACTGTTTGTGTTGGTGGAAAAACATTAAAAATTGTTATAAACGTAGCATTTAGGGTAGAGAAGGAGTGCAAGGTCGATTAGTCAGAAAATCGAGCTCGTATCGTGAAGTCCTGGTTTCGAATATGCTCTGAGCACCAAATGGATTTGTTTTTCAGTAGTCACGTGTTTTACTTCAACTACGCTTGTAAAAAGCCAACTTCTTTACCTCCATGCCACCGGAGGTTATGAAAAAACAGTGATACGCTTGATAGAGATTTTTTTTCTAGACTATTTAACAAGGGGCTATTTAATGATGGGTTAATCGGCGTTTTTATACTTCTATTAATAAGTGAAAACCTTAAAAAGTATCAAGATTTGTCAAAATTCTAATCTCCATCCCAATCCTTAGTAGTTTAACTTTTAGCCGCCAGTTAAGAGGATGGTTTATCGGTACACGCCTCAGTAACGTCAGGGCACCCTCACTTTCAAAACGAGGCCACACGCAAAAACTGAACAGTAAAGATGTTTTAGTTGTGCTTCACACTTACCTTCGTTGAAGTTGAGGGATTGGGCATGTAGGGAAAGCGCTCATTACGTCATTCACACGGAAGAAATCGCTAGAGTTTTATTAGCGAGAAACAAGAAATGCTTACCTGAAATATTTGAGACTTGGAAAAGTAAAGCACTAAGATCTCAGAAAACTTTGTTTATGTAATTCCACCGAAAACTTGTACAAAAAAATAAACCAAGGCAAAGTATGGTTGTTGCTGTTTGTTTGTTCGTTTGTTTTTTAATTACATTTCAAATTGCCAATATCTTATTTGCTAAGAGTGGTCCCCTCGACTTCCCTTCGTTTGTCGCTCAAGAAAGTTGTGGTTTGCAACAGCTTTTAAAAAATCATTAACGATCAAACAAATTTGATAAAAGGAGAGCCATTTCATTGGATTCTGTGCTAGATCTTAGAAGAAAATGCAAGAAATTTGCAGAGTGTATACGTGTAGTTTTCTAAAAAACACTGTAGTGTAATTTAACTTTGTTTATGTCTGTAATGATCAGAATGCCAAATTTTTTTCGCTAATTTTGATCTTCTCAACATTGTGTGTGGTTCGTAACCTGATTCAACTAAAATTATCGAGGAGGTGGCCGTTTACTTATTAAGTCATGCAAACGTTACGACTGATCAAGTTTAGGCAACGATTCAGGACAACTCAGGATCTTTTTTCCTTCCAATTGTTATCAAAACTTAAAGCCCTAAAAGCAGATAAACAAAAGAAGTTTGAACGATCAAAAAGATGTCTTGGTTACCAGAAAGAGCTGTTCTTATGTACAAGACAAAAACAACATTTAGCCCGAAATATATTGCAGATCTTTTCCAAAAGACAAACACCAAATATTCACTGAGAAACAAGGAGTTCGCCATGCCTAGATTTAATACGACTACGCACGGAAAGCATTCCATCAGATACATTAGCCCAAAGTTGTGGAGTCTAATACCCAAAAATTTAAGAGACCTTCCTGCATTATCTGTATTTAAGCAGCAGCGTATTAGAAAGCTTGATTTGAATTCCTTACAGGCCGATGTTCATTGTTCTGAATGTATTTCGTGTCATACATAATAGACACTTTAGCATTTTATTAATTCTATGCAAATGTAAATAATATTATCTGCTGCGTACTCGTTTTATCAATAGTTAACAGTGTTATCAATTTTAACTCTTTATTTTAATTTATTTATAGTGTCCCCATTTAGTGGTTCGTTACTGCTATTTCAGTTTGACACTTAAATGAAGGTATTCATTCATCCAATCATTCATTGGTTGATTTTCAGAATTATGCAAATGAACTGTGACACGAGCGCAATGGAGGAAACACATTGCTTTGTCTTGTTTTGAAGATATTGGTAGATGAAAGCTTGAGAGATACCCGCAGGCTTGAGGCTATCAGTGACTTCATTGGTGCATAAATTTTCCACTGATATGCTTTTCTAGCTCTGTTTACGCATTCATTTTACGATTTTTCTTACACATTCGTATACAAATTACGTTCGAAGAGATGGTTATCCTCTGATCACGCTGGTATGAATAAGATTTCATGTGAAGTTTCCATGTTTTATCTAAACTCTGACTGAAAAATCTTCTATATTGTAGGAAAGGGAAAATTCCGTGAGGTACATTATTATAGTCACAGCGCGCTCGATTGTTGTCCACACGGGCGGTCTAGCAAAAAAAACAATCTTAGCTTATGGCGACACAAAGAAAAAGAGAATTGGACTTAACCCTAATTAATTTTTTGAGACATGTGTCTTAAACCTTTTTTTACGGGCATAAAAATAAAGGAAAACTTTTTTTCGACTAGAAGTCGAGAGGACGCTCTTAGCGAGAGTGGCATTTAACAACGAAGTTTGCCTCAGTGAAGCCATGTTTTCTAAAAATGTGCTCTAAAATCTCCAAGAAAATTTGGTAAGAATACAGCAGAGTTAGCAATTTGAAATCTTAAGCAAACAAATTTGTGGGCTTTTTTGTGCGCATGCATTTTAAAGAATTTAACTAATAGTTTCTTTTCGTTTGATTTTGCATATTGATTACTGAAACGTATACAGGATGGGTCCATTACAATAGCGAGTGGATGATGGGAAGAACTGTCTGAGGAGAAAAAAAACACAATTGTGAAGTTTAATACACATCAGTCAATCTAACAGCCTCTCTGTGAGACATCTTTGATATATCCAAATGTGATTGGCTATCATGTTACTAGGAAGTTTAGCATTAGATTGCTGGTACATCCGTCGCAGTCAACAAACTGCTGTTAAGCTTCTCGATTTGCTCAACAGCCACAAAACATCGATAGGATTTCTTTTCGGCTGGTTTTTGAGGACATGGGAGTTTTTCTCCACTTTTTCTTTGTCTCTGTGGCTCTCCCTCACAGACAAGTCCTATCCTGCCCAAATGGTAGGTTTCAAATCTTGCATTTGTTGATACGAAACTTTCAATTTCCCCATCTGAAAATTTCAGTCATGTAGAGGCCTAATAAACAAAATGGCTAGAAAACTCATCATCCGATTCAATGTATTGTTATCTTTTATTCGTTCAAAAATATTTTAAATTCTTTTTCGCTACATCGGAACGTATGTTTGCAAAGGTTTTTTTAAGTTATGACTGAAAAATGTTCGCAATTTCTTAGCTAATAAAATGTTTCGCTGCTTATAGTCTTGAATTCTTTTGAAACACTAATAAAAATAAACTAAAGTTTTATCAAGGTTATCTAAAATTAATGACAAGATTTTCGCAAGAAAGATCCTGTAGTTATAAAAAACCGTGCACTCAAGGAAAGACAAATTGATGAATTAACTAGTTGGAAATGAAATGTTTTTCACTCCCTCAGTTTTACATTCTCATGTGGAATAAGAATCATTCTTGGGGACATAATTATTCGCTGGTGTCATATTTAGTTGACATAATTTTTTTTTATTCAAGAAAACTTTTGTAGAAAAAATTTCTACCTTGAAAATATAATGCAGACGGGTGCTAAACATAGACCAAAACGTTGTTTTGTAACTTTTAGAACCCGGAATTCGATGCATATTTTCCTCCTTATAGCACCCCTGCTGTGTTTTGAATTGTGCGATATTTGAAGCCTGATGAGTAAGTTTTTCATAGCCAATAAAAACAGAAAGAAAATTGTTTAAATGCAGGGAAAGAAATTATGTTTTCAATGATGCGAACGGAGTACTGACTACGGGCACATTAAACTTCTCACTTGACAGGTGGCTAACAGATAGATGTTATGGATGCGTAACCATTTTTATAGTGATATTACTTAACAACTCTCTATTAGTATATTTTCATAATTCAATAAAATCGATGCACGATGAAGCGAAGAGATCTTAAACTTCAATAGCGGTTTAGCAAGGGTCTGTTTAATTATTTATTCAACACGTGCACGTTTTATTGAAAACAAGTTTAATTGATTCGAATGAGGAAAAAACAAAACAGAACAAAAACAAAATAAATATCACACTATAAACGCAATCATGGTTTGTGCTTAGCCTGTGTATATCGTGAAATGGATGCACGAGCGAAGTTTGCAGAGCACGAAAGAAATTAGTTGCTTAAGGTGAAGCCAAGGACAATTTGAACTTCTCGAGTGATCTCTAAACTTCTTGTGTGGATCCATAACATGAAATGCATTCGCTAAGAGCACGAACCAATTATTTTATAACGTAACGGATATAGCTTGTGCACGAAGATAAATTCCTAGTACAATTCAGTGGGGTTTACCCCGTAATCGCTTTCTACGCGAAATCTAACAATAAAAGGCAAGGCGAAAACTACGAATAAATATTTAGAGACCAAAGCTTAATTCAAAGAAGAGCTAAATTTGCTGCGTAGAAGCGGAAAAAAAAGAATTCCTTGCATTTGTGAGACCCGCGTAGTCAATTCAGCATGCTGAATTCGTTTTTTTTTTTCTATTAGAATCAACAGCCGGAATGTGTCGCTTTGTGTTGAAAATTTGAAAACTCGGAAAACTGTCAGTTTTGAAACAATATCTTCTATTCAACAACGCTTTTGGGACTTGTCAACTCGAAGAATACCTATTGTTCTAAAAAAGAGTTTCGAAAGTCGCAAAGTCTTATTTGAGGTCAAAAAGCTCAGTTTCCTTCTTCACGGCCATAACTCGTACAACGTTTGGGAATGAAAAACCGTCAATTGCAAAGGTATTTTCGTGAATTGACGGAGCTCAAGAATTTTTGTCCTTTTTTGTCTTTCTTTTTTTTTAATAAGTATTATCTAGCATTTTTACTATTGTTCTGTCACGCGTGTCACGCGTCTAGCGTTACCACACAGTTTAGCATTGTAGCAAGGTATCATGGTATTGATTTTCCATGTGATTTAGGGATTGTCATTGTATTGTCGTGCTCGCTGGTGAAAACCCTTTCTCGTTTCACCGCGAAAATTTACTTCGAATAAATCTGGTTACACTGACTGATCAAGGATTTACGTCTCTTTTGTTACGGTGAGCAAACTTATGGATCAGGGTCCAAAGGATCAGAACAACTATAATTCATTTTGAGCTTCAAAAGGTGTATCTCAATCGAAATGGAACAGAAAAAAACAGTCTTGAGAATTTTTAAAACCACTCGAAGAGAGTAGACTGGAACTTACTTGCTGAAGTGAATCGCAAACCTTGCGTTATGTATGCACCGCCATGCCTACGTCGACGGAAACTATGATGGCTCATTAGGTGTTTGGTAGGACTTGCAAATGCGCGTTTGGTTATAACAACTTTGATCATAAATCGTGATTTGAAATAATGTACAAAAGTTGGAAGTTCATGATTGAAACGTCTTACCTGTATCATAACATAAAACATAAATTGCAGTTTTCTGAGGACGAATTTTTCATCGGAGTTTAGGTTCATCAATGTTGCACTCCGCAACTTTTGGAGGTCACAATATCCTCTTCTAGCAATCTTCCAGGCTCGAAAATATCTTATCCGATGGTACTGTAAATACAACTTGAACTCCGGTAACTTAGTGAATATGTCATAATTATTGTTATGTGTACCACGTGCATCGAAGAGGAAAACTAAAAACACCTGAGATATATCCTCAGGATTGATGACCCATTTCACTTTTTAACTCTTACTGATTTGAATTTTTAGATCAATGCCGTATATTGGCATTTCCATCTACTTTGTTCTTTGTGGGAGAACGTCTCATTAACCACACCACAGCAAACATCAGTGTGATTGACAGGGACACGTGTGAATATCGTTGCTACTTGGACCACAACTGCGTCAGTGTTAACTTTCATTTTGGAGAAAACGGAGCAGAAGCACACAACTGTGAACTGAATAACTCAACGAGTAAAGAGTATGATAAGGATCTGGTGAAAGCAGCAAACTATGTTTACCACGGAACCAAGGTACCAGTCGTTAAAGGTCAATTGCACTACTCTCTCTCTGTTTTCAATTTATCTTAGCTAATATTCATGTCTGAAAAACGCCTTTATCCATCATTTGTAATCTTTACACAAATTTAAGACAAGTGCTGATGTCATTAAGGATCTTTTGTAGATAAGCACTAACGAAAAACAAAAATCCTTCGAGTGCCTTGAGGACACCTAACTCTATTAACAAAAGCAAGTAATATTTCTTAGTCATTTCAGATCGTTGGTTACCGGCCTTGAGTAAATAATTGATCGTTGTTTTTCTTGCAATGAAGGAAGCACAACTACGAAACACTTCATTCATCTTAAATATTTTTCCGGGCAAGAATAACTGGAATGGCCTTTCGAATGCATTTCTGCAAAAGGTAGCTAAATTCAATTGGGTTTTAGGCTTGAATTGGGTTTAATAATCGAAATGATTAGATACATCTCATGGCTGAAGAGTGCGTACGACTATGGATATAACGATACAGTTGAGCTATGGGCGGGGTTACTGTGCGCTGTTCTTGAGAAAGACAATTTACTCTATAATAGCCTGTTTACAGACGACCTTTCCCGATTTTTCTGAGTGATGGGAGTGACTTACACGGGCTACATTTGAAATTCCTTTCTCCACCAAATTGTTCTCAGGTTCTCGGCGAAATTTCTAAGATGGCTGTCAAGATATTAGACAGTTACTCGTGACATCCCATCCTGGGGAGCGATAATTCTTCTTCTCACCTCATGCTGAAAATGTGGTATATTTAGTTCTCGAAGTTTTGTAATGTGTCTTATACAGAATTTCTCTTTTAACGCCCGTGACGAGTTTTCTTTTTGTTTTTGTTTTTATTGTTTTTGAAGAATTTTTGCGCTCAAGCTCCATGTAAAAATTACGGCACCTGCCAGTCGGGATTTACAAGAAAACGATATCGATGTTTATGTGCGTCAGGATTCACTGGCCACGACTGTGAGGAAGGTGACGCTTAAAATGATAGAAATGAATTTTGCTTTTAATTTTAACGCAGTGGTCTATTTCTTCAGAGGGTTCAAGATTTAGAATCGGTTGTACTTGTGACACATATTTAATAAGACCCATTATGGGGGGAAAGAAGTATGGGGGCGCAATTTCGGATTTCATGCTCTTTTTCTCAACTCTGAGTATTGTGTCTTGTTTAGGATGAACAGGAAAGAACTTGAACCACCTCCACTAAGTGCTGCATTCATTTTCTGTTTCAAAGACTATCCTGCCTCTTTCAAGTTGCAGTCTCGCCCCAGCCTATGATAGGCATTCTACGCCGGGAAAAATGGGGCGAAGAATTTTCCTCTCCGTAGCAGCTCCTCACTCAAAACTGCTGGCAAATAGCGTAACACATCATATAATTTCAATCATCGACGAGTGTGTTCTAAATTTTCACAAGTGTAGCGAGAATGCCAGTTCCACCAATACCGAGGGATCTGACAAGTGCTCTTGCAATCCTGAATTCAGCGGGAATGGCGTTAAGGATAATAACTGTTAGATAAATATCAATAAGTTTCTAGAATGCTAAGTCATGCTTGCATGCATGCCATGGAACTTTCTAGAACATTCTATTATGTCACGTAGTCATGATGTAATACTACCAAAATAGTTGTGTTGTGAGCTCCATGGATGTTCTAGAATACTTTGTAAATGTTTATAAGGATTCATTCGTGTCATAATGATAGTTGCCGCTGTCGAGAGTTACCAAGTTATTGTGGAAGATTGTTTATTTTGAGGAACTTTGGAAACAACTGTGATATAGACTGTAGTGGGCTTAAGTGAGGTATGTTAACATCGTGTATCACGAATTTTTGTATACACTATTGGGTTCATTTCAGACCTCGGCGGAGATGCTGAGAATACCTCCAACAGTAGCAATGAAAACGCTATTTGCGAAAATTCCGGTGGATCCTCGAAGTGTATATGTAAACCTGGATTCAGAGGGGATGGACACAATTGTACAGGTAATAAATTTTTTTCAGGCCATATCAGTCATAAATGAAGGCAGTACAAATAATGACCTGATATTCTTGTTGTTATGACAATAAAAGAACCCTAAAAATCTTAGCAGAAGTCGCGTTTGATAATCCAGATAATACTTCACTCTTTTTATTCCATAGGATATACAATTATTATCGGTTAAACTTGATCAGCAGGCGTTTTTTTTTTCATTATTTTTTTTAATATATGTATATTTTTCATTCTCTCCCTACAATCATGATGGCACATATCATTGAGTTGACTTCATTGCAGACATTGATGAGTGTGCTCAGAATACCCACAACTGCAGTAGGGACAATGCCACTTGTACAAATACAGAGGGATTGTTCAACTGCTCTTGTGATCCTGGATTCAACGGGGATGGATACAACTGTGCAGGTGTGAGAATTTTTTAAAGTATGATTACTTTCCCGTTTCAGTAAGTAAAACATACATAGCCTGACCTTCCTGTCCACAAAAAAATTTTTAAAGAGCCCTATTCTTTTTGGTTTCTTCTAAGACAACATTTGATAAACCTAATTAAAACTTATGTTTTTCAATTTTTTTTACTGATTAAGTTGTCTTTACTGCAACTTTTACATTGTATATTGAAGCCTCCTTACTTGTATGAGATTGGGTACAATCGGTTCATTTCATTGCAGAGATCGATGAATGCGCTACAACTACCCACAACTGCAGCAGGGACAATGCGACTTGTACAAATACCAAGGGATCGTTCAAGTGCTCTTGTAGTCCTGGATTCACCGGAGATGGACACAACTGTAAAGGTGATGAAAATTATCAAACCGTGGTGTTCTGTAGCATAAGCACATAAAACTTTCAGATCTGCTGACATAAAATACGACATATACGATGAGCTGAGATTCTAGACACTGGATTAACAGGCGTAACTGTCATTACCACAATGCAAATTGGAGACCTACCCCAGCCCCAATTCTTCTTCAGCCCGGTTACTCATTATCATGATCACGGTACGTTATGTTGATCTCGTTTTAGACATCGATGAATGTGCTGGAGATACCCATAACTGTAGCAGGAACAGTGCTACATGCGCAAATACCGAGGGATCGTTCAACTGCTCCTGTAAGCAGGGGTTCACTAGAAATGGACACAAATGCGAAGGTAGAATTCTCGAAACATCGTACTATCTAGCAATTCATTGTATGTGGGAGTCTTTTCAAAGCTCCATCAATTTTTATCGGCTTGCTTCTTTGCTTGTTTCCACTGACAGATAGCCTGGCACACGCTCTTTTAGACGTAAGACAAGGTCAAATTATTGGGTTTCTTCGATAGTAACATCGGTTCTTTGATCGAAATTGTAATTTACTTTTACCCACCGCTTTGCCTGGATTAACTTTCGCAATCATTATCACTCAAGATGAATATAGTCTCGGGGATAAAAGTCATAGGAGAAAGTTCGTATTTGTTCCTTGAGGGCGCAAATCGAACATTGTTTATTGGACGACTGACTGATTTCGATGTCGATTTGAAAGTTGTCTACCAAATCGAGGTATGTCTGTGGGAAAAATTAGCCAGGGTTAACTTTTGGATAGCCTCCGTTCGTGTCAAGGTTTCTTAAAGGATCCTAGTCAACCACGCCTCTGTCTTTGTTTACATACAGGCAACTGCTGAGAAAATCGTTCATATTCATATTACATTCAATTGCTGGCCCGTCAACACTTTTTACCAGGCATAGAGAAAGGATTCGCGCAAGGAGAAGCGTTTTGCAACTTAAGAACAAATCCGACGCGCTCCACATTTAATTAAAACATAAAAAAAGACACCTGAAAAAGTTCTGGAAATATATATATCTGGAGTTAACCGCTCCAGCAGAGAAAGGTCACCCAAAAACAAAGGAAATAGCACAGAGAAGAAAATATTGCCTTACTCAACCACAGAAACATATATGAGGAAATGGCCCTTTATTTAAACCAACGCACTTTTTCTCAAAGGAGAGTCATTAAATTATATCTAATCAGAACTAATCTGTGAAGACAGAAGTTTAAAAAGGCTCGGTAGGAGTATCACAAGTCGAGCAGGCTTCTCGATACTTCAAGTTTTAACAGTTCACTTGCCTCTTTACCTGCTCCTTGCTCGAAGCATATCCACGCTTCAATGCAGTACAACCTCTGAAAATTTGCTTAAACTTAGACCCTCGATTTCAGGACCAACCTTGTTGTCATTCCACAGGTTGAATTTTTTTGGTATGTTTAGTGGCTTTAGCTCTGCCATGTGAAAAAATGCGAGATGTCATTGAAGGTCCTGGTTACAAACCAAGATTTTTCGAGAAAATTACAAGAAACCACTAAAATAACTACCCAGAATAAACCACTGATAATTTCAGAAGACTGCTACGACAATTTAAGATCTCAGCACACTCAAATCGCTCAGATGCACTCGGATAATAGACCACAATGGAAATTTCACGAGTTCAGATGACATAGAAAGTGGCGAACTAAGCACGCAATGACTAGTGGTTGTTAGGTTCCTTTGAGACCAATCCGTTATAGATTAGAGTCCCACCCCACAGCTCCATAGTTATTTCCAATTACTGTCATGGTTACAGACTATTAAATTCATTTTAGACATCGATGAGTGTGCTGAAGATTCCCACAGCTGTAACAAGGACAATGTCATATGTTCAAATACTGAGGGATCGTTCAAATGCTCTTGTGAGTCGGGATTCATTTGGAATGGACATAGCTGCCGAGGTAAAATCCTATACGACGAACACTAAAAATTAGGGGCAGCATTTTATCTTTGGTCTGCAGCTCTCAGTAGTAGCTCTTGATGCTTTGCGAGAGTTTCCTGGAATTGTTTCCCTCCCCTTTCTCCTTTTCCTTGTAATTCGGTATTGGAATCTTCAGAGACGTAATCATTGGTCTTTAGCAGTGAAGCGCGCCTGCCTTTCCAATTTCCAATTTCTGAGATCAAATTCCTCGTTCAAAGTTTAAACGGCCTGAATTGACAGGCAGCGTACCCGCGTGAGCCCGAAAGGCGCTTTGAGTGTTCAAAAAGTTGAGTGGTAAGAATTTGAAAGTCGTGAGAACTTTCAACGGGACGATATGGAAAGGAATCAAAAGAAACCTTAATCAGACAATTAACACAAAACTAAGGTTACCTTCTACATAACCTAGCATTCCATGCTGTATTTACAAACCTTGGTGGAAGTGGAAGTCATGGTCCCATAACATTAAATAACGCTTACGCAAGAAAGGATCATGACAGACAAGTAACGATAATTGCCGGTATTCAACACTGGACCGTGCTGTACACTGGTCACTACAGAATAGAAGCTATAGGAGCGGCGGGAGGGTGTGATGATGATTGGCCCCCTCACAGTCCTCAGTGCAGAAGCGGAGGGACAAGAATGATAGGAGAATTCCGCTTGAATATGAAAGAAGTCATACAAGTGCTTGTTGGCCAGAGAGGAGGGAGAAAACAAGGAGCATGGAGTCCAGGAGGCGGTGGAGGTACATTTGTAGTGAGGGGAGATTCCACACCATTGATAATAGCCGGAGGTGGAGGAGGCGTGCCAAGAGATGAGAATAGACATGAAAAATGCAATGCCAACACAGACACAACAGGGAATGCTGGTTATACATCATGGCCAGGGGGAAGCAATGGAACTGGTGCTTCTGAAATTGCTATTGTGTACTCAGGTAAGGGTAAAGTTTGGTTACCCATATCACTTATCGAAAAAGCCCTCTGAAATATTTCCTCGTCAGTTTCCGCCGTCAAAAGCTATGAAAAGATAATCAATATAGGTTATTATGAAAATGAATAAAAAACTGATGAATTTAGAAAATAGTATGTAAACACAGTCATGATGTCACGCTTTTTGTGCTTTGCGACACATTTGAAAACATTTCAAACTCAAAGCTTTTGCAATACTTGCAAAGCAATTTTAAGCACCAATAAGAAATTTTTAGAAATTGCCAAGTTTTGATTTGGGGTGCAGCTATCCCTTACCCTCTGAGCCCGAGGAAAAAAAAAAAAGAGAAAGAAGAATTTCGGCGCTGTAACTGCCTTGGTGATTATAAGCTGGACGACCTCGACGAGGGAGCTCATGCAAAGAGCCCAGAATTTTTCATACAGTGCAACGGCCCAGCCGTATTGACTGAGCGATAGCGAAGTCAATACGGCAAGGCCTCAGTTTGAAATCTTCATATAACAACGTTAACCTCACTCTCATTTATCTAGATGTTATTATCCACCTTCGAGAGGCCGAAGGGAAAAAATCACACGACAAGAGTTCAATTTTTCAACTGTTTTCCGATATATCAACAAAAATAGTTCTAGTTCTAGTTATAGTTATAGCAGGTAATTCAGTGTTCACAACACTAAATTGTTGTTAACACTAAATTACCTGCTATACTCTCCCTCCGACGCAGCACCACAGTTTCTTTAGAAACTTACCCCTTTCTTCATAGTTATAGGTATAGTTATGTTTGTTTCTTTGAACTATACGCTAAAACAATCATTCATCCCAGTATTGGTTTGTGGCTCAGAAAATGTCCACCACCATTCACCTCCACTTTAGTGAAATATCATTAAAATTGATAAATAATTTCTAAAATCTACTGCTGACTTATCAAAGACCAATATGGAAACAAATGTTTTTAGTCTCCAATGAAGTGTATTTCGGAAATTAAATGCTGATTAGAGCAACAAGAGTCTTTGCAACAGGAGACTTTGTAAAAAAAAAAACTGTAAATGGGTCTAGGCTTGACAGAAATATGCTCCTATATATCATTTGAAGCTTAATCCACGAATAAACCTAAAAGCAATCCACGTTAGTTTAAAATATCTCCGAAATTAAACAGGTAACTAGTGCAAATTTTAAAGTATAACTGGTGAGGTTTTGCAAAACTTGGGTGCCCTACAAAAACAAGTCTAGGGGCCGAACTTCGCATATGCGGAATCTTTCACAAAGAAGAGTTAGGTAATCTGCAATACAAAGCATTACAATGATTCATTTGGTTGGTGGCAAATATGAGAATGAGAGTCTTCGTTAAATCTCCTCTAAATTATTTCCTAATTTCACCGTTGTGAGGTACTTAGTAAACATGCTGCTTTGCAAATCTGTTTATCTATTTGAGCGTAGACATAATCATTCCAGACAATAGGAACCAAGATTCAGGGCGACTTTCAACGCAATAAAGGGACATGGGGTGGATACGAGCTTTAAGAAAGATGTGAATGATGCATACGAGTATAAAAGAGATAAGCTTGTTTGCTAGTCAAATATACAATATAATCAAAATATAGTCAAAATGTACACGAATAACTTCCCTGGCATTGTTTGGCTGATAGGTCATGAAAAGCATGTCACTTGAGAACAAAGCGAACAATCAGAATAACGTTCACGAGAAACCCAAATGACAACAGAAAAAGGAGATGGCCCAATTGCGTGCTCGATACAAGTACTGAGATAGACTTACCATAATTATTTTTTATTTCTTTTTTTTTATTTCGCTTTAGATGTTGGAGGTGGCGGAGGTTGATTTTACTCCAGTGGTGCAGGAAACGGAGATAGCGGTGGTAAGGGCTTTCTTAAGGGTGGATCGGGCGGACGAGGTTCGTCCAGTTTTCTAATGGGGGGGTTTGGTGGATTTGGTGGTGGGGGTGGTGGAACCCGGTCACGTTTTGGGGGTGGGGGAGGTGGTGGAGGTTACTCTGGTGGGAGTGGTGGAAAGGCTTCCTGCGGGGGTGGGGGGGGATCTTATAATGTCGGGAGAAATCAACAAAATAACTTGCATAACCGGACATCTTCTAGTCATGGTTTGGTAGATATTACGTTTTTGGGGAATCATTGAACAAAATGCAAGCATAAGCCAATCGATACTTTTATTCAAATATCCTTCTACAATTGACGTATTACATTACTTAAATCACTTATGTGGTAAAGCACATCTCCACAGCTGCCTTTTGACCTTTAGGTATAGTTGGTTGGTCCCATTTAATTTCTCAAAGGAGAAGTATGCTCCAGAATCCACGGAACTGTTATCACCACCATTGTTTGACATGTTCTGACATTTCAGAGAGTAACCATATTTTTCGAAAATGGTGTTCAAATGCATAAAGAATTCCATTTTCATGAAAGACTAGGTAATTTAGCCACGCATTAACCTGCATACTTTTCCTTGAGCTTGTTAATGGTATGGCAGTTGAAAAACTCGTTCATTTCAAAAAAGTACTTTTCACATAATAAATTTGTATTTCCTTAAGGACAAGATTTTAGGCGTAAGTAGGTGAAATGATCTGGGAGAGTAGGTGGAATTATTTGGGGCAACGGATAGTAATACAAACCAGAACGCCTCGTGCGATATGAAGTAACAAATAAGTAATTTAGGAGAAAACAAAATTGCAAGGAACCCGATAAATCTCCTTGAGGATCTTTAGAAGTCAACTTATTCGGACAGAGTTGGCTGTGTAATAAACATTTTTCCGATCAGTTCGTCATTACTAGGATAGTACTAGGTTAAGCTCTTAAAACAAATTGAAGTACCTCTTAAAAAAATGTATATATCTCATTACTTTATATTGTTCGGCTTCTTGTTTCTATCATTATCCACTTTGGCTATTTGCATTCTTTAAAACTGTTATCGAGTATCTAAGATATTATTTACTGTTTCGGGTGTGAGTAAGCATGAACCTTTTTCGGCGGCAGTAGTGGTCGTACATTCACCATGTTTCCGACCAATGTGATAAGACTATATAAAGAGAATTTCAATGTTTTCGGTAAGGTCAAACACTTAAGAGAAATTGAGGTAACTCCATAGTTTGGCAGTGTTTTGCTACAATGCTGTACATCGACCATTTGAGCTAATTTAAAAAGACTATTTGATATACAATATATCACTGTTGTAGTTGCGATCAAGTATAATTATAATGGATATTGATGTTAACTGATTTCATCGGTCGCTCGACTGATTAAAGTGACTCAGAATGGTTTATAAACGACCAAATCAGACTCATTAAGATTAAGATGATTGGCCCAAACTGGTTATGTAGTGGCCATTTGTACAATATTATATTGATGTACCTGTAGTTTCAATTATACAAGCAGTTAGAGTAAAATGTTGTGATTAATAAAACAATATCACAAGTCAAAATGTTGTGAGTAATAAAGTATTATCACAAGTCTGAACATCATTGGACAATAGAGATTGAGTCACAGTTTTCATTCTAGCTTGATATTATTAAAAATGTAATGTGCTACCGTTTTTTGCAAAGGGGTAGTAATGGCATTAAGATTTTGTCACTCGTAATTAAAATACTGCAAATTTCTCTCAAGTTAACACTTATTGACAGACGAGTTTGTGTGATGACTACTTTTAGGGTCAGTAATGTAAATTATGTCGTCATTTGAGCATAAACAAGATGCCCTTCGTTTCTTTTTAGGATGACGTACGTTGTAATAAAACATGTTTGTCAACTACGTTTTGTTATAAATTTAATTTCGTCCTCATTCATCTAGCAATTCTAAAACTGATGCTCGAGAAACATGATGCTACAACTTACAAAAACTGTTTTTTCCCGATGTTTCCAACTTTTGTCGTTTCTAGCATTCAAAGTTCTACTCTGTCGATGTGTTGGGTTATGACACAAAAAAGTTCGTCCCCCTTCCCCACCAGATTGCCCCATCAAATAAAAAAAAATTCACCAGTTTGCTAGTTTACCATTTCAACCCCTTTCCCTCTTACAAAAGTTTTTTTTCTTACGAAATCCTAATAACTTCTACAAACATGCAAATTTCGAGCTCCCACTAGACTGCTTGAATTTGCTGGTATACCAAGTGGCTTTAAACTCCGGCTTTGATGAACATCAAGCGTATTTAAAATTACTCAAATAGTCGATGATATGCCGGAAATAAGGAACTAGAGGGAATTGCGGTGCATGATTTTAGTCGATAATAATTGTCGAGAGAGATTGACCGCGTGTTTGGTGTAATGCAGAACTTATGATTATTGTGACGTCTGCTGCATAACAACCCTTTACACCCTAAAATCAGGATGCATATTCCCCATACTGACCTCTATGCATTTCTTGTAGTACTTAGGGAGAGTTTGTCTAACAATCAAGAGCTTGTTGAGTTCGTGACTGATCATTTTCTTCATTTCATGACCTTAATGTTTGATTCAGACGCTTATCACTGTTAGGGGTCAAAGGGTAAACGCCCAACAAGAGGTCGGAAATGAGAGATCCTTCCACTTCCCAACAGATTAGTTAACTTAAAAATGTACTCTGAACAATAAATGTCCCGGGCGCTTAGTTAATGAATTATTCAATGGTTAGATTTTTACTCAACTTAAAGCAACAAGCAATAACACTCTTCCTCTAGACACCCCCAAACCAAGAGATTATAAACTCTCTCGGCAAAACCTAAAACAAAACAACTTTTGTGTGCGTCCGAAAAAATTATCAGTCGCCTTCCGCTTTTAGGGAGATATCTAGGAAAGTAGAGTAGTCTTCTTTTAATACCTTATATCTAATGCATTGGCAACATGTTTTTCTCTGGTAAATTATCTTGATCGCTGCGCAAGTAAGTTTATCATGTGTTCCTCAACATGAGTAAGTTTATCACGTGTTACTCAACATGAGTAAGTTTACCACGTGTTCCTCAACATGAGTAAGTTTATCACGTGTTCCTCAACATGAGTAAGTTTATCACGTGTTCCTCAACATGAGTAAGTTTATCACGTGTTCCTCAACATGAGTAAGTTTATCACGTGTTCCTCAACATGAGTAAGTTTATCACGTGTTCCTCAACATGAGTAAGTTTATCATGTGTTCCTCAACATGAGTAAGTTAAACATGTGTTCCTCAACATGAGTAAGTTTATCACGTGTTCCTCAACATGAGTAAGTTTATCACGTGTTCCTCAACATGAGTAAGTTTATCGGGATCACTCACGGTTTCTGGGAAACCACTCGATTTTAAATCGTCACGATTTATAAGTCACTCGATAAACGATTTTCAACGAGACTCGTTTGTTCGAGAATAGAGACTCGGGACTCGTTTGTCGAAACGAGACTCGTTCGTCGAAACGAGACTCGTTAGTCGAAACGAGACTCGTTTGTCGAAACGAGACTCGTTTGTCGAAACGAGACTCGTTTGTCGAAACGAGGCTTGATTAAAAAAATAGCTACACGGAGTAACACTCTGGTATTTGCTTCCTCTTGCGTAGACCTTAGCTTCCTTGTTGTTGTTCCGATCTAAGAGACTTCATAGCATCGATCCTCGGCTGTTACAAAGATTTTCTTTCCAGCGAGTCTTTCTGTATCTCATTTTCGTACTATTCTGAGAGGAATTAGGAGCAACTTATTCTTAGAAGTAGAAAGGAATTCCGCCACTGTAATGTTTTGTTGTCTACCCTGATGTTTCTGAATCCATGAACGCTTTCTGAGCCTCTCTGCTCTATCTCTCTCAGCATTCTTTACTGAGCTATCTCGTTTAACATCAAAGACTACGCCAATACACTAGTTTTCTATTACTTCATGCAAAACTATTGACATCATTCTATCGGCCACCTCTGCAAATGTTTTTTGGTCGCCTCGTATCTCCTGAACCATTGTTATTCCGTCAATAGTTCGTGCACTCCGCACTCGCAACGAAGAAACGCCATGTACTTGTCAAAAAGATGGACAGAATTGACACTACAAGCACTGGTCATATACTTCTGGAACAACCTTTTGCAGATATCATCATACAAATCACCAATCTCACCAAATAAGCCATCAACGATACTCTTGGACTGCTTATAATTCTCTTCTATCCAGGGCCTAAATCCTCGCCACGCCAGTCTCATAGGGGCTTCATGCACGAGTTTGTGGAGTCTAACACAACTATTTAACCTGCGTCCTTGTAGAACTTCTGCAACAGAACCTTCTGTTATCACACCAGACTCTACAAACAGGTCCTGCAAGCCAGTATCTTTGAAGCGCTTGCCAGTGATGGACAACATGGCGCATGTTGTGTGGAATACTTCCATTTTCATCACCATATCTTTAAATTTCGCGCTTTGTTTCCATTGTCTCTCGCTTGCCTTTGCATACAGTGTTTAGTCAAAGACGACGACGATGTTCTTTAACTTGAGCGTATTCTTTTTCTTGAGGGACTGCACTAGAACCTCGTGAAGAGTAGCCATTTCAGTAGCAGGTACATCGATATTCGGGAGATATCTGATGACATCCAGTGAGACTTGAACCTTATTACGGACAGAAATGTTAAATCCAGTCTAGCCATTGACTTTTTGGCTACCCCGCCAGAAAGATTTTCCTCCAATCTATTGATATTGTCCCACGCGAGTGTTGTGTTGATATATGGCTTGATAGTTTCAGGCAAAGGAACGATCCCATACCCACATCGGTGTGGCATCTGGATAAGTTGAACATTGTTTGGCATACGGTAACAGCATTTGCTTGAGTAGTTTTTGTAGTCCTGGAGTAACTCCGTAAATGATGTCCTGGCCAAAAGAATCAACAAAGCGCGGAGGTGATCGGGATATTCTGCTGGGATATGTGTGTTCCCAGTTAAGAGAGTGTATAGAAACGCATCTAGTTCTAGTTTGACTGCACTTTCACATAGCTCAACATGTTTCGGAGGCCATGATATCGTACTAATATTTGGGAGAAGTGCATCACGGAAGTACAGGCCAGCTTGCTGAATTTCCTTGATTTGAGATGCACAGATTTTGGGGTAGAACAAAAGCTTTCTATTATCCAGGAGATCTTCAAATTGCAATAAGTCACCCAATTCTGTTTCCAACTTTCTCCAAAAATTTTCAGTGTGGATTTGAGTATTTCATTAGCGTACATTGATCGCATGTAAGACGTCAACTTCTTTTAAATAAAATCGTAAAATTGTGGCTTTTAGCCGAAAATTATTTTGAAATCATGTTTTATGTTGAAGATACTGATTTATCTTCTTTAAAGAAAAAACGAAGAAGTCATTTGAAATAATCGTTTTATTGTCAGCCTCGTTTCCACGTTGAAGCAGCATCTTTTTCAATAAAGAAGTACGCAAGAAAATGGCGAGAGTTACTCTTTCACGGTTGCTATCGAGTGAATTTGATAAGTCTTTCACATAATCTTTCATCAGGTAACACTCGCATTTTCTACCCCTGAGAGGTAATGAGAACCTTCTCTGGCCCATGGACTATTCTTGTTGCGTGCACAACACGCGTGCTATGGTGTATTTCAATCGAAGGATTTCACACTGAACATGATTCAATTTGCTAAATCAAGCTAGCGATTTTTTTTTTCGGATAAAAGACAAATATGGAAGGTTCACATTCTGAAATTTTTAAGCTGATGTTGTTTCAAGATTTTGATTTTGCTTCACTAAAAAGAATGAAGTAAAAATGGCAATTCTTTCATTCTGTAACAACTTTGAGCTCAAGTCGTATTTTTTAGAAATTGCCTTTAGTCAGTAAAATGATGTTCATCTTACAATTGGAGTGTTCAACACAACGGATGATAGTCATGAGTTTTTTTTTTTCCAGCACTGGGTACTCATCATTTAACCACATATCACACACACTGGAGGCACTTGACTTCATCTTCTTTAGAAACAGGCACAGTCACAGTGGCCATGGCATCAAGCAAGTCAGGAGCTCTTCCTTCCATTTCTTTAATAAGCTGCTCCAAGTGAAATCTTCAAGGGAAGACTAAAGTGGTACTATTCCTTGTTACATGTATGACATAGAGGCTAGCAGTTCCAGGCTTCTGCACACTTTTCATCAATCTCCTCTAAAAACTGTAATCTGACACAAGGTAGCAACATGATAGTCTTTACTGCTGCAGCTGGAATGCTTGTCTGCGATGCAAGCCATAGCTTATATACTTCATCCTTTTTTTTAAATTTAGCATTTGCATGTTCCGTCAACTAAATATAAAACAGAACGTAACTTTCCTAATATTGGTAACTATTTTCACTTTGAGTGAAACTCTCTAGAATGTTTTTAATCATGGTAAGTTGGACAAAAATTTCGACATGGAATTTTGAATGACGCACAAGTATAATGTGGTTGTGAAAAAAAAATGTTAATCACAAAACAAGCTGTAAATGTAATATTGTTAAAAGACAAAATTGACTTTCTAGCAAGAATTTTCATTATAGGTGTTTTTCGACTTATTTAAACGTTGAAAATGGAAATGATATATTACCATAAGCCAGCCAGTAAAAATTATAATAAGCCTGTTGATCATCATAGGTGTTTTTTGACTTATTTAAACGTTGAAAACGGAAATGATATATTACCATAAGCCAGTCAGTAAAAATTATAATAAGCCAGTTGATCATTTCTTATTCCTTTTGGCGGTCTTATGTTAACACGTTCGACACCTCTTTTTCTTAGAGGTGACCTGGGGTGTAAACATGTAGTACTTTTCATACGCCCTTTCTTCTCTGAATTTTCTGTTTATTCTGTCGTTATGTAGCAGTCTTCGAGGACTATTTTCTCTTAGGGTATCTCCTCGACTATGATTTGAATTATGTTAGTAGGTTAATTATAATTTTTATATTGTCAATCTTGTTTCTGTTTTGCCCGAACTTGACTGTATGACTGAGAAATTTAAGGTAATATAATCAGGAGACTTATACAAATAGCACTTAGCTCTCTTGGAGGCGGTACCTTGGGTACGCCCTTTCTTCTCTGAATTTTCTGTTTTTTCTTCGAGGAATTATAATTTTTACATTGTCAACCTTGTTTCTGTTTTGCCCGAACTTGACTGTATGACTAAGAAATTTAAGGTAGAAAATCATTTGTACAGCGTAAACATCTGGAAGGTACCTACTTAGTATGCGTACTCCGCTCTGCGTAGCTTGACGTAATTCGCTAGTGTAAAAGCATGACGAAGGTCAGAGATTGACAGCTCATTAAGGGTCACCTTTATAAGCGGTGACCCACACTTTCCTCCAGAGATCAGAGCTAGTCCCCGCTGTATGAACTTGTGTAATAAAAGAGAATTAAAGACAGAGTCAAGTGAACAGATCGAGTGTTATAGTTTTAAATCTGACAATATGTAAAACCTCCATACTAAAGGACCTCAGGATTTCTATGGCCAGCCTTCCCAAGTATTTCAATCCCTATTGATTCCTTGGTTGTCTCTTCAAAATCTTAAAACTGTAGACTTTCCGGGTTCGGAGAAGGTGGCTATAGGAAAAGCATAATCGTGCCGCTTTCAGTCCATACATTCAATCGATTTCTTGTAGCTGTATAGAAAAGTTGCGGTTTTGGATCAATGATAATCTTATTTGTATTTTAAGGAACATAAAAGATATTCTTTTAAATTATAAAATAATACATTAACAAGAGAAGACTGCTGCGCCCACTTTGAAATTAAAGTTCTCGGCCAATTTAAGTAAAGGTATAGGCGGTAAAAAGGGACAATTTAATGTATCACAAGCTGAGATTCATATATAAATATGAAAGGAAAACCTCTGTTTTAACATCTGAAGTGTCTTCTCGGAGTACCTTAGACGTGGGTATAATGGATTTTTAGAACGGTGTACTTGCTGCAAAGCAGATAGTGAAACTGTGGCCTGAGAAGGGCTTTGAATGGCGACAGACCTCATTTCCGTGTTTTCAAATACAGAACCCTTTCTTCGCGATCTTCTTTGCATGTCAAGGAAAACTTCTCGATTTCTTCTTTGATATTGAATACAAGATTGTAGCGAGCATGCCCGACAATTTTTTTTTTAATTTTTTATTTTATGCTATTCTGATATCGTACTTTTCTACAATTACATATCCGATCGCTTGCACGGCCTCTTCAATGCCTTCTTTTCTGCTTTTTACTCCAAACAACTTAATAAAATGATTTATTTCTACTTGTACGTCTTTGGCAGGAACAACAACAATCCATCGTTCCATGAAAAACAGCTTCTCGCCATTGCAGCATGCAGCGGCTTTGGTTGGATGTTTCCCACGCATCGACAGGAAGTTTACAATTGAAAACTTTCAGGCGAAAAAAAAAAAAAAAAAAAAAAACCCAATAGTTAAAACATCGATCGATCCCTTCTGAAAATCACACTTTCTGTGTGGAGTCCATCGTTCTTCCTATCAACCAATCAAAAAATTGATTGATTCACTCTCCCTGAGGTAATTTTTTAGCGACCATACCGCTGACAAGAAGCCAAGATAACCCTGGGTTCGAGATTGAACTATCCCATGAAAGGTCCTTGAGGTTAACAGACAATAGAGCCTTTGTCTTCAAACGAATCAGACTACAACAACAGTCAAACTTTGGTAAAAAACAGAACTTTTCCACAAACTTTGCGGGAATATCACAATTTAAATCTACTCAAACCGTTTCTTGAGTCGTTGCCATCAAGGTCGTAATTTACATCTTTGATTAACGGACCCCGCGCACGCCTTTTTTTCTCTCCGATGTATTTTTCCTTTTAATTTTGAACAAGCACAGCGTGTGCCAACTTGGTGTGACAGCTCTGAAAAGAAACCAGAGGTCCGCCTACAGCCTCAATGGCACGCGTTTGTCGAGAATGGCAGTCGTTTTGGAAGTTGCTTAACGGGAATGGAATGGAATACATCGCGTAAACAATCCATTTCTGTGACATGATGACACATCTATGCTTTTGAAATGATACCGGTTGATACTTCGTGCACAATGAAAGAGTCGAGAGCCAGGTAAGTACGTGTCTAAATTCAGCTAAATTGTACAAGTTCACAGTTCAACTTATGTTACGAGTAAGCTAGTGCCACGTAGCCCTTTTACAATATCGTACATGCCTAGCAAAGGTTTTGATTACCCTCCAATAGCAAGAAGGGTTTTGAGCGGAATTACGCGAAACAATTCCATGTTTGAATTAATTTGGCCACAGTGTTGCATTATTCAATAACTATTTCCATTCAAGCTTGTTTACTAGAGTCTTGAGATGCATCAAAATCGAACGCAGCTCCCATGAGGACTTGGGAAAGTTTTCCGTATAAAATTCCCTGTAAAATCAGTATTACTACGTTCCGAAAGTCAAGATGATCCATATCTGACTATGAACCGGGTTCGCTTGTTAACGAGAATACGGTTTTAATTTACCTTGATTTGGAACTCTGGCCTAGCTTAAACGCAGAACTTTTCTAGGACACGGAGAAGCGAATCAACTCCTTTAACCAATTGCATCAAAAGTTCGATTTTTAAATCTATCATGTTCGTTCGTTCCGAAGTTAGCCTTTTTCTTGGATTAAAAATTAAAAAGAATGTCAATAAGTAAATGCGTAACGGACGTGACCAAGCAACTATCAATACGCATTGTTTGCGGTATGATTTGGCTCCAAACTTCTTATTCAATGAGCAATTGGAAAAATAAGAAACTCTTAACGGGGTCGTGACCTTTTCTTGTTGAGTCCACAATATTAGGTCAATCTTAGCCGGTAGGGCTTGGTTAGTGCCTGTGAAAGGAGTATTCATTTGAAAAATGAGTGTGAGGGTGACACGTAATTTTTGTCAAGGCAAGAATTAAGTTCAGTGGTCTACGTATGAACGGTGAAACTACTTCAATTCAAAAATTGACCTTTTCATGTGCCAAATACTGTGTATAAGTTATTGTAATTTATTTTGATGTCCAAGAATTCTATTTGTTCTTATATAAAAACAATGGATGCAAGTTCAGAATCTCAGCCAGTGAACTTTATCGTTTTGTTAGACCCAATTGGATGGGTAAGTCAGTCTACGAAAAGTTCTAGTTAGAAAATTGTTATCGAACACTCATTTGAAAAAGTTCTGGTCAAAGAAACTGAATTTTATGTTGTGAAAGACAAATTACCAGATGAAGTAGAAGGAAAGAAACATTGAAATGTAATGCTACATTAGCCACAATGCATGGTGGTTATGATTCTGTTGGATTTTCATTCATTTATCTCATGCATTATAAGGAATTTTAAAAGAGCCAAGAAGTTTAGATATGTTCTGTATTTTCCATTTTGTATTTATTCACTCAGGAGAAAAGGCACAGAATTTTTTGAGACTTATAGTAAAACCATATTGCATAACCAAGTCATTGAGGAAAAGAGCTTGAAAGTTAGGCTTGTGGGAGAGGATTTTCAATTTAGCACACCAGCCTGGGAGAGTAAGGAGATGGCTGGGCTAAATAAAAAATGTATTACTTTCTGAAACCAGGTAATTCACCAATTCACTGAGTGCCAAAGCAATTAAATAGTGGAATTATCACAAGCTTTGGTGGAAATCTGTTAACAACTAATTTATACATTTTTAAATAGGAAGAAGACTATCTATCATGATATGGCTATCTCAGCTGATGGTAAACATTGGAATCAAGGTTAAAATTCAGAAAAGGAGTATTTATGCACCCCATCCTCAACAGCTACGAGTTATGAAAGGCAAGTAAAACAGACAGAATCAACTTATTGAAATGGTTTCCACTTGATTAAAGTTGAGGGTGATATTTAAAAAATTCTACAGCACTCAAAGGTTCCTTTTCACTCTCTTATAGACTTTTTCATGTTTCATTGGTAACAGTGTTTTGGCTAACATATTTGTTCTTTTGCAGAAATTCAAACAATTCCGCTGGAGCTTGATTGCAAAGGTTAGTATGTGTGTCCAGTAATTTGTGTCAAGAATTAAACTTGCTTATGATACTAAGACTCGTAGGGTATATTGGAATTAAATTTTCTGCAAATCCAAGGCTATCACTTGCAGAGGATTCTAGGCCTAGACTCGCTCAACATGCTTGCTCTTTGACTCTCTGAGGATACTGGTCTTGGACTCGCTGAGGACACCAGGGTTTGACTTGCTGAGGATACTGGTCTTTGACTTGCTGAGGATACTGGACTTTGACTCGCTGAGGATACTGGTCTTTGACTTGCTGAGGATACTGGACTTTGACTTGCTGAGGATACTGGGCTTTAACTCGCTGAGGATACTAGACTTTGACCTGCTGAGGATACTGGTCTTTGACTCGCTGAGGATTTCAGACTCTGACTTGCAGAGGATACTGGACTTTGACTTGCTGAGGATATTGGACTTTGACTCGCTGAGGATAATGGGCTTTGACTCAATGAGGATACTGAACTCTAAGTCTGGCTCACTGAGAATAAGTCTGGTTGACTCGCTGAGAATAGGTCTGGTTGGCTCGCTGAGAATAGGTCTGGTTGGCTCGCTGAGAAAAGGTCTGGTTGACTCACTGAGAATAGGTCTGGTTGACTTGCTGAGAATAGGTCTGGTTGGCTCGCTGGGAATATGTCTGGTTGGCTCGCTGAGAATAGGTCTGGTTGGCTCGCTGAGAAAAGGTCTGGTTGGCTCGCTGAGAACAATTCTGGTTGGCTCGCTGAGAATAGGTCTAGTTGGCTCGCTGAGAATAAGTCTAGTTGGCTCGCTGAGAATAAGTCTAGTTGGCTTGCTGAGAACATGTCTGGTTGGCTGGCTGAGAAAAAGTCTGGTTGGCTCACTGGGAATAAGTCTGGCTTAAGACTTAGGGCATTGTCTCAATCTTATTTTTCTCTACTTATCAGAGTAAAGTGCAAAGGAAGAAAATGAAATTGATTGATCATTTTAGTCAGAAGTGTTAGTTTTAAACCACAAAATATGTGAAATATTTTTGTATTGCTATAATAAAAAATTATTTTCACCAACAATTCTGAAATAGGGTTAGTTATAGTGGGAGTATGTCTTTCTGTCACGAGAAAGACATACTCCCACTTGTTTTTCCTCCTTTTTTCCTAGTAGAACTGTCTAAGGACAAGTGATGGATGTGTGCTGTGTATCAATGAAGCTGTGCATGAATAGAAGTGGTAGGTGTGAATGATTTTTGTCTCACATTTGAACTTTAAAGTAACGTCCCCCACCTTTCCTCCACAAAAAGATTACCAGAATACTAAATGCCAAGTTGTCAGCCCTGTCTCTTACAAGTTAGTTGATTTTTGGCACCTAATTTAGTTTATAATTTCCTATTCATGCCTTTTATTTCTCTTCCTTGACATGGCCATAATCACTGCCATTTCTGGGTTTAACTTGTTTATCATTCTCGACCTAGAGTTTCTCCTTGTCTGTTGGAAGTCACATCATCCATCTAAAAGGCTTTTTTTTTTTTACTGTTAAGAGTGGTTCATCTTCCTATCACCCACCCCTGTCATCTGAAATTGACTTTCTCTTAAACTTCACACCTCACTCTTTGTATTTGTTTCTCTTTCACAGTTAATGACTGGAATGGGAATTCACAGAAATGCAGTCCAATGATATTTATCATGTGTCAAATGAATCTTGAATATTAATAAAAGTCGTTCAAATATACTGGCTGACTAACCAAAATTAGTCAGGGTAGCATGGGGGAAATCTTATGGGGAGATAATAACAACCCTCTTAATGTAATTGCTGTGGCAGACCCGCTTTCGCCTATGTCAGAACAAAATTATCGTGTAGACACTAGACAAAAATACGCTTTACTGACTAAGGATGATGTGGGTCAAAGGCCAAGTATTGGCCCGTGCGAGTATCCTTTCTGTATGCATTAGTGGTAATGAAACCTCTGGCGTCCCAATTTAATGACGTATCGAGGAAGGGAAACTCGATCTGGAAAACAGGAAGAGCAATAACTGAGCCATAAAGAGCACTTAAAAGAGACGCGGCTTGCTCACACTCAAAACTCAGAAGATACACAACACGCTAATGAAACAGGACACGTTCTTGTTTGGAACCAGTACTAGTTGGAAAAATAATGAGGAGCGAAACGCACGAATGACAGTGCACCAAATCGACCAATGACGACAAACAAAGGTGTAGTAGACATGTTCGAATATAGCGGTTGATAGTCTGTTATCGCGCTCCTTGGCTGATTGATTTTGTTATTTCGTGTGCAACATGGATCTCCTCTATTTTAGTAATTTAAAGCGCGCGAACCCTTCAAGGATAATCCGATGGTTTCAAAACCGGGGATTATTGGCCAATCCATTGCACTGCGGCGTGTACAACCAAGACATGATAATGGTTCAACGAACCGATGCCCACGTGGACGGATTTCGATGGTAGGGAGGAGAATTTGTCTACTAGATTTCGCATGAAAGTAATTATAGATCAAGTGTTGAGGCCTCCAATATTTTAGTCTTCGTTTTGTAGTATTCCGGTAAAAGATTAATTTTGACGAAGTCGATGGAGACTTTTACTCGAGAGAACATTATCCTCTAAAATGCGACTAAGAAGCTCAGCAATATAACCATAATTATGGTCAGTTAAAATCAATCTTATTTAATCTCCAACTTGATATGTTTGATTTAGGAAAATAAAACAAACACACACACACAAAAGAAACAAAACGAAACGAAAACCAAAACAGCCTCAACATAAGCGCTTTAGTGATCATCTGCTCGTAATTTGTTCCTCGTGAACGACAGGCACCGCGCAGGTGGGCTACGGTTGACGCCCCGTTTTCGATTGATAAAATGTAAATTAAGTGTAGTTCGAAAGGATGTATGATTCCCTTGTCACTTCTTCATTTTCCATTTCGTTTTCCTTTTTTTTTCCCGAGACAGCTCGGATATTAACGAATCCCGGCAAATGTTTAAAACGGTCGTCTCATCTTGTCTCACCCTTTGTTTAGGAGATGCTATACTTGCAAGATTTACAAATTCTTTCTTTGCCAAGTTTGTTTCTGCATTTCTAAATATAGCAAACTTGAAATAAAGTAACAAGAAACCCCCTATAAAGTTATATTTTTCTGGACTCATAAGCATAAAGGAAATTTGCCTGTGAACTGCAACATTAAAAAAATCAAGACCTTTTTCTTTACCTTTAAAGATGACAAGGACAAGGGAGAGCACAGAGATAAGGTTGAGGAGAACAAGACTTTAAGTGAGGGTACGATTTGACAAACACAATTTATTAAGTGTCGTGGCTAGTGAATTTCTTCAGCTTTCTAATTTACTCAAAGCATTCCAAAATGGGAAATTCCACTCCCAGATGACCAATAGCAAAACCCTATAAACAACTCACCACAACAATTTCTCCTTACTATACCCACAGAACTAGAAAAGAAGAAAAAGAAGAAGACACGGAAGAGAAGAAAGAAGAAAAAATATTGCATCTCTGCAAGAAGGCAACAAAGAAACTAGTGAAAGAGTAGAAGTTGTAAATGAGAGCAACAATTAGCCTTTAGTGACAGTGCAGTGCCTTGTACTTAGCCTTAAGTTTTCTTTTCATTCCTGTCATAAAGTTTTCTTTGTAAATATGATGAGAATAAATGATATCAAGTTTTCCAACATGTATTAGTTGTTTGGTATATTTGACAACATTTTCCAGAGGCAAAGAGATCATTGAGCTATAATAAATATGCTACAGATAATAACAATTTTTGTTTTTGTCATCATGGTCATTAACCTAATATATTCCCCTCATTATTTATTTCTTAAAAACTATAACAAAATCATTTTATAAATCAAAGCTCTCTTTCTAAAACTATCCTTTTTTCTGTGTCGTGATAGAAAGATTGGTGATCCAAGACCAACCGAAGCAATCTCATCTCTGTAATAATCTGGAAAATTTTCTGAAACATTAACATGTAAGAACATTTTTTTGTAGCGAAGTTAGATTTCTCATTTTAATTTGTATTTATTTTGATTATATCCCTGAGATAAAAAGATGGTTTACGAGGAAAAACTCATTTTAAGAAAGAAATTATCATTCATGTCTTTAAGATCGAATATCCTATAAATACAGTCTTCATTAAAGAAAAAAAAAACTAAAACAGCACAGTATGATAAAATATTCCTTGCATTGACACATGAAATTTCAGGAACATTTGACCTTTATTTTTCAAAATTTATATCTTTGAGATGGTTATAATTTCTGCCATCCCTCGTTGTGGAGGAATGAAGTAACTTTAGGGAAGTGGAAGCTTTGAACTTTATTCGATACACATATTCACTGCTTTTTTCTAAGTGCTGAAATATATGCTACCAGCCATATAATAATATTGTTTAAGGCCTTCCCTACCCGTTTACCATACCAAGACATAGAAAATAGAACCTACCTTAACGTATTGTACGAATATCTCAGCGCTAACCTTCCGACCCTACAACAACCTTGGGAAAAAAATTAGACATCTACGCATGCGCCGAGAGCCGACGTTTGCCGAACGAATCTCGTTTCGTCAAACGAGTCTCGTTTCTTCAAACGAGTCTCGTTTCGTCAAATGAGTCTCGTTTCGTCAAATGAGTCTCGTTGTGTCAAACGAGTCTCGTTTCGTGAAACGAGCCTCGCTTTGACTCGTTTCGATTCTCTCGAACAAACGAGTCTCGTTGAAAATCGTTTATCGAGTGACTCATTAATCGTGACGATTAAAAATCGAGTGGTTTCCCAGAAACCGTGAGTGATCCAACATGAGTAAGTTTATCACGTGTTCCTCAACATGAGTAAGTTTATCACGTGTTCCTCAACATGAGTAAGTTTATCGTGTGTTCCTCAACATGAGTAAGTTTATCATGTGTTCCTCAACAGGAGTAAGTTTATCATGTGTTCCTTAACATGAGTAAGTTTATCACGTGTTCCTCAACATGAGTAAGTTTATCACGTGTTCCTCAACATGAGTAAGTTTATCACGTGTTCCTCAACATGAGTAAGTTTATCACGTGTTCCTCAACATGAGTAAGTTTATCATGTGTTCCTCAACATGAGTAAGTTTATCATATGTTCCTCAACATGAAGATGCAAGTCCAAGGTTCTGACAAAAAGCTGCGCACACTGAGTCCAGATTGAGTGGGATGACTTACTGAATTTATTTTGATTACTTGCTCTAAACAACTTATTTACATTATTATGAATTACCTTTACATGCCAAGGCATTAACGTTTTACCCTTCACTTCCTGTAATCTTCGAGAAGGCAATTTTGAGAATTAATGCATATTTTTTCTCCTTTTCACTTTCTCTCCTTTTTCTTTTTGTTCCTTTTTCACAATTCTCCTCATAATCAGGATTTTTAAGGCCCAAGGGACATCCACACCACGAACATGCATAATGAAGGAGAAACCTAGAACTGATAAAGAGGCATAGCATATTATGAACACCTTCACTAAGGGTGTCGATTGTCTTGATTAAGTATTATTGTTCAATTCTTTAACCGAGACGGTAAATTGACGTTAGTTATCATGCATTTGTGTTATCATCCTCATTTTGATTGGCTACGAGCACACGGCTACCAATGGAATACGTAGAAAACATGTGTCAAAGATCTGATTACCAGCGCAACAAGCGTGTTGAAATAATATATACAAAAGTTCTGAATTTACATTTCTTCCAGCTGTACCATCTTGCGAGGCGTTAGGAGTAGAGGATCCAAACATCGTACCTGACGCCCAAATCACTGCGAGTTCCAATTATCTCAGCTATTATCCACGCAAAGGACGGCTCAATGGAGACAGCGGTTGGTGTCAGCAGTCTTCTAAAATCACTGATAACTATATACAGGTTGATATGGGAGCAGGGCGCACAGTATGCGGAGTCGCCACACAAGGAAAGGCAAACGGATCGTTTATAAAAAGCTACAGGCTCTCGTTTTCTACTGATGGCACCAGTTGGACTGCATATAAGGAGCAAAACGTTGAAAAGGTACTTTTTAGTACGCTGTCAATTTTATCTCTTCTTTAAACATTTTCTAGTCTTAGGGTTTCTTCTGTACGCATGCGCAGGCTGAGAGAGGATTTACCGGTTAGTAATAGTTAAAATTGATGTAAGAATAATAAATAACGCTCGGGATAAAGAGTAATTTCAGTGATCTCCAAAATCTGGAGTTTTTCACATTTTTTCAAATAAAAAAATATTGTCCTCTTCTCCATCGGAACATGTAGAAAAGTGGTCCGGTTCCTCTGTGTCCACAGCAACGGAAATATGAGTAAATGTCATGATTCTGTCTACGTAAACACGTGTTAGCCGTCACGTTTCCACAATAGAAACACAGGTTTTAGCAACACTTCCGTGACCGGAATTTTTGTTTTTTCGTCCAGTGATATCAGCGAAGGGGTTAAATGAGATCTCAATACATATCTAGAAAATAAATTGTATTAGAGAGGGAGGGGGGAGGGGAAATCTCATTTAAGTAGCTTACCTAAGAATAAATTTTACCTGATGATTAAGTGGTTTCTCCTTTTTTTCATTGCAGATCTTTGAAGCGAATTCAGACTTGAATACCATTGTAAAACATACACTGAATAACCCAGTCCAAGCAAGATACATTCGATTTTATCCGGTGACCTTTTCTGGGTACCCTTGTATGAGGATCGAAGTGTTCGTGCAATAAAGAAGAAGATCAACAACAGGGCAATTTTTCTGTATGAACCCTCCTTGGTCTTGTATAATGGAATGGTACAAGTGTTGGTGAATGCTTTAAACAGCCAGAAATGGCCTAACTGTGGAAGTATTGAAAAGTTTTCAACCGTTTCTTGCGTAGTTTACGGGCCGTTTCCCGAAGGTTCCGATAACTTAACTGGCCCCGAGCTGTTCTGTTTTTATTCAAGATGGGGTTTTGAAAATTATACAATTAACATGTAAGCTACAGAAACAAAATGGACTGATTAGAGTATTAGAACCTGCTCTGCTAATCTTAAAATTCTGATTAAAAAATATTGCCACGGGTCCGTTAACGGAACTTTTGAGAAAGAGGCCCCTGGACCCGAACCGAATGTGGGCATGAAACGCAAGTCGCGTGTATTATATTGACAGTTTTTGTTTTAAGTTAATATTAAGTAAACATGAGAATTAATGTTCTTGTCATCTCAAATAAAAGATTTTTTATTAGCTTTAAAAGTTCCTCACTCAAGCCAGTAATTTATTATGATATCTGTAAAAAACTGTCTTCCCTTGTCGTAACGAAAAAGGATCGAAAGGACAAACGAAAATATGATGTATTCGCAAGCAATGGACACAATTCTCAGTTTTAGGAATTAGAACCGGTTAGGAAAAAAAAAACATGTTCTATTATGTTTCATGGCCTTGAAAATATGTATATTTTGACTCGTTTTAGTGGTTGATATTAATTTGTTTAAAAAATCTCGAAGATGGCTGGCAGTATAGTTTGGACGAGTGACAGAACATGTAAGCTTCTCTTGAAGCATTGAAAATACCTTAGAAATAATTTGAAACGCAAGGCTATCGCCTTTTTTCCGAAACTACCTGCTTCTCATCGATGTCAATCATTTGCCATCGCCAAGAACTTTCTTATGACCACCATTGAAAGGACGAAGGGGAGATGTGTCAGTTAAAAAATCATGACAAGTGTTGCAATTTTCTAGAGACACATAGCCACTCAATGGTTTTCTTTAATTCAAGTCTGTCAAAATATCAACTAACTTGAAGGAGTTCGTAATGATACTTTAAGCGTCAGAGACAGTCCGGCTCTTTTAAATAGAATGAAAACTCCAAAAAAAATCATGGGATACACAAAAACCCAGGGGATATACCTGTTCGAAAGGCGGGTGACACTGATCTATGATTAAAAGTTCTGAAATCCCTTGTTTGAAAGTGTATATTATGTGAACGTTTTCAGAGGATGCCTCTTAGTTCAAATAAAAGTACTGAGGTATGAGCGGTGCTACTCAACGAAGAACAGTGAAAAGAGATGATGTTTTCCGTCTGGCCCTCTTACTTGGCCAGTAAGTATATAAAAAATTCTTATACTTCGTGCAAACCATAATGATGTGGACACGATAGAGAAAGCATCAATTAATTATCAATTATGAGGCAGTCAAGGTTATGTCAAAGCAGAAGTTCCTTATTTTCCCACACTAGAAGAGTTTTCAAATGGATGGTAGGTTTTTCAAGTAAAAAAAAGAGGAGTATGAAAGAAACCAATAAGGTTGTTCGTTTTGATTATCGGAAAGTAAAGCGTAATAGTCTATTAAAAAGATATACGTTTGCGAAAGTCTGCAAAGAAAAAAAGAGTTCCCTGTATTCCTTATTCAAAGTACAGACCGTGCAAGTGTGTACTCAAATTATGACCTGCTAATGATATGCTACGAGATGCAGTAACAGAAAACACATCTTGTATTCACTTTTCACATGTGAGATTTTACCAAACCACAAATCGACAATGATAACAGGATTAAGAAAGAAACATATTGAATAAGCATATGAAAAACAAACAAACAAACAAATCTGTGCGTTCATCTTCTGTCTTTGTCGTCACCACCAGACGAATCTTCCCCTACCTAAGACGAGTGTATGGAATTCATCAACAATATTTCCTTTATCACCTCTCACTTAAAGTGCTGTCCATAAGCATTCAACGCTAGCCAAATCCATCTGGGGCGCCTATGCGCGTGTTAAGTGACCTATATTGATACCGTTGCATGATAGTTTCCAAGGTAATCTTCCTGATTGACAGCCACAGCGAATTCGAACTACTGAGTTGGATATCATATCATCAAGGAAGCTTATCAAGTTTACAAGGATACTTCACTTGTTCTTAGAAACGGTCTTCTTGGCTGTTAGCGTTTTGTCATTCTAAATAAAAAGATTCAAGATAGCAGGAGGGGGGGGGGGAGAGAAACTTATTAGTTACCAGATAAACGCAACTTTTGAAGGACTGGTAACATGCGGATTAGGTTCGATTCTTCTAAGTGTTTTTGACCTTTTTGCTGCATCGATGATTTAAACTAAAATAGAAAATTATCGCGAGAATCAGTCATCCTTAATACCTGAAGGCTTTTTTTGAAGGAACTTCTCTATTAAAACAGAGGTTGGGACAGGAATATAAATTTACTTCATTACTCGTTACTTGTAATAAATCTCGTTTCTCGCTGCGAATCTCTCCGAATAAGGGTACCCAAAACATAATCGTTATTTAGGTACTCAGGTATTGCGTAGTGGAACTTCTAAAAACACACGCGATTATAATCCTTAATTGCATGAGAAAGCACACGACTGCTTGTTTAGAACGATTATATGAGGCAAAATTTCATTTCATTCATAAGGTCAAAAACGCGCACGCTGATTCGCAATTTCATAAGAGGCCATTTCAGTGTTCTTTTAGCGTCAATGAACTGTAAACCGCACGAATCAGTTGACTGAAATTTTGTCATTAAGAAGGCCAAAAACGCGCCCGCTGTTGCGTAATTTCGTTTGTTTGTTTAGCGTCTATGAACTATAAAGTGCACGAATCAGTTGACTAAAATTTTGTTTCTACAGCAACGCAAAGGTAATGAAACCATCCCCCCCCCCAAAAAATAAATTCACCATTCTGTTATGTTAAGTTAGGTTTTTCATAAATTTTCAATTTCAATTAATTGTTCTTCCTATTTTAGAGGAGTCTTAACTACCCAAGACTTCTCTCTGAGCAAAAATTGTTTACAATCTTTATTTTTAACATACTTTATCAATAATTTTGTCTAGGGAGAATTTTTTGTCAGTGGCGAAAAGAAGTCTATGAAGTCTACAAAGTCTACAAAGACTTGTCATCTTTAGATCACATCCTGTACGTGATATTTCCATCGAGATATAACAGGTTAATTGATTAAGCTTGCTAGAGATCCTGTAGGTATGCTTAAAGATACCTCAATTGCAGTTCAAGTTGTATCCCAATCGTGGAAGGTCACTTTTAGAAACTCTCGCCGTATTTGCACGCGTAGTTAGAACTAGGAAATAAATCAAACCATAAACAACGTTTTTATTGTCATCATTTTATTTTTAGATAAGGCTCTTCTCGAAGATGGTAGAATAGACACCAATTAATCTTGAGCGACTAAATCTTGCTCGTAAACGGACAGTGAAAATCCTAAAGGGGGTAAGTTTCTAAAGAAACTGTAAGACTGCGTCGGTATTGGAAAATAACTTGATTTTATCAACTGATTTGATAGTGCATGTAAATCAGTCATCGTAAATAGTTTTTACAGCTGACGTTTTGAGCGATAGCCCATCGTCATTCGCTCTGACGAAAGGCTAGCAATCAAGAGGTCAGCTCTACAAACCATTTACGGCGGCCATCTTACATTATCAACTCAGTTGATAGAACCAAATTATCGTGAAAATCAGTATATTTTCAGGACAACATACCGCTATAGCCGCGCGACTTGTGGTAAAACTTTAGCGTTTTGTTGAGTTCAAAGTAAAACCGCGGCTTAATTGCTGCCGAGGTTTCGTTGCTAAGAGGACGTAAAAATCGGTGTTTCACGTTTTAGTTCCGTATGGGACGGCTAGGAAATTTACAAAGTTTTAAAACACACGTGTTTCGCCAGTACTTTGCTCCTTTGATCTCTTTCATTTATTCTTATTACAGATTCACTCCACTAGATTACAAATATACAATGAATTTGATTTATCACTACAATAAAGAAACGTTGTGAAGGAGACAACCAAAGGCGCTGACGCACCATGCTAGGGATGTCCTACTAATTAAGGTGTAAGAGAAGTATATACAAATATAGAAATAAAAGTTCTTATTATCCTCAATAAAATTTAAAACATTCCTTTTAAAGGCTGCAATACTATTTGATTCTTTAATATGATTAAATAAACTATTCCATTCATTCATTAGCTTAGATCCAAGTACCGCAAAGGGAATGTAAATCGCTATGCAGTTGCATAGGGAGCTGATCAAATCTGATTTTGTACGACATATGATGTTTAGTGAAATATCCAAGTTCCTGTCCGTCTTAACCGATAACAACTGTTATTATTTGATTCATAACTGGATTCCGAGAGAAGCATTGCTGTTAATCTCCAATGAACCTTTTTTTTCGTAAGTGAGAATGAAGAAGCCAATCATATGAGATCTTATCTTCACTTGGGAAAACCAATGTCGACAAACGAGGCACAAGGCACCAAAAATGTCGCATGAGCGAGAAATGGAACTGCTCGTGCGAGAGACGGGGAGCGGGTCGCGAGACACGACAAGGCATGCAAGAAGCTAAATATGACTTTATGACTGTCTCAGGGGTTTACAGTATAGTTGTGACTGTTAAGAAACAAGTCGTGGCACACTCTGTCGTCAACTTTGTGGGGTCACACAATTTTTATCGGCGCGATGAATTCCTCTCGATAGAAACGTTGTAATCGTAACCCTTTAACTCCCATGAATGACCAAGACAGAATTTCTCCTTACAATATCAATACAATATCAACCAAAAGAGTAATGAGAATAAAGAAAAATATCAATTTGGGGATAATAGGTTGATCCAATACTAAATTCTCTGAACTAACATTATAAGAATTGTATCGTTGACAGTAAGGAGAATTACAAATTTGATCTGGGAGTTAAAGGGTTAATCAATAATTGAGGTCGCTTCGTCAGCACCAGTATCGAAATTAGCCGTAGAGTGCAAAATTTTGTTGGAGTGTTCTATGACGCTATATTGAGTTATGGCTGTAAATGCTCTGAAATGCTGTTTGAAATTGAACGTAAGGGAAAGAAATTCAATCGTTATGAAACAAGACATTATTTAGATCCGAAAAAAAAGCCATTACTTGAAACGTTTCCAACTTACTCAGTTCAGACTGGAGTCTTAAACCTTTGAAATCTCGATTTTCTAATTTTTACATTTGAATCAGTATAGGCACTTCACGCCAACGGACTTCTGCAGTTTATGTCAATTATCGATCGCCTTCTAAATTTGGGGGAAAGGCATATTACTGTAAGTAATAATAATAACTTTATCTATATAGCGCTCGTATCCTCAGTTACGATAACTTTTCACAGTGTGATGTCTTTCTTTACACCCCTTGTCATTTGGGTGGTTTTCCTTTTCATGCGATTCATTGGAAAACTAATATCATAGGATCTGGAATTAAATCTAAGATTTTAAAAGTTTACATTGGATAAATCAGGCTGAAGAAAGCTTTGCATCAATGGTCTGTACGCCTATGAAGTCATTCTGTAAGGCCGGGCTCTTCACAAGGGCCAATCAAGGTGACTGTAGGGGCCTGCCACTTTAACCTGTTAACACAATAATCAGAACCCTGTGATTAAACGGCAAGGGAGAACAATATAGTGCATGAATTCAGTCTGATTATTGAGATGGGAGGCAGCGATGATGCATGAAATATGAAAAACAAAATTTTATGATAATTCAAGTGTACCTTGCACGGGTTGAAGGCTGACATAGTGCACCTCATGAATATGTCCCAGCACAAGAGGTTTGCTTTCGTCAACTGCACAATGTGGCGTAATGATTACATCATTGCTATGGAATAGACTGCTGACAACACGAATGCACGTTTCAAAGCGGTTCGCTGCGGCACACAGAATCACGTGATCACCCCAAGTACCATCTTTTTCCATGTGTTCAAGGTACTCTGTCCATGTTTGACGTCCATGGACAAAGTGAAACAGATCTGTTCCATCCGGCTGTAAGAAGAATCAGTTAAAGAAGGAAACTTCAAAGGATTGTTCCTGGCCATTTCACCCTGTGAAAACTGGGATAGGTTCTAGTGGTGTTGGCCAAGTGGCCTGTATTATCACTAAACCTTTATCATACTCTTAAAATAACATCACTTGACATACTCTGTTAAACATAATAACATCAACTTACAAGTTTTGGGTTGCTCCTGAGGTACTGAACCAAGTTTTGTCTTAATTCGCCATGGGGGATTTTGATTCCCTTAACAATTTCCAGTTGTTCGAACAGGGCATAGAACATGCAATTTCCTAATCCTTCATTGTCAGATATTCTGAAGCCTCTTTCAGATGCAATATTCCTCAGCCCCAATGATAGATCTGTTCTGCTCTTGACTCTGCTTGCATCGAGTTGCATCTGCCGAAGTTCCTGGATGATTCGGTCAAGAGAACCTAGAAAAGACAAAGTTCCCATTAATCTAACGGCATGAAAGAAGCGAAAATAACACAATCCTCAATCAAGTACGAGAAACTTTGAGGTAATAGGAAAAAGAACGGCTTCAACCATCAGACTTCTAATGTTTTGCCCAGAAACTCAGCTTTGAAAACGAAGCTCTTACTGTTAATTAAGTCACTTTTTAAGTTCGATATCTGCCCGTGAATGAATACACTAATAATCAAGAGAGAAGAAGCAGACGAGAAAAATTAAGGACAAGATCTAAGCTCTGACATATGTGTGTAACTGGAAAAAGGAATCCTGGAAAAAAAATTACAGGCTTCAAAAATATATTGATGTATTTCCTCTACCGTATGAATATGTGATTACTACAATATTGTGTCAAAAGACGACTGCATTGTGAATAGAACATAACCGGTTTTGAGAGGAGCAGCATATTGAACTTTGGTCTCGTTTTGAGAAAAAGTAAAAGAGTGCCCCAAGTCTTCCTGGTTTAGACAATTTATGGTAGTTTCCAATTGAAATGGGATGAAAATTTAAATGAATAGAAGAAACAAAGAACACTAAGTCGTCCGTCCGGATCAGAAAGTGAAAGAAAATCAAATTTGTTTATACAAGTCTTACGTTTGTGACTGAAGAGTGCAGGAGTATAATTAAAAACATGTCTCATTAGTAAGAAACGTTATCAAAAGTACCTCACGAAGTTTTCACGAAGCATAGCAGGCCTGAAGTCGAAAGTTAAGGAAATAAAATCGCAGGATCTCCTTGTAATCTTCTGTACTTCTTTAGGGATGTCAATTATCGTGTGTTATTAATATATTATTACTCACTCGGATTCAGTAATGAATCCACTGTTAGTTGTTCGGTTGACGTATCAACAACTTCGACCTGCCGAGCTCTGAAACTTGTGTCTTGTCTTTTGGAAGCTAAAGCGATAGAAAGAAACTTTTATCTTAACATCACAGTACACAAGAAGATAAAACGACTGATTACTATTCATGTTTAACATCTTTTTTATACGAAGTGTTCATGCTTTCCGTCACAGTTAAAAGAGACCGAAAGCCGAGTATCCCCCCTAAAACACTATAAAGGATATTGAAAACATTCTCACCATGAACTATGTCGAACATCTTGTCCACAAGACGGTCACACTGTTTCTCCCAGCTAAACTTCTCTTCATATGAACTCCTCAGCTGCTGAATATCTCGAAGTCGAACTGATCTTTCCTTCTGTCGGACACCAGAAATTGCCTTTGCCCACTCCTTGGGGTCCTCAGTATCCACCACGAATGATTTGCCCGATGGTAAAGTGCACAGTGCTTCACCAAATCCTGAGTTTTTACTGACAAGAATGGGAAGACCGGCAGACAATGCCTCCAACGCTGTCAAACCAAAACCCTCTGTTCTAGAGGGCATGATGCAAAGATAAACTTCACAAAATAATTCTTTCAATCCCTCTTTACTTTGCATGAACTTCCTCACGGTCAGCTGGTTTTTATCAATTCCACTCTCGAGTAAATTCTTTGCTACCTCATCCTGTTTACCGTCAGGTGCACCCACGAAAATCAGATGGTAAGACCTGTCTTTCAGTTCAACTATTGCTTTAGCAGAGATATCGTAGCCCTTCAAGCTGAAGTCCTCTGGGTCACCACGGCCAAACGTCAGTACCTTGAACTTGTTACGCTCCTTTAGGGTTTGTTTTACGTCAGAGAACTCACAGAAAGTTCCAGGAGTCAGTTGAAGGATTTCGTCCTCACTTTTGCATGAGCAGAGCTGAGTGGAGAATGCATCTGTTAGCTTTGGTCCAACTGCTAGCACAGCATCTGCCAACTTACACAACGCCACTTCGGTTAAATTCTTCTCTTGACCCTTGGCAATAGCACTGGGATAGTTTTTGTGCATTGCAAGTTCTTCGGGTGCAGTGTGCACCACCTGAATCCACTTGCAATTGTGAGACTTTCTGATAACTTGGGCTTGCTTACCAAGCTTTGCACCATGACCCAGCACAAAGTCAATGCCAAGGTCTCTTGGTGGGAAACTCAACCATTCAAGAGGATCACTGTAGCCTTCAAGTTTCTCGGCTTCCTGGATGGAAACATTGTGACTGGATGCCATTCTCCTCTCTTTATCAGTACAGGCAGACTGTGGGACAAGGAGAGTAACGTCCAGTTCAGAGTGTTTGGCCAACAGAATGGCAAGCTGTCTGTTGATGGTGGACAAGCCTCCCATTGACGAACTCCACTCACTGCCAAGGAGAGTCACCTTCAATGCTGTGGCAGACTTGTTTGGATTGATTTCACTTGCTTCATCATATGATCTAGCAACTACATTTGAAGAGGACAACACCTGAAGAAATCAAAGTGCTCTGTGAGCAAACTCGTGAATTGACACATGATTTTTTAGATTATGTTTAATGTTATCTGGTTTAGGGAATTTTGTGGTTGATTGTCATATCTAGAGTACGAGCAGTAGTTCAGTGTTCGCTAATGTAGCAAAGAAACAAAGTAACGTTGGGATAAGAAGGCATTACAATTGAAATGATCATGCTACTACATTTGACAAGGTGGATGATGTCATGTGTTTTCAACGTCTATCATTTTTGTTTCTGGTTCAAAAGAAAAGGTTGGAAGTAAATGTGGGTGAAAAGTGAAATTTACTGTCTTTCGTTGTAAATATTAGAAAATCAAGGCAATACTGTCTTAATGAAAACATTAACGATTCCCTCTTTATCAAATGAGACAAACGGGAACGAGTTTTGAGTGATATAACTAAGCCAAGCCTGCCACCGTCATTTTGGATCTCCGCCTGGGTAGATTTAGGTCACGTGCTAGGCAACGTATGATCAATAACAAGATAGAATTTCATTTCAGGCCTATTTATCAATTTTGTGGTGTGTAACTTTCGCATTTTAGTACGTTGTTTGTATGTTGAATCTTCAAATTGTCTTGAAACTTAAAAGAAAATTGTTCTTTAAAAATTCACTGAAAATCGGTAGCTAAAATTGTTTGTTTAGGTGTTATCTGATTTTCGTGTTAACTTGTTATTTCGTCAGTCGCCGGCATCTTTTGTTGCTTCTCACAGGAAAAACACACACGACGAAACGTAATGATCAATTTTGTCCTCAATCTCACGCGATAACAGAAAAAGCTTTTGAACATCTGTAAGCTCCGAGCGCTTCGCAGTAAGTGATATTTTCAATGAATCTTCGGATTGTTTTCAAGTTCAAGGACTGTAAATTACAATTTTATGAAAAACGAAGGTTGTTCTGTTATTTCAGTGTGAATCCTTGCATGCCTGCCAGTCGCTGGCGCCGCTTGTTGAAACTAAAACGAAAAAAAAAACTCTTTTAAGATTATCATTGGCTTCTTTTTCACCCCACCACTATTCTTAGCAACAAAGGTCGCCATTTCGTCTGTTTATTGCTCGCCAAAAACTATAAAATGCACTCAAAAGCCTAAAATCTAAAAAAAGTTTACAGGAATCGACCAATCGAGCGAGCGAGCGAGCGAGCGAGCGAATGCTATTCCCCACATCGTATCTATAACTCGCTCTTGCGCATGCGTGCAATTCACGAGTTAAAAAGGTCATATGGAATTATAAAAAAAAAACTTTTGGTGTGGTCATACAAAATTTTTATTAATCAATACTTTACCAAAGAAAAACAAAAGAGTATAAAATTCAAAAATAATTTCATCTTGTTAGAAATTCTCCGACTTATATTTAAAACTGAAGACAACCTATCAAGGCTCCCTTTCTCACCACTGATAACAGTCCAATTGATATTCACATCAAGTAAATTAGGGGAGCAAAGCAAAGATGAAACTGAGGCCAGAAATCTTTTCGTGAAAAATCACTATAATCAATCATACCTGGCTTCTTCTTTTCAAGAACCATTTCTTTAATCCACAAACTGGTGCTACCTTATTGCAAGGTTTTCGCTTACAGATGTCCGGCTGACCTTCGTTTGCATCAATGAGGTGGAAGCAGTCCTTGTGTGTACAAGTGGTTTTCACTTGGTCTGAGCATGCACGACGTGTTTCTTCTGCCCCTTGATGACAGTAAGGACATGCAACACACAGCCTATACTTCATTCCTCTCAGGTATGGCATTTCTTGTGACAAATTCTTTAGGGTGTCTTCAAGAAATTCACGAACAAGAGTTGCTAGTTCGATGGAGTTCTGTCCTTCGGCCTGATCACTTTGCGCTTCTCTTTGTCTCAAGGTAACCTTCACAAATCCTGTTTTGCATATGAGGACAAAATCATGAATATCTTTCCCAATAATGAACCATGCTCCATTTTGGTACAGGGTGGGTTGATGCGTGGCCCATGTCTCTGAACACCAACGAATGCATCGGGAGACAAGCTGCAAGAAAAGACCTTGGGGGACAAAGCCATGGACAAAGAGGAGATACAATGGACATGGATCAGTTGATGATAATTCCATGTTACAGAGTTCTACAGGTGATGACTTCAACTGAGCTGGTACAAAGTACTTCTTGTCAGTTGGGGAAGCTGAGAACTTAGCGATCAAACCAAATCGCTCCATCATGTCAAGGATGTCTGCCTTAACGATTCTTCCCGTAATAAAGCTGGAGAACACATGATCAACATGTTCCATGCTAAGGATGCCACTTGCTTCAAGTTCCTGCCAGTACTTGGCAAATAAAGGAGTCTACAAAATATTTAAATGACAGCAATTCCAGATTAGAGAAGTTCACTACAAGTTTGTTTTGAATTTTTTCCACGTATATGTACAGGAACTAGAAAAAGTTTATTTCAATCAATGTACCGAAATGGTCAGAAATTATACTCTTAATGGCCAATTTTGTATCTTGGGCTGCTCAGAAGTGATTATCAGTTGTTATTCACCACCACAGAAGCCAATTAGCACATGCAAAAAGAACTATTCGCTTGTGTGAATACAGTAATTGTGAGCGGTAGCAAGTCAATGCAAGTCTATTGTAAAGTAAAAAGGCTCATTTAATTTATGACCTAAAAAGCTGCAAAGGTACATGAAATAACTTAAGGTCAGCAGTTGTAAAGATCCGAGTCACAGCTGTTGCATTAGTTGCCTATTTATTAAAAAAAGAAAGTGTCACTCTCATTTTCTGTTGGTCTAAATTAATGAACATTTTCCAAGTAAGGCCTTTCTAAAATGAAATTTGTTTCCTACCTGTTTATTGAAAGGTGGAATGGTTATCAGCTGTTTGAACAGATCAATCAACCACTGAGCATTCAGTACAACTGTACTGCGGTGTTTGATTATCATCCCAAGACCATGGTAAAAACTGATCATGGACTCAAACTCTTTTGCATCTTTCATGAAACAATGTTTCCTTGCATAGTGCTTAAGTTGTTGCAGGTTTCTGTGATAAATCTGTTTATCCACCAAAGCTTCAATCACCTTTTCAAACAAAAACCATCTAAAAGGAAACAGAATACTTGAAATATATATTAAGGGTTTAAAATTGGATATTGACTTCAGTCAGACATCTACTTATTTGCAGTCTTCCAGTGTTAATTCATCTATTTCCTTGGTCTAGCTTTCCCCAATCTTTTGGACAATTCAAATATGGTTATATTTTTCCCATAAACAATCTCAATTCAAAGCTGTGCCTTTTCAAATATCCATCTCACATTCACACCTCTTCAAAAGACAGTATTGTCACAATGTCATGAATGAGAGTTTTGTCTGTTTGCACTTAAAAGACTGCCGTGTATTTGTACAGTCTGGTGTTTTAAGAATTTGGATGGACTTCAAACTAGTGGAGGTAAGATGATTTTGTTTTCATATAAATTTACATGCATATACAGTTATACTCAAAACACTGACTGCTCTTCAAAGTACTATTCACGACTGTTTGAGTCAAAAATTGATTTCGTACTCCAAGAAGTGAGGTTTGCCAGATAAAATGTTATTTTCATTTACCTGACTGGTATTTTTTCCCCCATATAAGGCTCTTGCCTCATCACCTCCAGAATTTTGTTCTGCAATTCTTTTATTCCATCTGCTTTTCCTTCTTCCTTGCCTGGATATGTTTCGAAAATAAATTTAAAGCACAATGTAACACAGAAGCATGTGCTTACAATGAGAATAGTTTGTATCATAGATGTGTGATTGCAGATATTTTACAGCTGACAACACAGCTATGAGGATAAACTCTTCAACTCTTCAAATCATCTTCTCTCTCTTATTTCAAACTTTGAAATTAATGGATCTGTCTGCAAAATTTATAGGCCCCAGTATGGTAATGCTGGTACATAAAGTAGCTGAAAGCTAAGAAGAGTGCAGCTAATAAAAAAATTAACTACTCTTAGTAGCTTCCACTATTAGCCTGAACTCATTCAACCAGGGCAGTATCGTTCTCTCACCACTCTCACGAAAACATTCCACGTGTCTGGAAACCTTTTAAAATTATAGTGACACAAAGCAGAACTGCTTGATGACATGTAAATGTGAGTCAGATAATAATTATTGTATGCTCAATGCTTCCCAGCCATCTACCAAATGGGCCTTTGATTAAAGAAGAAAAATGGCCACAAATTAAGTGTTCTTGAAATTGACGCAAAGACAAGCTAGTAAGCAATTATAAAACCATCAATTACTGCAAGTAACACATTGTGAAGGATACAATAAGATATTGAATATTTTACCTGTTTTATGTTTTCCTATCTGCTTTTGAATCTTCTGGATAGATTTCTTAATCAAGTTTGGTCTCTCAGTGTTATCAATGCAGAATAAGGGTCTGACCACATGCTTCTCAAATTCCATACCAGAAATTCTCTCCTGTATTTGTTTCTTTATTACTTCTATGTCTTCAACTGGTTTGTCAGCATGTGTTCCAACAATAAACACTGGAGGGCGGAGGTAGGGCAGCTTATGTTGTGCATCATCATCTGGGTCAAAAGTTGCCAGGGCAACACCGTGTACTGTTGCCAGCCATGACAGCAAATTCTCCATGTTTGTTTCATTGTTAGGGTTGTCCAATTTCACATCGTTACTCCCTTGTCTCATGCAGGGCTCAGCTGTGGCATCCAAAGGCTTGCTGAGATTGTGCACCAATATGTATAGTGCTCGTCGTGATAAGAAAATAGGATGGCTGGCATAGTACAGGTGTTGCCCTGCAAAGTCCCACATATCCATTGAAACATAGGATTCTTCTTTAAATACGCCACTTTTGATGCGTTTTCCTTTGATATACTTCAACCACTGATGAACATGCTTCACAGTATCAGGGGGTTGAGTAACATCAATAATTACCTGGGGCTCATCTAAGATGCAGTCCTCTGAGTGTTCAATGCCACTGTTATGGAAACCATCTACTGTCCAGTAATCTCCTGTTTCCTCAACCTGAGTAAAGAATCAAATAGGGTGAAATTAATTACTTTGAGTACCACAGTAATTCAGTTTAGCCAGCAAACTAATTGCACATCTGAAATAATTCTGTCACAGTTTGATGTAAATTAGATCAAATGACAGTACATGAAGTGGGAGGGAAATTATTGTTAGACCAAGCAGTTCCCTGTTTTTTGCCTAAGACCATTAGAAAGTAAAAAAATCAATTAAAAAAAGATTTAACAATTTTAATTTTTTCCTCACTCTAAGGTTCCCATAATTTTCAGTCGACATTAGGCATTCAAAACTATACCCTCATTAAAAGCTGCCTTAAGCATGTTTGTGAAGAAGATTTTTGGAATTCTTACATCACCTTTTTTCTTCCATATTTGTAATCATCAAAAGATCCCTCTTCAAAATCTACAGGTGAAATGTAGGCTGAATCTTTTTCAAAATCTTCATCTGAACTTTCATCTTTGTCTTCTTCATCAAAATCTTCTGACTGCATATACATTTTTCTAACTGAATGATCTGGTATAACCATTTTCTCTACCATAATCTTTGCCACATCCTCAGAACATTCCAACAGTCCTGGCTTATTCTCACCAATGGACTGCCAGTTGCTTGCAGCTTGGTCAACATCAATTTTACACTTTGAAGGATCCACTTCAATCCCCTCAGTGCTCTGTTCTTTGGAGTCAAATGGAAGGCCTAGGAGACTCTTCTTTAAACTGGTTTTACCAGCTCGGTCCTGACCAATGAGTAATATTCTACCACGGTTAACTGTGACATATCCACCTATCAAAGCCCTTTCATAAGCCAGCTGTGCTTCAAGTCTATCTGGTATTTGGCCTAATTAGAAAACGTTTTTGCAACACAAAGAAAATAGTAACTTGTACATTGATAAATTTGTACAAAATAAGTAAAAAAAACAACTAGTATAAATGCCTAACATGAACAGTGTTGGAGTCAAAACCCAGTATATAAAAACTGAACCATCAAAATTTTTTTTTTCTGATGTTAATATATTAGTGAGTTTGGAAAACACATTTATTCCACACTTACATAAAAGTTACACAGTCAATCAAAATAATTCTTCAGGCATAAAATGTAGTGATGAATTTGGTGAACATGCACACCAAAACTAAACTGAACCACTTGTGACTGATCGCACAAGAGAGAGGCAATGACTTAAATCAATTCTGCTAAGTAGTGAGGAGTCAATAACCAATTCATTGTTTGTAAAAGAGAAAGAAAACGTGCATATTTCCAAAAGGTAACAACTGTAAGTTAAAGAATAAAATGCACAAAAATCACTAGTGTAAATTATATAGAAACAACAATCAGAATTTCATCAACGCTAAAAACAAATTCAAGTTCTATTCCTGTAACTTAATTCACAAATCGTATTAGTTTATAAATTTTGTTTGATAAGCCACAAGTTATTCAACTTTTTAAACACTTTCAAAGAATCAAACAGAAAGCAAAAATAAAACAACAATTCCTAACAGTGAAATGACTTGGGATACATTTTATCCTTCCTTTATTCCATGCAGTCAAACAGAAAGCAAAACTCAAAACAATAATTCCTAACTGCATAGAATGATTTGTAATAACATTTTCTCTCTTGATGCCACATCAAATCATATTTAGATGAACTTAAATTTCATGAATGAATAAATGTCAGCCAAATTGTTAAAATAAAGCTTTTCAATATAGAACAAAAACTTCCATCACAAATGTCATGTATTTCTCAAGTGATGCCAACTTTGTTAAACCACACAAAAACTGTGACAGTATTTACAGTTTAACTATCGCCAGCTACGTGTAATAATCAGTAAAAAGCAGAATAACCACTTGCAAATCAATTATTAGAACCAATTTAGTAAATGCAAATGTCACAACAATGATGTGAACAGAAATTTCTTTACTCACCTTGGAGATCTGAATATACTCGGTCAATTATTCCCCTATCTTCTAGCTCCGTAACACTTCTAATTCCTTCAAATGTAAAAGGATTCCCGTCCACAAACAACGTTTTGAGTTTCTTCAGCTGTTTTATTGCTGGATTTAACACAGTCAATTGGTTGTAACTCAGATCCAGTTTCCGCAGTGCCACCATCTCACCAATAGCATCAGAGATGGTGGTTAGTTTGTTATGTGAGATGTGCAGCCATTTGAGTTTCTTCAGCTGTGTTATAGCTGGACTTAACACAGTCAACTGGTTGTAACTCAGATCCAGTACCTCCAGTGCCACCATCTCACCAATAGCATCAGAGATGGTGGTTAGTTTGTTATGCTCGATGTCCAGCCATTTGAGTTTCTTCAGCTGTTTTATAGCTGGACTCAACACAGTCAACTGGTTGTAACTCAGATCCAGTCCCTCCAGTGCCACCATCTCACCAATAGCATCAGGGATGGTGATTAGTTTGTTATGTGAGATGTTCAGCCATATGAGTTTCTTCAGCTGTGTCAAACTTGCAGGGAATATGGACAGCTGGTTTCCTCTTACATTAAGTACCGTAATATTATTTAGTTTTCCAACATTTTCAGGTATTGTTTTAAGTTTATTCCATGACAGGTAAAGTTCGTCCAACTCAGTTAATTCCTGCACCGCTTCAGGCAATTCAAGCAATTCCAACCATGACAGTTTTAATTCCTTTCTTCCGTAATAATTCGTTACAATCTTACTTCTCAAGTTTTCTTTAGAAAAATGGGAATCCATGTCTTACTAAATGTAACTGTCAGAACAAAAAAAACAAGCTGTCATTAAAGGTGAGTAACTTGAACTAACTTTCTTGTGGCATTTATAATAACAATCGAACCAAAAATTGGCAAGAACGAGGTTTATAATTTAACATCTACTGAACCAAAGTAATGATTTATTCCTCGTAATACATTATCTTTGGAAACCATCCACCCTTCAGTGTTCTTTTAAACATTTTGAGTAAAGGACCGGATGCTTATGCGTAAAGGGTCTTGAGTTATTTATTTTCATTAGAAACATTTCAACTTAAATCTAATTGTATAATTTTTGTGTTCATCAACAATTGCTTGAGTTATAAATGTTACCAAAAAGGCAATTATGAAGAAGAAAGATATTTGAATTTAAATAAACTGAGTTTTCCAAGCTGTTTTTCCAAAAACATACGAATTGCAACTTCCATTTCAAAATAAATATCCAACAGGAAAGAAATAATTAGGGCAAATCTATGGTTGGTTTTGTTTTCATGTGATAACCTAAGACAGTTGTAAATAAACCAAAGCATGAATGATTTCTAAGCTGCTGATATCAGACCAAGTTGCTAATTTTCAGACCTGTTATTTGATTTTATCCTCTGTAAGCTATTTTTACTTGCAATTGACAGAGTGAATTCATCAGAATATGATCCTAGTCATTTAATAAAGACTGATTGGATAAGTCCTTCTCACTGACATATTCACTGTTTTGATAAAAAAAATAATCAGAATGAGAGCTCTTTGTTTTGTTTGCTTTTTTTTACAGAGTTTGTCTAGCAGCATGATGGTTTTAAGATTACAATTTTCAATTGAAGACATGTTTTCCATGAAATATCATCCAAATCACCCATAGTTGCTGTACTCATTATGTTATGTATTGAATGTTGTTAATGAAATAAAAAAATAACAAAGAGTAGAGAAAACTGGTTTTATTCTCTTATTCATGTTTATCAATAAAAGCTTAACTAAGAAGGGAATGTGAAAAGAAAAAGTTTATATCAATTAACTGAGGATAGTGATTAAGAACTCACTTGGTACTAAGCAGAAAAATGAGGAATTGAAAAAAGTGTCCATAATTAGAACTGGCCACCTACGAGAGTGTCCATTAGCAGAGAGTTGACTGTAAAATAAATTAAGATCCTTCATTAATTAACAAATCTATCAGGGACTGTCTCCAAAACTTTAAAAATTCTGCCTGGCTTCTTGAATATTTAATTTTCAGCAAAATGAATTCAAGTTAAAAATTTTACAACTGTAATCATTAACCAACATCAAAACTCATGTATAACATATTTATTCAACCCTTCACCTTGCATGAGTGACCAATACAGGAATTCTCCTTACAAAATATTAACACAACATCAAGCAGATATTGTAAGTGATATGAACAAAGGAAAATATCAGTTAGAGGATTATTAGTTGATCCAATACCAAATTCTCCAAAGTTACATCATAAGAATGGTATGGCAAACAGTAAGGAGAATTACTAAAGAGATCTTGGGAGTGAAAAGGTCAAGGGAATGAGAGTGTTTACCTAAGAACAAAATAATTCATTTCCCCAAATGTGCACTGAATGCATTTGTTGCTTTTTCAAACAAACAAGTAATGGTTAAAAAAAAACTCAGGGTTGACTTGCAAAAAAAAAATCAACCATTTTGAAAACCATGGATCTTTAATATAGGCTACCCTGTCTCAGTGCAATAAAAAAATCCTTACTTCCTTTTCAGGGCTTAATAATTTGCAAATATCAGAATTAAAAAATGTTGAGGAGGAAAAACTTTCATCTGAAAATATAACTTTTCATCTGTTAATCAAAACTATAACAAAATTCTTGAACATGATTGGTTATCTCCAGCCCAATTTGAGCACCTATAGTACAGTGTATGTGTCATGCTTGTAATTGGACCGTGTTATAGGACCATTAAAGGGACAATTATCATGTCATGCCTGTGGAAGGGGACAGAATGTGTGATGTGTGCACACTGTTGTCCTGCATTTTACCGAGTTAATTGTTGTTGTTGTTGTTTTTTATGAAAATGTATAATGGATGTCTATAGTTTCTTTCTCAGATTTTATTATATTGTGATTAATTGATAACAGTCGTCTGATTTGTTCATCAAGAGTATTATTACAAAGAGAATTGGACAAAAGGAAGTCCTGTGAACAACCATAGCAGAAACATGGATGACCATGGTCTATCCATGGTCTTGACACCGGGGTAATTAGCAATTATTGAATGAGGTTGAGCATGATATAAAAAACTGAATTAAATAATCGTTTTGTTATAAATTTTTTAGAGGCATTCAGCTATTTTGAGCATCTCTCTTGGTTTGCAAAATTTTGAGAACACTAAACTGTAAGGTCTTGGAAACTAGGCAGACATTGATCTTGAGAAGATAAATGCAGTATAAGCCTCAGATATTGCATTTTATCATGTCAACTTCACACACTATGGATATTGATTGAATGCTCTTGACCAACCAGCTTTTTCATTGTAAATCGTATTTATAATAATCAAAATTATTGAAGATATACAGGAATTTTTTTTTTTTTTTAGCAACCAAAAGACAACTGGCCATTTAATACTGGAATTGAATTCTTTTGGCTTGAAATGCACATTACAAGTATGATGTGATACTTATACATATTAATGAGAAAGATTGTTAATGAATCACAAACAACTGAGTTCAAAGTTTTCCAGGAATTTGAATTCTATCTTTTCATTGTCAGAGGTTCGGACTTATACCCCTTTGTAAAACTCAGTCACATAAAAATATTTGGCCTTTTCACACATCACGAAAAATATCAAAGTTTTTTCACGTTCATGCATTTGAGACATTTCACATGAAAGTAAGAGACCAAATAATTCCCTAGCTAAATTTTCAATTTTCCTAGTCTTGAACAGTCTTAAGTGACAAATGATGACAGAATGTCTTACATTATTTGTTCAAGGAACATTAGAGGTCTGTTTTATGACTTCTATTAATCCATGTAAAGTTCATGTCCTGTCACAACCCTGGTCAAAACTTAACCACTGCTGTTCGAGAATAATACATTTTTAAAACCATCAAAAAGCTGGGAATTCATTGTGCAATACAAAATAGTTCACGAATCACGTTTAATTCAGTTCTTCATTCACTGGTCACGTTTAACTAAATAAATTACTTCACGTGGATCTAAAAAGATCTTATTATCTTTAATCACGATTCAAGAAAAGGAAAAAAATTAATTCACGATTCACGAGGAAAAAAATCGCCCAATCGTGTTTCACATAAAGAGTATACGGGACCCTCTTGTCAATCACTGAAGCAGACAGCGAGCAAGTTTAATTTATTTTATCAAATACCTGACATACCTGCATTTAGATCAAAGCAATCAAACATCAATTTGGTTACTTTACAGATTCAAGAGATTTTGAGTTCGTCTCTAACTTCTGTCTGATGAAATCAACTACACTCCATGGAATTAAGCGAGTATTTTGTCATCAGTTCAAACACTTCCATTGCTTAGCGCGAAAAACTGAAAATTGAACAACTACCAGACAGAAGGATTAATGATCAGAGCTGATTTTCTTCAAGACGATCAGAAACAGTTTGTCCCTTTATTCTTTCCATTCCTGAGAGAATCTTCGATCAAAACTTCCCGTTAAGGCCATCTTAACTGACAATCACTGTTTTCCTTTTCCCTGTTGCTGAGAGTGTGTAACTTAAACTCGTCTCATGCAGAAGGACGACTGAAGGCGCCTTTGTTTTACTTTCTCAAAATCGTTATGTCTTCGTGCTTTGCATTTGACGAGTGTCGCTAAAGTTGAAATTATAATAGATCAGAAACCCACACACTCAAAATACAAAGGGAAACCAGTGAATACTGGAGATATCAGAAAGTTTGTGTGAACTGACAGAAATGGCGGCAGAAGCACTTCAGGGGAAATTACTTCAGTTCGATCGAGCGGAGAGTGTGAGTTCTTGGCAGAATTATCTCTGTTCGCGTCGCAGAAGTCTGGCGGGGCTACACTTTACAAGTGAGCTAAATTCGTATCTATATGGAACATAATTCTTACCTCTCTCAGCAGTGTGAACAAATCCTGCAGTGAACAAACGAAAATCCAAATACAGATCGCTGACAATCCAACGTCTCTGCTCAAGTAGACACTCCTTAATTCACACAATTTATTTAACCCCCTCCAAAAATATTTCAGGCTTCTCAAACGTCACGCGACCAACGTTTACATTCAGTTGCCGTGCCGAAAATAGCACGGTAAATAAATTATGAATGATTATGCAATTGAAGCCGTGTGGTTACTCAGTATTTGTCACGCAAGGTACGGCTTCGTTGAATAGTGCTCTCGCTGTAGACGCTGTCCTTCCGTTGACATACTTTGTTTGGTGCTGGATTCTTATGTAATCGTTAGGCTACCAATTAAAAAAAAAGTCAAAACAGCCTACAAGCTTACATCCCCAAGTGTAACGTTGCGTAAATTGAGTATTTCAGGTCTCCTAATTCTTACACTGTTTAACTATGACTCAAGTAGCGTTATTTCAATTTAGGTAGCGACACTTTTAGTAACAGATCAAGGACAACAACAAGGTCATATAAAGAAAATGTTATTTATTGTAACAAATGGCTTTTTAACGTAATCGAAATAAGCTTTCAAGGGAGAGTTAATACAAATATGAGGAAAACATAACGTAGTAATATTCTTCAAAGTTGATAAATATATGAATAAGTGACGAATGTGTTGGCCGATAAAGAAACTACTTGCAAACCTAAAAGAACTGGATCAACAATTTCGTTTTGTTTAATACCACGTACGATGTCGGGATTCTGATGACTTTTCAACGCAACAGCAATTCATATCGTTCCCCTTATAGGACTGACTTGAGCTGTTTAGATATAATAATATCATCCTGTCAGTCATTCGCGGGCGATGTTCTCCGCATATTTTTTGTCAAATCGAGTAAGGAACTGATCAGGATGCCAGAAAAGTGTGTGCAAGCTCCATAGTAATCTCCTGATAATTATTTTCTGCTTTATTGCGAGTATCACCGCCACTGTATCTTGAGAAGTACCATCGCCAGGTAAGGGACGTCATCATATCTTATCGTTCAAGGAGTTATCTCCACAAATATCTTCATTTGATATGATATTCGAATCTATCCCTCACTTTTTTAACTGCCACGGATGGATGCTTTAATTTTGGAGGCAGCTCATTCAATTTCTTCGAAATAAACGGTGTTTGACGCCTTGTCCTCGTGTAGCGCTTTACCCATAACTATATATCATAGTCACAGCTTTCCCTTTCCATGAGTGGGAACTTTATCGCTTCCTCGGCGAGTACTTTCAAAATATATCTGTGAAAGGAAAGTTATCGGTTTCACCGAAATTTTTCTCGATGTGGCGCACATATATCCCTACCGCTCTTTTGTTGTGTTTAAACAAAGAAGAACTTTTTTTTTTTGCAAGTTGATTATTTCGCAGAAACAGCAATTCTTTGTAAACACGCTCTAAAAAAGGGAAGCCCAAGAATCAATAAATAAAGTATTAGCAGAGCTACTAATCACCACTCCGTCGGCAACGGATGGATCTTCGCTGTTTAACTAGGCCGAACTTTGCGATTTACATCTGACCGGCGATGCACGATCTGGTAGCCACCATCCTCGGACGATATCGTCGTCACATTCCAACCCTGCTCCGTAATTAATGTTTCTGTCAGCACTGTCCAGAACTTTGTAGTCCGCATACTCTAATTTGAGAAATCAAGAAGAGACAAAGCTTGATGACGTTTGGACATGCCTCCAACTCGTTCCTGAATCCATAGCAACAGTGGATACTTGCTAAGATGGCGACAAATAAAAATTTTTGAGATGTTTTGGTAACCAATAATAAGTTGGATATCTTTGAAGCAGACGATTATCTCTTAGCACCGACCAGCACAAATTTCCACACAGTGGAAGCGCAATCTGCTCAAACTGGTATTTCTGTGAGAATAAGGAAGTGATAAAATATTGTGTTCACGGAGTATTTTGGCCTCCAATTAAGGAACGGTCTGTGGCGAAACTTTTAAGCTTGCACTATCTACTTGTTTTCACTGAGACATGTACACATCATCGAACCGCGCCGCTGTTCAATTTATTCAAGATGATGTTATGGTTTCAGATCCAGGCTAGCGTAACTTCGTGACAAGTGCAAAAGTTGTTCAGCTCTATAACAAAAATATACATGTTTGTCAGAAGTCTTGACCCATAATGCCTAAGTGAAGGACAAGGAGCTGCAAAGAAAGTGAAAGTTGTCCAGTATTGGTCATTATTTTGTTGGTAAGGAAAGAAGGTGCCTTTATGTTGGTGTGTAACTCATGGTTCATTTTAATCTAGGGAAGGAGATGAATGTTGATTGACAAAGAAAAACAAAGAATCAACGACGCTATTATAAATTCACGGAAGACGAAGGCAATTGGAATTAATGAGTCATAGATAATAATCTGATGAGAGAGAAAATTTGCATGAAGTTAAAGTGAAGGTATTGTTTAAGGGCTTTCAAATAACTACGAGTAAATGGTAGAAAAAGGAAATTAAAAAAACACAAACAAACAAACAAAAACCAAGGAATAAAACGAAAAAACAACATTATAGAAAAAAAATACGAAAACAGGGAAAAAACAAAACAAAAAAGACAAAAACTAGGAGAAATATTAAATAAAATATTAAGGTAAAAAGAATTCCCTAAATATCGCAAAAGGTAGGGGCCATTTATCTCGGTATAGTTCCGGTTATTTTTGCCGCGGGGTAAAACAGGGAAAACGTTTATCTGAATTTCTCGTAAAGCGCACTGAATTTAAAACTAAAACTATGCACACATCGCTTTAAATTACAATTTTGCGATATTGCTATAAGTTATACATTGGTGAAACAGGAAGACGATTAGGTGACTGATTCCGAGAACACTTTCGTGACGTAGAATTAAATGACGAGAACACATCCAAATACGTTGCTAGACACTTCAATCTCCCTAATCATTCTAAACAACATATGACAGTTAGCGGCCTTTCCTTACATCTAGATAATTCGGAGAGCCGTAAAACGCTAGAACAAAAATATATCTTCCAAATCGGCACTCTTAATCCCCACGGTATCAACGAGCGCTTTTCATTCAACTAATTTATTATTGTTTTCCCGTCACTACAACCCACAACTCCTCCAATCGCTCTGACGAAAGACTAACGCTCGAAACGTTAGCCTTTTAACTCTTTACAATGGCCAATTTTCGTTTTCGACTCACTTGTTAACACTAAATTACCTGCTAAACTCTCCCACCGACGCAGCACCAGAGATTCTTTAAAAACTTACCCTCCTTAAAACTAAGCACCTATGGTTGGTTATAATATTCTAGTATTTAAATATGTTTAAACTTCCAATTGTGTTCTTTCCCACCGTGGTTCATAGATTAATGCTGACCAGGACGTGCAGCATAGGAGTCGAAAGGTCGTGATCAATACACGATTGATTAGCCTGACTCTTTCATCGTAAGACAAACGATTAAACTTTCATTTATCTTAATGTATTCTTTAATTTTGTTGTCGCTGTCTTGTGTTTTTTTTTTAATAGTACTAGTCAATGAAGCTTGACGTATCTATTTTTCTCACCATTGCTCCTTTTATAACATGGAGTTCAAATGAAATGGCTTGGAATGGATCGAGTTTGGGCCAGGCCGTAGTGTTACAGAGCGACGCGCGGTGTCACGGTGTTTCGGGTATCCCTGAATTTTGGGCTAAGATTTTTTACCTCCCACAAGAAAAAGTTATAACTGGAAAATTTCGGAATGTTGTCTTACCTTGCCATAATTCTAAAAGTAGATCGATAGAATTTCGGGGGACAACCCTATCTACTTTATTTAGAGGCGTAGTAAAATGAGATTGAAATTTAGGTAACCTAAAGTATGATGAGCCGATGCAAGATTTACAGTGGAGCGGACGTGCATTTACGAAGTATCTCTACAAAAACAGAAGTAGATAATTTAAAACGATCTGGATCATAGAATAAATAATTTATCGATATAAATTCTCTTTTACTTTTACCTGATGCAAGCTTTAAAGTAACAGTTGTAGAAAGAGGGTTCAAAGGGGATAACCGTTAGCCATAAAACGGCCAAAAAATTTAGCCGTCAGGCGTAAAAAATTCACAAATTTTAACCGTTAGTCGCAAGAAAAGTTTACCGTAAAAAATATATCTGGTGGAAACGATGGAAAGGTGTTAACTGTTAGCCGTAAATTGGCCAAAATTTTAACCGTTAGCCGTAAAAGCCATCAACCCATTGAGACCTGATGGGTTATTTTCTTCAATTAGTCAAAGGAGAAAAATTCTTTTTATGCAAAGACGTCTACAAAGTTTTGGAGAAAAAAGGGAATAATGAGCACGACAATTGTGATAAGTGACCGTTTTGCGGCCAAATTAGCGTTATCGCGGAGCCCATTTTCCAAGTCCAACTACCAGATGAATTTAAAAGAAGTAAGAATGCACTTCCGTTTAAAACCTGCAGGAGAAGAGAACTATATACCAAATAAAAGTATAAAGAAATAAAAAATTTAGTGAAGTAAGAGTCAATGATTAAATTATTTTGGATGGGGAAGTCTGGGTATTTGCGACATCTTATGAATAAACTCACAGTAAAGAAAAACATTCACCTTAGCGGTGCATAGCCTTACAGGCATTTAAAGAAGCGACGAGGCTGCTTCATAAGACTGGACATAAATATTGATACACAGGACTAAATTTATGCAAAAAAACATGACAAATTACTCGACATAAATTAAGTAACAATATACAATGATATAAACATGAACTTCAAGTACACAACGTAACTAATAAAACATACAAACACTCACAGGTAATTAAAACCTAGACGTGATACACACGGGAAATGGTATGACAATAGTTTCACAGTAATGATAGTGATAATATCGGTAACAATGATAGTGACAATAGTGATTAAACTCAAGTGAGGTTGATCTTTAACTATATTTGTCACTAAGGAGCATCGACCTACCGGAAGTCAATTCGCGGCTTTGTGGTGTCGTGATACTGGAAATCTGAATAAACCGTCCCTCTTGATGTGAAAATGTAATACCGGAAATTGATTTTCAAGAAGTAGAAACTGTTCCTCAACCTGCTACGAGGCAGGGTTGAAAATGTTGTCGAATCGACTCTATTCGGCTGGAATGGGACGATTCACCTCTTCTAAAGTCATACTTTAATGCTGTTTGCCAAAGATTTAAACAATAATTAAGATAACAATTGAGTGCCGGGATAGGCTCTCTGATGGACGAAGTGATACAACGGAACCATATGTACCAGTTTATTTACTTATTTATTTATGTTTTTATCCGGGACTTTTTAAAATATCATAAATGTTAAGCAGTAAGCTTCTATCATTTATTATTTTTATTTACTGAGAAAAACTTACACTTCACTGCACGTGATATTTGTAGAAATAAAGTCCAGTTGTGAAATAGCCACTAAATTGTCTCACTGACTGATACAATTCCTCTGTAGTGCACCAGTAAAGAGGATCATACAACATCACTTGCAAAGATAAATTTATATTCGCTATAGAAAATTGAATTCCACAAACTCAGTATCGAAGGAAAAATCTTCGTTTTGGGGCTGGGCAAAACATCAGATTCGCGTAAAGGATGAAAAAACAAATAAAATAGAAATGCGCTAGACTTAATCATTATTCATAATCCCTTGATAAGGTTCAATAGAAATGGTTTGAATCAATAATAAATATTTATGTAATATAAGAGGTGAAGAGGAACTGGGTTCCAGTCCTCAGCAAATTACCCGCCTGTGAACTCAACTGGGCAATTGACCGCCAGCTTGGCTATAGGTCTTACAACCGGCAGCCATGTTGCGTTAATTATTCAAACAACAATATATTTTTCACAAATTTGGCTAACTTTTTTATCTGTCTTTATTTCACAAACTTGATCACTTTTTTTATTGTTATTATTTGTCTTTATTTCACTAAAGCACATTCTTATTTTCTTTGAGATTCACTCTTCTGAATCATTACCCGCCCTAATCTCTAAAAAATGAAGAGCAATCTGCAGTTAAGCATCTAAAGTCAGACGAAAATATCTGAGATAGTACGAGATTTAAAAAAGAAGGTAGCTTCTGCAGTTTTAATTCAAATTATTTCACGTTACTTGTAAAAGAAAAAAACTACTAACCGGCTGACAGATCATAGCAACTTGTTCTTCCATCCCCTACGTAACCAAGGCTACAAGAACAGTTGTATGAACTAATAGTGTTAATGGCTGTTCCTCTAAGGCAAGTGTGAACACTAACTGTGCATTCATCTACATCTGTGAAACATAAGAAGACAAAATCTTCCTAGAGAAGAAATTATTGATTTGGGTTGTTACAGTATTGAATTATCAGCCTTGTATATCAAAACTGCTCGATGCCTTTTCAACTAAAAGTAAAAAAGGGGACACTACTGTAGATGATGAAAGTCATATGTCCAAAATGAAGAGCTGACTAGGAAAATATGACAAAAGAGATATAATTGGGCAGATAATCTCCCAGATCAAATTTTTAGTTCTCCTTGCTGCCAACAATACAATCCTTATGATGTTAGTTCAGAGAATTTAGTATTGGATCAACTTATTATCCCCAAATTGATATTTTTCTTTCTTCTCATCCCTTATTTGGTTGATATTGTATTTTAGTTGGCTTGACCGAGTATTTCATATCCACCGTAATCTCATCGTCGTTTTGCCTTTGTTTTGTTTAGTTTTTACTTAAATTTTGTCTGTTTGTTTATTGATTTTTCTTGTTTTGTTAAAAGTCGTCCTCGGGCCCGTGCATTCCGATTACCACGCAATTCTCACCAAGCGATCAACCAGCGCTGGTTCCTTGCTGTCACGCTCTTTCAAAATCCCTCTCTCGCCAAACATTGCGGTGTGCCAGAGAAGCCAAAAAATGTTGTGTTTTTCTTGAAGATGCAAACCATGGATCCGCTACACCGATCTGATCTAGATAATTTTTTTTTCAAATCAATTCACCCAGTAATAAAATCAGAACTGCCTGTTGAAGTAACAATTCGAAGGGTTATTAGCCTAGCTCGCCTCAATCTTCTATTCCAAAACTTTCAACTCTGTTGTAGTCTTGTATGAGAGGTTCACATCTGTGTATAGTGTCATATGTAGCTAGCAGTTTATAACGGCGTAAAAATGCACCTGGTTATTACTGCCGTATCAAAATTCTTAATTTTTTTTGCCCCTCGCCAAAAAAAGGTGAACCCTCTCCTCCCTTGTCCGACTCACCCTTTAACTCCTATGAGTGACCAAAACAAAACTTCTCCTTACAATATCAACACATAATCAAGCAGACAAGTTGGGAGAATAAAGAAGAAAACTAAATTAAGGGACTGCAAGTTGATCCATTACCAAATTCTCCAAATTGAAATCATGAGTATTTTATGGCAGACCGTAGGGAGAATTACTAATGAGATCTTGGGAGTTATTGGGTTAAACCCCCTTCCCACTTGTACTCCTGATCGAAGTTCTAAGGTGATTGATCGATATTTTTACGATGTTCTTTTTAACTGGCTGTAAAAGGACTCTTAGTTCGGCCAAAGAACTCTCAGTTGTGGCACGTTTTATGAATGATTAAATAACAGAAGAGTCCTGTAAGTTGTCTGAAGTTGTTAAACGGAATAGAGTTGTAGTTGTTATTTCTAGTACTGAATATTTCGTACTCTCTTTTGTCTCTAATCGTTTCTGTTCAGCCATTTTTTTTTGTGCGGTGTCTTCTGAAATTCGCAGCTCTTAAATATCTTCCCACATCCAGTCTTGAACCCTCGGCCTCCCGCAAGGCAGTTCGGCGACATACAACCCAAAGAGGCGGCAGTTTAACGACACACCACAACAGCGGAAAAAAAAAATTGGAAGTTTATATCATTGAAACTCTGGATTAATGAAAATGAAAAACTAAGAAATGTTATGTGACGCCCAGTCCCAACTTGGCGTTCTAATAGCGAAATAACATAGCCCCAAAATCGAATCATGTATCACGAAATAAACAAATGATTTTCTGTTTCGAGTGCGATGAGCTCATATTCAGCTTTTTTGATACTGCTGGTGTTACCAAGTGCACCGTTTTGTTAATTACACACGTGTGGGGCAAGTCACATTTTCACGGGAGTTAAGGTGAGGACAGAAGAAGTTAATAGCGACCCAATGCAAGGAATGAGATAAACGGGTATTGACTAAAGATACAAATAGAAATAATTTGAAACACGAGTCTAAAGAATGAAAGAAAAATCGATCTTATTTACTCATCACGAACGTGGGTGAGAGAATGAATTCACTCGAGGATTCAAATCTCTGACCTTCGGATTTTACGATCTGAAAGTTTGACCTCAGAGCCTTACAGCTCTCGCTAAGGAGCCAAGACATACGCACTGTTTATATACGCACACTGCTAAGATCTGAAATGTGGTTAAGTGTCATGTTTGAAATTAGATAAAGAAAGAAAGTGAATTTTGAGCTCCACTGTCGAATGAAAAATATTCAAAAATCTAAATCTGCAGGTCTAGACATAAATTCCTCCAAACAGGCCAGATTCTTTTCTCTTTTACACACTTGTGAAAATAATCAAAATCGTTCTTTCTCCGACGACCGAGAAAAAAATTAATCAGTTTAAACTACAAAATTATTTCGCAATGCTGACATATAGATTATCATCATGAAGAGATCTGAAGGTAGTTTATTTACATACCCATGAAGAATCTATGAAACTACACATTACCACGAGTTTATCAACTGATATTCTATTGATATTACTGATTCCAATATCATGTGTGCCGTTTGTCTCACATGCACCTCAGTAAATAGCCTCAGTTAATAGCCTCAGTTAATGAATTCGAACGTGTCAGAAAATGTTGGGCTTAGAGAAAGAGAGCTAGAGACTCACATTTCTCTTCCACGGTTCCAACCTACAGAAAACTGATTAAAAACATTTAATTCATAAAATTCCTGCAAGATACACTGAGGTTTTCTATGCACAGAGATGCATGGAATTTCCAGGTAGAGAATACTTGAATAACTTCAGCAGATATTTCTTTAGGAAGAGTACATATGGCATTCTCAGTTTAACGTAATCAAAAAGCAAAACGATTTGACTCTCTTCTTCGTTAGTTACGACGAGAAGTCGAGTATCCGTCCTGGAAAAGAGCTTTATTTGAATTTAATGCAGCATTCTTAAGGTGAGGAAAGCTAATGAAGTAATGAATAGCATATTGTAATCGAAAGAAGGGGAAAATTGTGAGAAAAATATACAGACTACTGTATTATTAATGGCATTTCTTTAAATTTATATCTTCCTCCGATTATAAGCCATGATATTCCACTTGTTCTCACAAAGTAGATTTCAATGCAATACTCAGCCAAAAAAAATTATATTTGTTCAGAACAGAAAAATGTATCTCATAAAAGGAAGTATCTTGATGTAAACAAAATACTTTCTACATGTGAGAGGCAGTTAGTGATGGGTGTCCTTTTAATCTTGTTGGGACTCAACTGCGTGTGAAATCAAATGCATGTTTCTTGGAAGGAAGGAACACATTTCATTGTTTGAAAAATAATCGTATTGGGATGAGATCTATATAGCACCATCATATTTGACTACAGATTTTTTTCACTTTTGGCTGCAAACATCCTAAGTGCAGAATTGGCGGGAAGAAGGTATAAGTTCACAGTTCTTATTTTTAGTAACTTTACGAAGTTGTCACGGCAAAAGCGAAAAATGAAAATTGGAGAAGATCGTAACGCTTTTTTCAAGGAAAGTTGATAAAAAAAATTGTCATATAAACTGCATTGATTTATATCGCCAATCAGCTGCTTAGACGTCACTCGCCTTTCGCGCCACTTTGTCAGGGGATGAAGGAATATCAAATTCTCATTTTTTAGTATAGTCCACTTTTTGTAAGTAAAGGACTATAGTGTTTGTCTAATAAACAAAATAATTCGTAATTTCTTGTAAATATGGAGCTACCCTTCTCTTTATGACCTCGATATCTCACGACTGAGCTCGGCAAACCAGTAAGATTCGAGGTGATCACTCGAAGAAAAATGATATTGGTACGATATGTAACTCACGGTTTGAAATCATTCTTTTTGAACCAGTAATGGTAGGAGTGTCTTGCTTTGAGGAGAAAAAGAAATTGCGATTGTTTTCTACTGAGAGGGAAATAGCTGAATTTAAATCACGGAATGAAATAATCGTCACGCAGAAACATTTAAACAAATAGTAATAAAAAATAAAAACAAACAAACAATAACTTTCTTGAAATAGAAAAGGAAGTTTTGATCACGACACTGGGCATGAATAGAGACTAGTAAATGTTTTAAACGAGTGAATATAGAATAATTCATGTTATCATCGATATTGTTGTGAAACAAAACATTGTTCATGATATTTTCAGGGATGTAGAGATAGCAAAAAGCATCGTTTGGAGAATAGGGAGCTTCAGAGGAAGACAGTTTAACAGGTACGACTCAATTTTTAAATTCCAGTTTATGACAGCTGTTTAGAGCTCATGTTTTTTAAAATGTAAGCACGTAATCTTATGTTCCTTGCGCCTAGAAACAATTGGGTTTAATTTCAATCGAGTTTTCTTGATTTACATTTACTGCTGTCAAATATAAAATATATCACTTACATCACGCTAAAAAATTTCATTGGTTTCTCTCATGTGATTAATAATGGTAATAGGAGCGAATGGAGTCCAACTCGGTCTGTAATCTCACAAAATCTGACGACTGCGAAGCGAGAGTCAGATTTGTCAATCACGAGTATGATCTTGGGAGTTAAAAAGTTATCAGTGTGTGATCGCACGTGATGAGAACGTGACAGAGCTGGATGACCTGTTGTACTTAGAGCTTTTGTCAATATCAAAACCAGTCAATATTTCGCGAAAACGAAACGAAGCGTGAAGTAAAATAAAACAAAACAAAGCAAACGAACAAAAATGCAATGCATTTCCATGAAAAAGATCTTTAGATCGCGGCAGCAGTTTTGATGTCGCAAAATTCGCTATTTATTGTAATTGTAATAGTATTATAGATTCGCATGGAACAAAAAAATTACATCTACACTGCACGCTGTAAACGTGTCATTTACATGTACGTCTTCACATGTTGAGATATCAACGTCGTCATGATAATCGGATTTATAAACATTACGGTAATAATTTCCGGGACGGCTTTTATCTACGAACGTTTTTAAGATTGAATTCAACTTTAAAAAAAAGGAAGCAATTCTTGTAACAAGATTTTGTCAAATTTTAATGTCCGAATTAGAGGTAGTTTTTCGTCGAGGTGAGTTTCGGTGCGGTAGATCTCTCCCGCGCTGTTCGGTGCTTTTAAAATGTGTTTCAAAATTATATATGTTTCAAGTTTAATCTCGATATCTATATGATAAATAGGATGATACATATTCACTGCTTGATAAAGATTTATCTATGATCTTCTCGAGTTTGAATATTTGATCGAAAGAGTGAGCGATACTATCAACACTCGATGGTAAATTTCGTATCCTTGCGCGTGTATGTAAAACCGCTATAAATATGTACATTACTGACTTAGCATGAGATAGAGATGGCCAAGTTTCTTCTCTGCATTCTTAAGGACCTTGAGAATAAGAAATTGTTACATGGATAAAAAGAAGAATTACTTGCAACATAAGATGCCCCTCGAGCGCTTCTTCTTTTGGACTAAACACGTATCCTTGACTCCGCTGTGGCCAAAACCGCCGAAAAAACCTGAATGTTCAGTCATGTGACAAAAATAAATGGTCTAGTTATGTTATTTAACCGACTTCAATCATTTTTTTTTGTTGTGTTGTTTTTTTTTTGTGGGATGTTAGCAGGAATTAAAAAACAACACATTTCGCGCTCTTGGGTTAAGAAATTGGAGTAACGTGATAAAAGCTAACAAAAGTGAAATTTTATGGCTAGAACCACAATGACTACCAATTCTTTATCACGTATGAAAGCGGAACCTCGTCAACGTCGCTATTAATTATTTTAGTTCTTAGAAGTCCTGCGAACATTATTCGACCGCCTCCGCAAAACTTGTAGACATTCAGAGGAACTAAATATTTGTCTTCAACTATTCAAACTACATATCCACAAGGTCGTTACTCATACGAATTATTGAACATGTACGAAAACGAAACCTCGCCAACGTCACGGTTAATTATTTTGGATTCTTGAAAGCCTGTGAACATCATTCGACTTCCTCTTCGAAAATTGGCACAATAAAAACATAGACCTTGACTGGAAGTAAATTTTTTTGGTCTTGAGCAATTCAAGTTACGTATCCTCTAGGTGGTTAGTCGTGTTATTTCTAACCGATTTTGCGGTCAGAAATCGGTTTTAGTAGATATGCTTTTCGCGCAAAGGTATAAATTGGCATTTATGTTTGCGTGCTTACATCGTACGCTGCGAGGTGAGAATGAGGGCTCAGTGAAAGCTAATAATGGTGCAGAATCTTAATCTGAAGGCCGATAAAAATTTCCAGAATATCCCTTTCAAAATCGTACAGGAACAGACTATTTATTATTTACTTTCTCCGACATAATTTTTTATGGGCCAGCTACTTTCAGTTTTTCATATTTTATTAGCACCTTCAAAAGAAAGTTTATGGAATTTTCTGTAGCTTTGTGGAAATTTTTACAGATGCGCTTTATGAAATAACTGAGACCTTTGGTGGATAGGTGTGTCTGAGTGGTGGTATATGACTGTGGTTTTTTTCGTAATAGGCCGGGGGGGAAGGGTGTTGGTAGAATTCGTGACGGTTACGCAAAACCTCGCTTGTATTTGCCTTAATGGTTCAGTAGTGAGTACTTGGACCCTTGACAGTTAATGCCAACTTTATACTTAAAACGAACTTTTAGGTTAAAAGAGCCTAGTGGTTCGCAAAAAAAAAAAACTTTAATGATGATAATAAAATTTTAGAAAAAAGGTTATCCATGCATTATGTTTAAGTAAAATATACTAACTGTAAGGAGTCTTAGGTGTCTTTATCTATCACCAGTTAGAGTTTATCGGTTCAAATATTGGTCGAAAGGCTTTCCTTCTACGTCCAGTTAAGTCAACAGAGCGGAACGTGACTCGAGCTGTCACGCCATCACGATAGCGTGACAGAGGAAACTTTGGGACTTGTATTTTTTTCTCGACGTTCTCTTTAGATTACTTTCATTTCAGTCTCCATCTATGATTTGTAACCATGATTTCTAGCGCATTAAAATCGACTCCATTTTATTGCCAGCTATGGCAGAAAGTAATTTTCCAACAACGGGAGAAAAACTGGACTTGAACAATGAGCCTCCAGTCACAGGTGAGAGAAGAAGACCGTTATAGGATAGTTTTGAAGTGGTTGTTAGGCCTTTTGGTCGAATAGTTAAGTACATCTTTAATCATCTTCACTCGTCTTTGAAACATTTACACTAAAGGTTTTACGTGTTTTAGGAATCTAATAAATAGGTTGGTATTCAAGGTGACGAGGATAGTGCGCATGTTGGAATTGCTCATAGTTGTGATCACTGAAAAGATTGATATATTTTCCGCTTGGTAATTTCGGCGACAGAGAAAAGTCAAATTACGTCAATTACGTCACTGGAGATATACGATGACCTCTCAAGAGGTGAGACAAAAAGGCAAAAGTTTTTCAAAGGCAACTCAATGTAGTTTTTGAAATAATTATATAAAAAATTCCTACTGCTCTGGGAATAACTTGTTGGAAGTCAATAAGCTTTATCTCTTAAAGTAGAGTACTCATGGTCGAACATAAACTAAGGTGATTTGGTCACCACGAAAATGTTAATTGCAAGGGACGTGAAAACTAAAGAAATATCATTGTTCTACCTAACATTCTAATCATTGTTGAAATACACATTTCCATTCCATTTTTGTACATTTAATCATGTTTTCTATATCCTTGACAAGTTTTGAGATTAATAAGAATAGTAAAGGTCTGCTTCGTTATCTAGAAATTGCTAAAGAACTGAGATACCAGGCCGGAGAAGGAAGACGTTATGGCAATGTCGGCAACGCTTATCATGGTCTAGGACAACTCAAAGCAGCAATCGAGTACCACCAACGTCATCTAGAAATTGCTAAAGAAGTGGGAGACAAGATCGGAACAGGAATCAGTTATGGTAATCTCGGCAACGCTTATCAAAGTCTAGGCAAATTAAAAACAGCAATCGAGTACCACACACGTCATCTTGAATTTGCTAAAGAAGTGGGAGACAAGGCCGGAGAGGGGATTAGTAATGACAACCTCGGCCACGCTTATCAAGGTCTAGGACATTTTAAAACGGCAGTCGAGTATCACGAACGTCATCTAGAGATTGCTAAAGAAGTGGGAGATAAGGCCGGAGAGGGAAAAAGTTATGGCAATCTCGGCAACGCCCATCAAGGTCTAGGACAGCTCAAAACAGCAATCGAATACCATCAACGTCATCTAGAAATTGCAAAAGAAGTGGGAGAAAAGGCCGGAGAGGGAATTAGTTGTGGCAATCTCGGCAACGCCTATCAAGGTCTAGGACAGTTCAAAACAGCAATCAAGTACCATCGACATTCTCTGGAAATTGCTAAGAAAGAGGGAGACAAGGCTGGAGAGGGACGAAGTTATGGCAATCTCGGTAACGCCTATCATGGTCTAGGACAGTTTAAAACAGCAATCCAGTGCCACAACCGTTGTCTAAGAATTGCTAAAGAAATGGGGGACAAGGCCGGAGAGGGACAAAGTTATGGCAATCTCGGCAACGCTTATCAAGGCCTACGGCAGTTCAAAACAGCAACTGAGCAACACGAATGTCATTTAGAAATTGCTAAAGAGGTGGGAGACATGGCCGGAGAAGGACAAAGTTATGGCAATCTCAGCAACGCTTATCAAGGTCTAGGACAGCTCAAAACAGCAATCAGGTACCAGCAACGTCATCTAGAAATTGCTAAAGAAATGGGAGACAAGACCAGAGAGGGAATCAGTTACGGCAATCTCGGCAACGCTTCTCAAGGTCTGAGACAATTCAAAACAGCAATCAAGTACCATCACCATTCTCTGGAAATTGCTAAGAAAGAGGGAGACAAAGCTGGAGAGGGACAAAATTATGGCAATCTCGGCAACGCCTATCATGGTCTAGGACAGTTCAAAACAGCAATCGAGTACCACAACCGTTATTTAGGAATTGCTAAAGATGTTGGATACAAGGCCGGAGAGGGACGAAATTATGGTAATCTCGGCAACGCCTATCAAGGTCTAGGACAGTTCAAAACAGCAGTCGAGTACCACGAACGTCATCTAGAGATTGCTAAAGAAGTGGGAGATAAGGCCGGAGAGGGAAAAAGTTATGGCAATTTCGGCAACGCCCATCAAGGTCAAGGACAGCTCAAAACAGCCATCCAGTACCATCAACGTCATCTAGAAATTGCAAAAGAAGTGGGAGAAAAGGCCGGAGAGGGAATCAGTTGTGGCAATCTCGGCAACGCCTATCAAGGTCTAGGACAGTTCAAAACAGCAATCAAGTACCATCGACATTCTCTGGAAATTGCTAAGAAAGAGGGAGACAAGGCTGAAGAGGGACGAAGTTATGGCAATCTCGGCAACGCCTATCATAGTCTAGGACAGTTCAAAACAGCAATCAAGTACCAGCAACATTGTCTAGTAATTGCTAAAGAAGTGGGAGACAAAACCGGAGAAGGAATCACTTCTGGCAATCTTGGCAACGCTTATCATGGTCTAGGAGAGTTCGAAACAGCAATCGAGTACTACAACTTTTATCTAAAAATCGCTAAAGAGGTGGGAGACAAGGCCGACGAGGGAAAAGGCCATGGCAATCTCGGCAACGCTTATCAAGGTCTAGGACAGTTCAAAACAGCAATCGAATACCATCAACGTCATCTAGAAATTGCTAAAGAAGTGGGAGACAAGGCTGGAGAGAGACAAAGTTATGGCAGTCTCGGCAACGCTTGTCAAGGTCTAAGACAGTTCGAAACAGCAATCGAGTTCCACAACCGTTATCTAGAAATTGCGAAAGAATTGGGAGACAATGCAGGAGAGAGACAAATTTATGGCAATATCGGCAACGCTTATCAAGGTCTAGGACAGTTCGAAACAGCAATTGAGTACCATCAGCATTCTCTGGAAATTGCTAAAAAAGAGAGAGACAAGGCTGGAGAGGGAAGAAGTTATGGCAATCTCGGCAACGCCTATCATGGTCTAGGACTGTTCAAAACAGCCATCAAGTGCCATCAGCTTTCTCTGGAAATTGCTAAAAAAGAGGGAGACAAGGCTGGAGAGGGACGAAGTTATGGCAATCTCGGCAACGCCTATCATGGTCTAGGAGAGTTCAAAACAGCAATCGAGTACCATCAACGTCATCTAAAGATTGCTACAGAAGTAGAAGATAAGGCCGGAGAGGGAATCAGTTATGGCGATCTTGGCAAGGCCTATCATTGTCTAGGAAAGTTCAAAACAGCAATCGAGTACCAGCAACGTCATTTAGAGATTGCTAAAGAAGTGGGAGACAAGGCCGGAGAGGGAAGAAGCTATGGCAATCTTGGCAACGCTTATCAAGGTTTAAGACTGTTCAAAACTGCAATCGAGTACCAGGAACGTCACCTAGAAATTGCTAAAGAAGTAGGAGACAAGGCTGAAGAGGGACAAAGTTATGGTAATCTCGGCAACGCTTATCAAGGCCTAGAACTGTTCAAAACAGCAATCAAGTGCCATCAGCTTTCTTTGGAAATTGCAAAAAAAGAGGGAGACAAGGCTGGAGAGGGACGAAGTTATGGCAATCTCGGCAACGCCTATCATGGTCTAGGAGAGTTCAAAAGAGCAATTGAGTACCATCAACGTCATCTAAAGATTGCTACAGAAGTAGAAGATAAGGCCGGAGAGGGAATCAGTTATGGCAATCTTGGCAATGCTTACCATGGTCTAGGAGAGTTCGAAACAGCAATCGAGTACCACAACCATTATCTAGAAATTGTTAGAGAGGTGGGAGACAAGGCCGGAGAGGGAAGAGGCTATGGCAATCTCGGCAACGCTTATCAAGGTCTAGGACAGTTCAAAAGAGCAATCAAGTACCAGGAACGTCATCTAGAAATTGCTAAAGAAGTCGGAGACAAGGCTGGAGAGGGACAAAGTTATGGGAATCTCGGCAATGCTTATCGAGGTCTAGGACAGTTCGAAATAGCAATCGAGTACCATCAACGTCATCTAGAAATTGCTAAAGAGGGGGGAGACAAGCCCGGAGAGGTAAAAAGCTATGGCAATCTCGGCAATGCTTATCAAGGTCTAGGACAGTTCAAAACAGCAATCGAGTACCAGGAACGTCATCTAGAAATTGCTAAAGAGGTAGGAGACAAGGCTGGAGAGGGACGAAGTTATGGGAATCTCGGTAATGCTTATCGAGGTCTAGGACAGTTCGAAACAGCAATCGAGTACCATCAACGTCATCTAGAAATTGCTAAAGATGTGGGAGATAAAGCCGGAGAGGGAATCAGTTATGGCAATCTTGGCAACGCTTATCAATGTCTAGGAGAGTTCAAAACAGCAATCGAGTACCACAACCGTTATCTAGAAATTGCTAAAGAGGTGGGAGACAGGGCCGGAGAGGGAAGAAGCTATGGTAATCTTGGCAACGCTTATAATGGTCTGGGAGAGTTCGAAACAGCAATCGAGTACCAGAACCGTTATCTAGAAATTGCTAAAGAGGTGGGAGACAGGTCCGGAGAGGGAAGAAGCTATGGCAATCTTGGCAACGCTTATCAAGGTCTAGGACAGTGTAAGACAGCAATCGAGTACCAGGAACGTCATCTAGAAATTGCTAAAAAAGTGGGAGACAAGGCTGGAGAGGGAATCAGTTATGGCAATCTTGGCAACGCTTATCATGGTCTAGGAGAGTTCGAAACAGCAATCGAGTACCACAACCGTTATCTAGAAATTGCTAAAGAGGTGGGAGACAAGGCTGGAGAGGGAAGAAGCTATGGCAACCTTGGCAACGCTTATCAAGGTCTAGGACAGTTTAAAACAGCAATTGAGTACCAGGAACGTCATCTAGAAATTGCTAAAGAGGTGGGAGACAAGGCTGGAGAGGGACAAAGCTATGGCAATCTCGGCAACGCTTACCAAGGTCTAGGACAGTTCGAAACAGCAATCGAGTACCATCAACGTCATCTTGAAATTGCTAAAGATGTGGGAGACAAGGCCGGAGTGGGAATCAGTCATGGTAATCTCGGCAATGCTTATCAAGGACTAGGGCAGTTTAAAACAGCAATGGAGTACCACAACTGTTATCTAGAAATTGCAAAAGAAGTCGGAGACAAGATCGGAGAGGGAAGAAGCTATGGCAATCTCGGCAACGCTTATCAAGGTCTAGGACAGTTTAAAACAGCAATCGAGTACCATCAACGTCATCTAGAAATTGCCAAAGAAGTGGGAGACAAGGCTGGAGAGGGACAAAGTTATGGCAATCTCGGCAATGCTTATCAAGGTTTAGGACAGTTCAAAACAGCAATCGAGTACCATCATCGTCATCTAGAAATTGCTAAAGATGTGGGTGACAATGCTGGAGAGGGAATCAGCTATGGCAATCTCGGCAACGCTTATCAAGGTCTAGGGCAGTTTAAAACAGCAATCGAGTACCAGCGACGTCATCTAGAAATTGCGAAAGAAGTGGGAGACGAGGCCGGAGAGGGAATCAGTTATTGCCATCTCGGCAGAATTCTTCTCGGTCAAAGAAAGTTTAAAAGGGCAATTGAGTCGTACCAACGTCACCTAGAAATATCCAAAGAAGTAGGAGACAAGGCTGGAGAGGCATGCTCACTCGGTGCTCTCGGTATAAGTTTCGAGTGCCAAGGAGATCCCATGAGGGCCTTTACCTACTATTACTCGAGTGTAGAGGTGTATGATGATATCAGGGCCAGTTTTCAATTTCAAGATACGTGGAAGATTTGCTATCGTAATCAGCACCAAAGTGCATACAAAGGTTTGTGGCGTATAAGCCTCATTCAAGGTAACGTTGTGAACGCTCTTCTTGCCGCAGAAAAAGGACGTGCTCAAGCTCTGAGAGATCTCATGGACGCAAGATATCAGCCTGAAGATACTTCCAGGAGGAGCGGTTCGTGCCTTTCCCTGAGTTCTGTTCCATCAAGCACAGTTTTCATAGCTATCAGTGGACCGTGCGTTTACTTCTGGGTTTGCCTCAGTGAAGATAATATCCAAATGAGAAAGATTCACGTGAACAATTATAAGTGTGAGGATGAATTGGAATCTTTCATCCAGCTACTGAACAAAACTGCCCTTATGGAGAATTTTAGGGGAGATGCTGTCACACGCGGAAATCCTTCAGCTGATTCGCCAAAAGAGGATCAAGTGGCCAAAGATATGATCCGAGATGATGTGAGGTACTCACAATCAAGTGCTCTGCAGAAGCTTCGTGACATCATCGTTAGTCCTATCGCTGATCTGATCGAAGGCAACGAGTTAACTGTCGTTCCGGAGGGGCCATTTTGCCTTGTACCTTATGCTGCATTGGAGGACTCGAGGTCATCGTGTCTGAGTGATTCTTTCACAATTCGTGTACTTCCGTCCTTGACGACCTTACAACGAATACATGATTGCCCAGCTGACTTCCATGCGAAGAGTGGTGCATTGCTGGTTGGCGACCCATGTTTCAGAGATATCATCTACCAGGAGAGACGTTTAGTGCAACTTCCGGGAGCAAGAAAAGAAGTGGAGATGATCGGACGCATCCTCAATCATTCCCCTCTCACTGGAGAAAAGGCTACAAAAGATGAGGTGTTAAAACGAATGTCATCAGTGGCGTTAGTGCACATTGCAGCGCACGGTAAAATGGAAACTGGGGAAGTCATCTTGGCACCGAACACCACAAGGAAAAACTCTCAGCCAGAAGAAAAAGACTATCTACTGACGATGGAAGATGTCCTAGAAGCTGGGCTGCGGGCTCGACTGGTTGTACTGAGTTGTCCTCACAGTGCTCGTGGGGAGGTCATGGCCGAGGGTGTGGTCGGCATCGCACGAGCATTTTTGGGTGCCGGTGCCAGATCTGTTGTGGCAACCTTATGGGCAATTGATGACGAGGGAACCCTGGAGTTCATGAGTTTCTTCTACGGTGCACTTGCTAAGGGCAAGAAGGCAAGCGAAGCTCTCCAGCAGGCCATGAAGTGTATGAGAGAAATTGAAAAGTACGAGGAGGTGAAGTACTGGGCACCATTTGTACTCATTGGTGATGACGTCAGCCTGGATTTCAAGGAAATTCAGACTCTGAACCAAGTAATTACTCTGTTTATAAAATTTTTTCAATACCAAGTGACATAAATCAAAATTATAGTTGTTGTATGTTGTTTTTCTTTCAATGGAGTTAGGAATTTTTGGTTGCTCGAGCAAATTGAGATGAAATGCAGTCGCTGCAACATTTACAATGATAACCATGATAAGAATGAAAAAAGATCAGATTTTCTCTATTACTATCCAGTTTTGCGGTGTATTGTTTAATTTCACATAGCCAAGGAAAACACCCGATGGCAACTCAACGATCCTTCCTAAATTTGTACTCTTACTTTTCAGCTGAGGCAGTGAGCATTGCAACTATATCAGAACAAGGACCAAACCCGACGAAGTTAACGATGATATTTGGATCAGAAAGCACTAAGCTACCGATGAAAACTTTGTCAAGAGTCTTCTTTTTAAAGCAGGGAGAATCAACAGATGGCCAAAGACAAAATCAACGAGAGTCCTTAACGATCTCTATTGTTTCAAAACTTGACTTGTCACCCGTCTGAACTGTTCTTACGAGCTTGAAGGATTTTGGATACTCTAAAGGAAAAGGACTTTCAAATGTTTTGATCCTTAATATCTTACTCAAACTGATTTTCGTGTAATTTTTCTTTTATTGAGATGTTTTGAAATTATCATGACCAGCAACATAGAGAGCTATATTTTTAATCTAACATGGATGAAATTGTTAACGATAAACAAGATTTTGGGCGTCACATTAACGTCAAAGTTGAGACGTCTTTAAGATGATTTCCAGACATTTTTTTTACAGATTTTTCTCTCGATCGGTTCTTGCCAGATGACTGATATAAAGCTATTATTATGTTAGTTTATATCCGATGGAAACTGTGATAAACTATTTTGAGGATTTTTACCTAAGAATTACTTAACAAAGTTCTTTTTTCTGTATTAGAAACATTGTTTTTCAGGACTTAAAATAACAGATTTTTACCTTTATGGCCCGGATTTAATCTTACTCTCACCAATATCTAGACTAAGTTTTCCTTTACGTTTGAATGCGATAAATTGTGCTCATTGTTCAAGCATCACGATGCATTCTAGATATACTGTTAAAATTAACAGCACAACAGCGAAACGAGGGTTTAAAAAGGGTTTTGTTTCCATCTATAGGCCGATTTCACAATTGTACATTATACAAGGCATCGATAGAAGCGATAGAAGCTCAAACTGTGCGAGAAAGCTGAAGCCAAGTGATGTACTTAGTCACTCCTAATTAGTTGTTTACCTATTTCGTAAGTTCAATAAAGAAGCATTTGAATGTCAAAAAATGAGGCAAGTCATTTGACATTTTGTTGGAAGGGAGGAGTAAGTCAATGACAAAATTAAGAAAATTTCTGGCGACGATCACTTTGAATAGCGCGCGCTTACGTGTTATTCGTTAACCTTTTCACTTCCAAGATCTTATAAGTAATTCTCTTTTCTGTCTCCCAGTCAATTCCGATCCTTTGGTGTTAGTTAGGAGAATTCGGGTTTGGATCAACCTATAACCCCTAATTAAAACTTTTCTTTATTCTCCTCTCTTGTCTTCTTGATATTGTCTTGATATTGTGAGGAGAAATTCTGTCTTGGTCACTCATGGAAGTAAAAGTGTTAATGAATGCCTGAACCCAAGGCTATCTGTGACAGAAGACTGAACTTTTCGTTAAACTCATGGACCGACTTATAATGAGGTGACATGCAAGATTTGGAATCTAAACAGTTTTTAGGTGTCACTTTTCAGGGTAAAAAGAAAGAAAACCGACAAAACACGACGTAAAAAAATAAGTGGACCAAGGATGAACCTGGAAGAGACCTGTGTAAGGACATCGCTGTCGCTTGTATTTTAAGCGATTTTAAATCTGGCCTGCAGAACAGGCGTATCTCAGTTGCGTTTTGCAATCGACCAGAGGCAAGCGCGCTAGGTGGCGCGAAGTGCGAGTCCTTTGCTTTTAAAAGACAGTTAACCAGACCCGAAAAGTCAGGAAACTCTAAAAGTATGACCAGTATGACCAAACCTTGCTAGTTAAAACAGCGGCTGTGTAAATCATTTCCGTAGGAATAGGGGTCCGAGGGAGCTTGGGGCCCACCCCCTTACGCACTTTATTGGCAAAAAGGAAGTAGAAAAATGCCTTAGCCCCGGTGTACAAGGCTGTTACAGTAGAAATAACCATAAAAAAGAAAAAAAATTAACTAGTCCCTAGGTTGCTTGGAAGTGACAATATTTTCATTCCCCAATCAGTGCTCCAAAATGCGCCAAATATATTTAGAACGTATTCCTGACCCACCATGTTACCAGTAGTCCCTTCTTCATTCCTAAATTGGTTTCTTCTGTCCTGGTAAATTATTTAGCGGTATATCTGTATTAATACATTTCAACACGACCTCAAGGAGTGAGTATAAAGTTTTAATTACCCCTCCCTAGCTGCGTCAAGATTGTGGGCGACTTTGTAGTCACCCTTGAAAGCTCGAGGGTTTATGTCACATGACGAATTTTAAAGATATTGGAGCCAAAAGTAATAATTTCCCTAGTTTATGACTAGACTAAGTTTTCTTCCCCGTTTTCTCAGACATTTTCGGCGTATCAAAAAATTTGACCTGATCTACCCACCGTGGAATAGCTTATATCGATTTGTCATGTTACCACTTATATTTTTGATGAAAAATTGAGTGCGAAGAGGTTACAAACAAAAAGGTTGTTTTATGAAATATAATCTGTTTAGTTCTTAAAGTCTACTTAAGTATCGTATGGTTTTGCTCACAATCATCGCTTCAGCTTCAAATGTTTGCATGCGGCTGGAGCCTTGCAAATTTGCGGACATGTTTTAATAAGAAAAAATGCCTGTGCGCAAGACATTTTTCCTCGAAATTTCGACGATACGACGTGTCATGTATTTGAGGTGAAAGTTTTTTGCGTGCGATGGCTGTGCGCTAACAGTATATTAGGTACATCGAAAAAGTACTGCAGCATGTGTTTACGTGTATCCAGCCAACACGCTGTGTTTATCGGAAATTGACTCTTAAACAGGATGCGAGATGTCACTCATTAGTCTATTGAATAGTGTCTTTTCTTAGCTGGAGGAGAAGCGAATTCTCAACGCGCGGGAAATTAGCGCACGGTCGACAAGAACTTATCCTCTCGCGCATACCCGTCGACTGTAGTGCTCTTTGAATACGTAGTTTATCACCGCTGACCAACTTGATCTCTTTCACCGACTCTCCCATCCTCCAAGCTCTTTGCGATGCAACAAACGAACAGCAGGAGAAAAGCTTCTCAAAGTAAGATTATTAACCCTTTACCTCCCATGAGCGACCAAGAGAGAAATTCTCCTTACAATATCAATACTATAACAAGCAAGATATTAAGCATGAGAATAAACTAAAATATCAATTAAGGGATTATTAGTTGATCTGGTACCAAATTCTCCAAATTGACATTATGAGAAATGTATGAAAGATAGTAAAGAGAATTAATAATGATATCTTGGGAGTTTAAGGGTTAAGGTCGTAAAACAAAAACTGGGAATCAACGACATTATTTTTACCAATAAATTGAGAGAAAAAAAAGGACAACAAATTAAAACAGAAAAAATAAAACAACAACAACGTGAGCGGCGCCAAAAGATTTGTTTCATTCCTTTCGTTCGACTGTTTATAAGCTAGCATGTTCTGTTCCATGGGAACAGAAACAACAGAAGTAGAAGGCTAGGAACTTTATTTTTCTCATCAAATGCAACAAACACCGCTCACAAAACACAGCTTTCAAAAGCTTCTTCGCTCTAAGATCAGAGTTAATTTGCCATTCTTTTTTCTTATTCTTAAATTGATTTTACGTTATTATAATAGGCTTTAAATAACATAAAAAGACAAACTATCATATGCAATGACAATTTCAGTTTAATAGTCCAAGGTCACTGGATTCCACAGCGATCAGAATAAAGCAATGGTTTCCTTTCATCATCCGTTGTGCCCTCTACGAAATGAGGCCTTACCGATGACTCGCATTCCAACACCGTCACTGCCTTTAAAGTCATTGGACCCACGTAACTCAGAAGTACAGGAAGAAACACGATACCATGCAGCGCGCCGATTAAAACAACGCCGAGATACACGCGAAAGTTGAATACCTAAGAGGAAAAAAGTTAAAGTTACGGCTAAAATTTCTTTTCCATTGATGCTCAGTTACGCCTTGATTAAAGGCGTGCGCTCGGAAACGGCCGAGGTACGGTGATCTGACGAAGTCGCTGTGGGAGGAATTTTTCGGGGAGCTGGGCCAACGTAACTTAGCAAAACAGGAAGGAGCAACAGCCCGTGAAGAGCACCCAGTATTACAATGCCAACATACATACGGAAGTAGAAAACCTGAAAAAAATAGTAGATAAAAAGGAGAACTGATTTAATTTGATCCAACATTAAAATGTACTATTCACGATTGAGACATCTCGCGGTCACATCGAGGCAATGCACAGATAAGAAACTCAGTCTGGTTACCAACTCACTGGGTCACTAACTAATTATTTCAGCTTCACCTCGAACTCTTACAAAGTGGGTCTCATTAAGACTCTCGTTGATAGGGCCTACAAGATTAATAACACCTGGTTAGGGTTTCACGAGGACCTTGACAAACTTATTGATATTCTAAAACTGAATCTTTTCCCGGCTAATTTAATCGAGAAGATTATAAACCGTTACATCACTGGGACCCAAGGCAATCATCATCCCCGGGGTTCTCTTCCTACCACCTCACCTAGGTTTTACTTTAAGCTACCCTAAATGGGCCACTTTTTTGCTATCAATCAAAAAAGAGATTCGCCATTTTATTAAGCGCTATTGCAATGACTTGGATATTAACATGACAGGACGGAAAACGCGTGCACTGTAAGTACCTCCCGTTGTCCCACACAAAGCCTTAGAATATTTTTCTAAGGCTTTGTATGGAACAACGGGAGGTACTTACAGTGCACGCATTTTCCGTCCTGTCATGCTAGTTTTATCTTCCTTCCAAATCGGCTTCTTGTTTGGTGTGAAAGACCCTGTCGCTGACGGGCTCCGTTCACGTGTGGTTTATAAGTTTGTATGTGCTGACTGTAATGCGTGATACGTTGGTGAAACCTGCCGGCATTTTTCCACACGTGCTAGAGAGCACTTAGTCACTGACAGGGCCTCTCACATTTTCAAGCATCTGAAAGATTCTGCACATTGTCGCACTTTGTGTTCAGCAGATAACTTCCATGTTTTAGATGATTTATGCATTGGTGCCACTGACTCGTAGGGTAGCGTGTGTATTACATTGTACTGCCCAACAGCTCCCCTCAAAACGGCTATCTCACAGTTTCCACAATAACTCTGTTCTTTATTGAATTGTTAGAAGCCCTCGATAGCGAAAACATGGAACGATTACTTTAAGACAGTTCCGAGAAGGAACATACAAATAAGTATCGAAGGCAAATCATTTAAACGTGAATTTTGTCATCGTCATTAACAGTTTTTATCAATACGCGTCAGTAACAAAAACAAACGAGAAGCGAGAGAGGCAAACTGACCAAAGCAACGAAGGAATAATTTTCATACGACTCCTGGCTGACCAAGCTGCGAACTACTTTGCACTTACCTCTTCTGAATGAGTTAAAATCGGTCGTAAAGACTTGCAAGAAAAAACTCCACCCTCCACCCCCAAGGCTAGCACATGATCTCCAATACAAAATATACATTTTACGGTTAATAGAAGAAGAAATACAAAGCATACGCGGTTTACATGCAAACTTTGAAGTAAAGATGAACTTATGGCTTGATGATTTCTTGAGCATTCTGGGAAAGCTAAACGCAAACTCTCATTGGAGCAATAAGGAGGTGTGACGGAGGTGTGTCCATAACCATGATTACGAAAATGAACTCCTCCAACCTTTGCGGCGGAATACTGCAGGAGGGAAGATAGTTACTCGTGTATTTACTTCGCCTGCAACTGATGGATAAACATATGATGCGGATATTTTGCAACAGCATCACATGGATAAACATTTTTATCTCCGGAACGTAATTTATTGGCACCACCACCGTAAGTTAAGAAAATGTTCACAATTCTTTACCAAGTATCAACTCGCCTAAACCAGGGCGCAAAATTTGAGACCTACATCTCTTCCTAGTTTCTTAAAGTAAAGGAATATTGACATGTGTTGTTTAAGGAAATATTGAAGTCACCCTGTGGCAGCCAGGCTGTGAATGGTGTATACATGTATCCTAATACACAGTACAAGAATGAAAACCATGGGCAAGGAGTTAGTTAAGATTATCGATATATGCGACAGTTGTGCACTCGAGATTTTTCCAGTTGCAGTCAATATCAATATCTGCTGGAACAACACAATTCAAAATATTTTGACGTTAAACAAAAAACTATAAAGTAGTATGTCAGTCAAAAGTTACACAGTTCCTAGGTCATGAATGAGAGTTAACAAAAGAAGTACATTGGACTCTAGAACCCTTAATATTTAGAGATAGCCCAAAACTTACTAAAATACAATGCGGCTGGGGCGCATATGTAAACAGACTACATTGCATTTGAAATAATTAACAGACCGCTCATGCAGGACTTGCTTTATGCGCTGCCTTATACAAACACCCAAAGAATACCCAGAGATAAAATGTAGGAACGTATTCTCTACCCAAATGCTGCGACACAAACCCTGGGGGTTAGAGGTGTAAATTACTAAGTGAAATTGTGATCAATACATTTTCAAAGATAGAGTATTGAGCTAAATACAGTACAACCATTGATCCTCATGAAAAACCTTTACAACAACCGCGCAGTAATTAGGGCTCCAATACATACATAAGTTATACATACATAAGTTATCACAAACTGCAACCAGTAAATATTAACAGACTTTGTAAAGACATATTTATTTTTGCTAACTTCCATTTTTACAATATTGTTGTCTTGTAACACTTATGAGGACATAAAAATATGTTTATCTGATATGTTGGTCTACTAATGCCTAAGTAACAGATAATGATATTACCATTTTTAATAGGAGGAGGAAGAGGTCAATTATAGGAAAGCTTAAAAAGTATCTATAGATTGCTTTTTTCTCGGCAAATTTCATCATGAATATTGCAGTGATCACATGCATTCAATTATTATTAAAGCTGATTTTCTGTGCTCGTATAAAGTGACAGATGATTAAAAACTATATGGAATCAATGTTGTTAAATTAAAGAAATTTGCAAAGTTTCAGTGCAAAATACAGATTTTATTACAATCCATCCTTATCTTAAATTGCTTCAAACATTATGAAAGATGAAAGTGGTGGGTAGTATGTCTGCCAAACTTTTTGCAACATAATTTTCCCCTCAAACAGGTATCACTAGGATTTGGAAACACAGAATGATAATTGGTATGCCTATATATAATCAAAAACAACTACCCTTTACAAAAACATTTACTACTACACTAAAACAGTTACAATTAATAGAGAGTCTTGCGATTTTTCCTTAACATACAATTTAAAGTAAGATCATCAATTAACACTGATCCACTGCCTAAATGGCATGAATGGGCTGAAAATGGAATAAACTGCTTCGAAAATTAAAACATCCATCTGTGGCAGTTAAAAAGTTGAGAGGTAGATTCAAATATCATAAAATGAAGAGATTTGTGGAGACAACTCCTTGAACAACGAGATATGATAACACATAGGATATGAGGATTGCCCACAAATAACTGACAGGATTTTCATTATATCTAAACAGCTCAAGTCAATCCTATAAGGGGAATGATATGAATAATTCAATCCCCACATTGTACTGTATTAAATAAAACGGAATAATTATTGTTGGCAGAGTTCTTTTAGGTTGGCAAGTAATTTCTTTATCAGCTATCACATTCTTCACCAGATGAAACATTTATTAACTTTGGAGTATATTACTACGTTATCTTTTCCTAATATTCTGAAAACTTATTTTGATTACATTACAGAGCTATTTGTCACAATAAACAACAATTTTATTATTGGGACCTCGTTGCTGTCCCTGTTCTGTTGGAAAAATTGTCTCTACCTAAATTTAAATAACGTTACTTGAGTAGCAGTTTTAAAAAACGGGACAATAGTTAAAACTTGCTAGTTTACTGCAGTTGTACATACACATGGTATGTAGCTATAAATATTTTCATTAGTCCATTAAAATTAAGAAATATGAAGTTCATATTTCAAACCCCCTAGATAAAATTTCACATCAGTGATAGTGTTTTGTTTCCTATAGACACATACACTTTTGTATAGTTACAATAACTTTTCAGTGTGATGTCTTTTCTTTACACCCCTTGTCATTTGGGTTGTTTTTCTTTTCATGCAATGTATTTGAAAACTAATATTATAGAACCTCTGAAATCAAATCTAAGCTTTTGAAGTTTACGTTGGATAAATCAGGCTGAAGAAAGCTCTAGTTGGCCAGTTTGCATCAATAGTCTATATGCCTATGAAGTCGTTCTGCTGAGCCAGGCTCTTTAGAAGGGCCAATCAATGTAACTGTAGGGGCCTGCCACTTTATCCTGTAAACACAATAATCAGAACACTGTGATTAAACAGCAGGGGAGAACAATATAGTGCATGAATTGGGTTTGATTATTGAGATGGGAGCCATGCAGCCATTAAGCATGAAATATGAAAACCACAGACTTCATTATGTGTGTTAAATTAGCAAAGTATCAAATGGAACAACAAAAATGGTGACTGTTGTCAACTTGGTATTAAAAAGAAGATTAAGGATCCTAACTAACAAATATCACTATAGAACAGAAATTAACATTTAATTGGAGTAATGAAGTGAGCTGTACCTAGCATGGGTTGAAGGCTGACATAGTGCACCTCATGAATATGTCCCAGCATAAGAGGTTTGCTTTTGTCAACTGGACAATGTGGCATAATGATTACATCATTGGTATGGGATAGACTGCTGACCACACGAATGCACGTTTCAAAGAAGTTTGCTGCAGCACACAGAATCACGTGATCACCCCAAGCGCCATCTTGTTCCATGTGAACAAGGTATTCAGTCCATGTTTGATGTCCATGAACAAAGTCAAACAGATCTGTTCCATCCGGCTGTCAGAAAGATCAATTATAGAAGGAAACTTAAAAGAATTGTTGATAAAAACTTGAGCGCGTAGAGTACGAGTCAGAGAGTAATTTTATCAGAAATGGTTTGAGACAACCTTTAATTAACAATTTACTGTATAAAAACAAATTTTGTGCTTCAAATGTCTTTCAAAATGTCCGTCTACATTTCAAATTAATTTGCAAACAGCAGGAAAACAACAACAAAGATCCATCATTAGGAGAACGACCAGAATTCTGTCATCTGATGGAGGTTGAAAGAGAACTTTCTTGAAACTGAAATATTTAAATGACTAAAACTGTGGTAGCCTGCTTCTTTGGAAAGCACATTAAGTAAGATATGAATTTAACTGTAACCGACATCATTGTCTGGCTTCTTAAATAATAAAGTTAAATCTCTCAAGTTCCCCTTTCTGCCATGGGTACAAGCTGGTATAAAAGCTCCTGAATAAAATACCATCATTCCATACAGGAGGAGTAACCATACTCCTAGTCACTCCACGCTGTGAACACTGGGATAGGTTTCGGGTGATGTTGGCCAAGTGGCCTGTACTATCACTAAACCTTTATCATACTCTTAACCCATTGACACCCGATGCGCCCTCATGCGCCCAGAAATAAAACCCCTCTGAAATTCCAATGCGCCCTCATGCGCCCTGTCAGAAATGGCTTGTTTTGATTGGCTGTAGCTTAGAAACAAAACTCCCCTGGGTATAGAAAAGCAGTGAAATGTGACATGCAAAAAATAAGCTTTCGTTTGAGACCAAACTCACTATTCCACGTTAACCGTGCGATTTTTGACAAATTTTTCAAAAATATGTCGTGGTCTAAGACATAGCTTCTGGAAGAATTGATGAAAGTTAATTTTCATCCGATGAAGAGCAAGAAGTCTTCGCTGGTTTTATCATCGAAGAAATTGAAAAAAGCGACAAGCGCGTCAAGCACAGCATGAACAAAACTTGCTTCGCAATGTGGATGACGAGATGGAAGACTTTTTCGACCTACGGTCGCAAGAAAGGGGAAGCGATTCCGATGTTGAGCTATACGCTAGTGAGGAGGAAGAAGGAAGCGACGAAAGTAGTGATGAAGAATCTGCCGCAGAAGAAAGCCGACCAAATGCTCTTCAATGGTCTAGCTAATTGCGACAAATTAATGTTGAGCTCCATTCGTCGTGGCCCGACCAGAGATCTCGGAGAAAATGCAACTGCCAAAGATTTCTTCAATGTATTTATCGACGATGCTTACATTGACGAAATCGTCCGATACACCGTTGCGTACGCTCGTTCGAAAGGGGATCGATCGTTCACATCTACTCAAGCGGAAATTTCAGCGTATCTCGGGCTAAACATTCTCATTGGAATCCATGAACTTCCTCAGCTGGCAATGTACTGGGATTCTGACGAGTTTGTTGGAGTTGATTGCTTAAAAAAAACGATCCCAGAGCACCGCTTCATGACTCTGGGGAAATATTTACATCTTGCTGACCCGACCGCAGAAGACCAAAACGATGTCCTCTGCAAAGTTTGCCCCCTTGTAACTCGCTTGGAGCAAAAGTTTGCCTAAGCGAAGAACATATATGCATTGTTCAAAGTGAAACTTTTCATTTAGGCGTAAAAATTGGTTTGTTCTTGCTCATGACTCGCAAAAAGTAATTTTATAGCTGCGCCTTGTGACGTGTCGCGATGTCGCTATGGCGGGCAAATTCAAAATTGACCCGCGTTAGAAAGTTTAGGATTCCTTTTGTTGAGGAGAAATTTGCGATCTGTCTTTTGGTGTTGTATTTGAGGGAAAGCTTTTTACATGATTCTGATGGAATAAGAGTGCAAAAGAGAGTCATCATACTGATAAATACTTTCAAAGCTGAAGGCGACCTTGCTAATGACTCGCTGTACATCATGAAGTTGAATCCGTTCTCTAGCTTTAGAATTTTTTTTGAGAGAGCCTGATGCTCAAGTTGAAAATAAAATTTGACAGGGGGAAAGTATATTATTTAATATGCAACTTTGTGCAGTTTCCCTTCAGTAGAGTGAAATGAAGACATTAAAATTTTAAATTATTTTGGCAGTGGTCTGTGTGTTCACTGTAGCAGCCATTTTCTCTGGAATTTCAGGGGGTGGTCTGAGCTCTAAGGTGTGGGGCTCAATGGGTTAAATAACATCACGTGACATACTCTGTTAGATATATTAACACCAACTTACAAGTTTTGGGTTACTCCTGAGGTACTGAACCAAGGTTTGTCTTAATTCGCCATGTGGGATTTTGATTCCCTTAACAATTTCCACTTGTTCTGACAAGGCATAGAACATGCAATTTCCTAATCCTTTATTGTCAGATATTCTGAAGCCCCTGTCTGATGCAATATTCCTCAACCCCAGTGATAGATCTGTTCTGCTCTTGACTCTGCTTGCACTGAGTTGCATCTGCTGAAGTTCCTGGATGATTTGCTTGAGAGAACCTACAAAATACAACATTTTTATTAATCTAACTGCGTGAAAAAAGCAAAACAATTGTCTGCTGGAAAATAACAATTCCCAATCTAGTAAGAGAAAGTTTTAGGGTAAAAAGGAAAAGAGTTTTAACCACCAGACTTCCGTTGTTTTGTCCAGTTAGGTTTTTAAGTTCAATTTCTTCCCGTGAATGAATACACTAATTATCAAGAGAGAAGAGGCAGTGAAGAAAAATTAACGATGAGGTCTACAATCCGACATATCTGTATAACTGGAAAAAGGAATTCTGGAAAAAAAGTACAGGCTTCAAAAATATACTGATGTATTTCCTCTACTGCATGAATATGTGATTACTTCGATATTGTTTTGAAAGACAACTGTATCAGTAATAGAACATAAACTGATTTTGATAGGAACAGTAAGAGCTCCTCATGTCTCCTTGTTTCAGGCCTGGTTTCAGACAATTTATGGTAGTTTCTAATTGGATAAAAACTTCAAATGACTCAACAAAATATCTAACACTAAGCCATCTGTCCGGATCAGAAAGTAAAAGAAAATCAAATTCGTTTGTACACGTCTTACGTTTGGGACTGAAGAGTGCAGGGGTATAAGTAAAAACATGTCTCAGAAGTAAAAAGTACCTAGCTTGCTAAGTTTTTACGAAGCATAGCTGGCCTGAAGTCAAAAGTTAGGAAAAAAAGAAAACGGCTGGATCTCCTCGTAACCTGCCTGTACTTCTTTGGGGATGTCAATTATCATGTGTTATTAAATTCTCTTACTCACTTGGAGACAGTAATGAATCAACTGTTAGTTGCTTGGATGACATGTCAATAACTTTGACCTGCTGAGTTCTGAAACTTGTGTCTCGTCTTCTAGAAGCTAAAAGAATAAAAAGAAGCTTTTGCTATAAAAATACAGTAAACAAAAGGAGGATAAAACGACTGATTACTATTCATGTTTAACATCTTTTTTATATGAGGTGTTCATGCTTTCCATCACAGTCTATAAGAGATCGAAAGACGAGTAGCCCCCTAAAACACTTTTTGAAGGATATTCAAAACATTCTCACCATGAAGTATGTCCCACATCTTCTCCACAAGACTGTCACACTGCTTCTCCCAGCTAAACTTCTCTTCATATGAACTCCTCAGTTGTTGAATATCTTGAAGTCGATCTGATCTTTCCTTCTGTCGGACACTAGAAATTGCCTTTGCCCACTCCTTAGGGTCCTCAGACTTCACCACAAATGATTTGCCCGATGGTACAGTGCACAATGCTTCACCAAATCCAGAGTTGCCACTGACAAGAATGGGAAGACCAGCAGACAATGCTTCTAATGCTGTCAAACCAAACCCCTCTGTTCTAGAGGGCATGATACAGAGATCAACTTCACAAAATAGTTTTTTCAATCTCACTTTGCTTTGCATGAACTTCCTCACAGTCAGCTGGTTTTTATCAATTCCACTCGTCAGCAAATTCTTTGCAACCTCATCCTGTTTACCGTCAGGTGCACCCACGAAAATCAGATGGTAAGACCTGTCTTTTAGTTCAACCATTGCTCTAGCAGAGATATCGTAACCCTTCAAGCTGAAGTCCTCTGGGTCACCACGCCCAAACGTTAGAACCTTAAATTTGTCCACGTCAACTGCAGCTTGTTTTACATCTGAAAACTCACTGAATGTGCTTGGTGTCAGTTGAATTATATCTTGGTGCTTCTCGCATGAGCGCAGGTGGGAAGAGTAAGCCGTCGTCAACTTTGGTCCAACTGCTACCACAGCATCTGCCAACTGACACATTTCCACTTCAGTTGTAGTCTTATCTTCACCTTTAGAAATGGCCATGGGATAGTTTTTGTGCATTCCTAGTTCTTCAGGTGCAGTGTGCACCACCTGAATCCACTTGCAATTGTGAGACTTTCTGATAACTTGGGCTTGCTTACCAAGCTTTACACCATGACCTAGCACAAAGTCAATGTCAAGGTCTCTTGGTGGGAAACTCAACCATTCAAGAGGATCACTGAAGCCCGCAAGTTCCTCGGCTTCCTGGATGGAAACATTGTGACTAGATGCCATTCTCCTCTCATCATCAGAACAGGCAAACTGTGGGACAAGAAGAGTAACGTCCACTTCAGAGTGTTTGGCCAACAGAATGGCAAGCTTTCTGTTGATGGTGGACAAGCCCCCCATGGATGAACTCCACTCACTGCCCAGGAGAGTCACCTTCAATACTGTGGCAGACTTCATTGAATTGATTTCACTTGCTTCGCCATGTGATCTGGCAGCTACATTTGAAGAGGACAAACCCTGAAGGAAAAAAGGTCCTATCAGATTATGATGATTACATATTTTTACATTGATCAATTCTTTACCATGGAAAAGCCAAAAAGTATAAATCAAAAATAATTTTATCTCGCTAGAAATTCTCTGAAATATTTAAAACTGAAGAAAACCTATCAGGGCTCCCTTTCTCAACACTGATAACAGCCCAATTGATATTCACATTAAGTAACCTAGAGGACCAAAGCAAAGATGAAATCGAGGCTAGAAATCTTTGCTTCAAAGATCATTATTATTAATTATACCTGGCTTCTTCTTTTTAAGAACCATTCCTTTAATCCACAAACTGGTGCTACCATATCCCAAGGTTTCCGCTTACAGATGTCCGGCTGACCTTCATTTACATCAATGAGGTGGAGGCAGTCCTTGTGTATGCAAGTGGTTTTCATGTGGTCTGAGCATGCTCGACGCATTTCTTCTTTCCCTTGATGACAGTTAGGACATGCAACACACAGCCTATACTGCAGTCCCCTCAGGTATGGCATTTCTTGTGACAAATTCTTTAGGGTATCTTCAAGAAATTCTCGAACATGAGTTGCTAGTTTGACAGAGTTCTGTCCTACAACCTGGTCACTTTGCGCTTTTTGTCTCAAGATGACCTTCACAAATCCTGTTTTGCATAGAAGGACAAAATCATGAATATCTCTTCCAATGATGAACCATGCTCCATTTTGGTACAGGGTGGGTTGATGAGTGGCCCATGTCTTTGGACACCAACGGATGGATCGCGAGACAAGCTGCAAGAAGAGACCATGAGGGACAAAGCCATGGACAAAGAGGAGATATAATGGACATGGATCAGTTGGTGATAATTCCATGTTACAGAGTTCTACAGGTGATGACTTCAACTGAGCTGGTACAAAGTACTTCTTGTCAGTTGGGGAAGCTGAGAACTTAGCGATCAAACCAAATTGCTCCATCATGTCCAGAATGTCTTCTCTAATGATTTCTGGTCCAATAAAGCTGGAGAACACGTAATCAACATGTTCCATGCTAAGGATGCCACTTCCTTCAAGCTCCCGCCAGAAATTAGCATATCGAGCATTCTACAAAATACATAAATAAGAGGAATTCCAGATAAGAGAAGTCCACTAAATGTACCTTTTGAATATTTTTAACACGTATGTACAAGAACTACAAAATCAATGTATCGAAATGGTCGGAAATTACACTCTTAATGTGCAATTTTGTATCTTAGGCTCCTCAGAGGTGATTATTAGTTGTTATTCACCACCGCAGAAGCCATTTAGCGCAAGTAAAAAGAACTGTTCACTTGTGTGACTACAATTATTGTTAGTGGTGGCAAGTTAATGCAAATCTCTTGTAAAGTAAAAAGGCTAAATCAGTTTATAACTTGAAAAGCTGCAAAAGGTACATGAAATAATTTGAGGTCCAACAATTGTAAAGATCAAAGAGTTGCAGCTGTTGCATTAGTTGCATTTATTAAAAAAATATATCACTCTCATTTTCTGTTGGTCTAAATTATCGAACATTTTCTAAGTTAGGTCCTTTCAAAAATGAAATTTCTTTCCTACCTGTTTATTGAAAGGTGGAATGGTTATCAGCTGTTTGAACAGATCAATCAACCACTGAGCCTTCAGCACAACTGTACTGCAGTGCTTTATTATCATCCCCAGACCATGGTAAAAACTGATCATGGACTCAAACTCTTTTGCATCTTCTATGAAACAATCTTTCTTTGCATGGTGCTCAAGTTGTTGCAGATTTCTGTGATAAATCTGTTTAGCCACCAAAGCTTCAATCACCTTTTCAAACAAAAACCATCTAGAAGGCAACAGGATACTTAAAATGAATTAGGGTTTAAAATTGTTTTATTAACTTTAGTCAGACATCTATTTATTTGTAGTCTTCCAGTGTAAATTCATCAATTTTATTGGTCTAGCTATCTCCAAACTTTAGGAAAAATCAAAATGGTTATGTTTTTCAATAAAAAATCTCAATTGAAAGAGCTGTGCCTTCTCAAATATCCATGAGACATTCACACATTTTTAAAGACACTATATTGTCACAATGTCATGAAGTAGAGTTTTGTTTGCTTTTAAATCACTGCTGTGTATCTGTACAGTCTGATGTTTTAAGAGTGTTGATGATCTTCAAATTTGTGGAGGTGAGATATTTTTGTGTTCATATACATTTACATGCATATACAGTTACACTCAAAACACTCACTGCTCTTCAAAGTACTATTCATGATGGTTTAAATGGAACATTGATCCCAAACTTTATAAAATGAGGTTGCCAGATAAAAAGGTTATATTGGTTTACCTTACAGGTATTTTCTCTCCCATATAAGGCTCCTGCCTTAACACCTCCAGGATTCTGTTCTGCAATTCACCTATTCCATCTGCTTTTCCTTCTTCCTTGGCTGGATATGTTTAGAAAATGAATTCAAAGCATAATGTAACACAGACACATGTGCTCACAATGAGAATAGTTTGTATCACACATGTGTGATTACAGATATTTTATAGGTGACAACATAGCTAAGATGATAATTCTCCAACTCCCAAAATCATCTTCTGTTCCTTATATAGTATTAATAGTGATGCTGGTACATAAAGTAGCTGAAAGCTAAGAAGAGTGCAGGTAATGGAAAAAAAACCAACTCCTACCTAACTTCCACTATTAGCCTGAACTCATTCAAGCAGAGCGGTATCCTTCACTTACCAATCCCACTTAAAGAGACATTCTACATGTCTACCAACTTTTTAAAATTATAATGACAGACGGCAGAACTGCTGAATGACATGTAAATGTGAGTCAGATAAAAATTATAGTATGTTCAATGCTTGCCAACCGTCTCCCAAATGGGCCTTTGATTAAAAGAAAATGACCACAAATTAACTGTTCTCGGAATTGACCTAAAGACAAGCTAGTAAACAATTACAAAACCATAAATTACTGCAAGTAACAAATTGTAAAGGATACAGTATGACATGAGATATCTTACCTGTTTTTTGTTTCTCTCTCTGCTTTCGAATCTTCTGGATAAATTTCTTAATCAAGTTTTGTCCCTGACTATTGTCAATCAAGTTTTGTCCCTGAGTGTTATCAATGCAGAATAAGGGTCTGACCACATGCTTCTCATATTCCATACCAGAAATTCTCTCCTGTATTTGTTTCTTTATTACTGCTATGTCTTCAACTGGTTTGTCAGCATGTGTTCCAACAATAAACACTGGGGGGCGGAGGTAGGGCAGCTTATGTTGTGCATCATCATCTGGGTCATCAGTTGCCAAGGCAACACAGTGTACTGTAGCCAGCCATGACAGCAAATTCTCCATGTTTGTTTCATTGTTAGGGTTTTCCAATTTCACATCATTACTCCCTTGTCTCATGCAGGGCTCAGCTGCAGCATCCAAAGGCTTGCTGAGATTGTGCACCAATATGTACAGTGCGCGCTGTGATAAGAAGATAGGATGGCTGGCATAGTACAGGTGCTGCCCTGCAAAGTCCCAAATGCCCATTGTAAAATAGGATTCCTCTTTGAATAAATCACTTTCAATGTCTTTGCCTTGGAGATGCTTCAACCACTGATGAACATGCTTCTCAGTATCAGGGGGTTGAGCAACATCAATAATTACCTCAGGCTCATCTAAAATGCAGTCCATTGAGTGTTCAATGCTAATGTTGTGCATAGCATCTACTGATGGGTGATCTCCTTTATCCTCAACCTGAGTGAAGTATCAAATGAGGGGAAATTATTTACTCTCAGTATCACACTGATGCAGTCTTGCCAGCAAAGTCATTACACATCTGAAATTATTGTGTCAAAGTCTGATGTAAATTAGATAAAATGGCAGCACATGCACTTGGAGGGAAATTATTATTTAGACTTCAAGCAGTTCTCTGTTTTTTGGCTAAGACCATTGCAAAGTAAAAAAAATCAAAAATATTGAACTATTTTAATTTTTGCTTTGCTTTAATGTTCACATAATCTTCATTTGACATAAAACATTTAAAACTATACTGTCAATAAAAAGCTACCTTAAACATGTATGTGAAGAACATTTTTAAAATTCCAACCTTACCTTTTTTCTACCATGTTTGTAACTATCTAAAGATCCCTCTTCAAAATCTGCAGGTGATATGTGGGCTAAATCTTTTTCAAAATCTTCTCTTGAACTTTTATCTGTGTATTTTTGTCTTAGCTTCTCTTGCTGCATAGACATTTTTATAGCATGATCATCTTCTTGTGTAAAAAGCTCCTCTGCAACAATCTTTGCCACATCTTTAGAACATTCCAACAGTCCTGGTTTATTCTCACCAATGGACTGCCAGTTCCTTGCAGCTTGGTCAACATCAATTTCACACTTTGAAGGATCCACTTCAATCCCCTCAGTGCTTTGTTCTTCAGAGTCAAATGGAAGGCCTAAGAGACTCTTCTTTAAACTGGTTTTACCAGCTCGATCCTGGCCAATGAGTAATATTCTGCCGCGGTAAACCGTGACATATCCATCTTGCAAAGCCCTTTCATAGGCCAGTTGTGCTTTAAGTCTCTCTCTCATTGGGCCTAATTAGAAAAAGTTTTCACAACACAAAAAAAAATGGGTTTGCACATTGATAAATTTGTAAAAAATGATTGAAAAAAGAGCAAGAGTAAAGGTTGATAAATGTAAATGCCTAACATGAATAATGTTGGTGTTGAAGGCTGGTATATAAAAACTTAACTATCAAAATTGTTTATTTTTTCTGATCTTAATGCATTTATTCCACTTTTACATAAAGGTTACATAGTCAATCAAAATAATTCTTCTGGCATAAAATGTAGTGATGAGTTTGGTGAACATGCACACCCACACTAAACTGACTCAATGTTTTCTAACATTAAGAATTAGAACCACTGGTGACTGATCACACAAGAGAGAGGCAATGACTTAAATCAATTCTGCCAAGCAGTGAGGAGTCAATAACCAATTCATTGTTTGTAAAAGAAAAAGAAAAAGTGCATATATCCAAAAGCTAACAACTGTAAGTTTAAAAAAAGATTACACTGCCAACGCCAGTGTAAATTATGTGGAAACAATAATCAGAATTCAGTCACACTAAAAACAAATCCAAGCTCTATTCCTGTAACTTAATTCACAAATCGTATTAGTTTATAAATTTTGTTTGATAAGCTACAAGTTATTCAATTTTTAAACACTTTCAATGAATCAAATAGAAAGCAAAAATAAAACAACAATTCCTAACAGTGAAATGACCTGAGTTACATTTTATCCTTTTGTAATTCCAGTCAAATAGAAAGCAAAACTGAAAACAATTATCATTCCTAGCTGTATAGAATGATTTGTAATAACATTTACTCTCTTGATTCCACATCGAATCATATTTCCTTATTGATGAACTTAAATTTCAATGTCAGCCAAATTGTTAAAATAAAGCTTTTCAATATAGAACAAAAACTTTTAATACAAATGTCATGTATTTCTCAAGTGATGCCAACTTTGTTAAACCATACTCATTACAATAAATGTGACAGTATTTGCAGTTTAACTATCGCCAGCTACCTATAATAATCAGTAACAAGCAGAATAACCACTTGCAATTCAATGATTAGAACCAGTTTGGTAAATGCACAAGTCACAACAATAATGTGAACTGAAATTTCCTTTACTCACCTTGGAGATCTGAATATACTCGGTCCATTATTCTTCTATCTTCTAGCTCCGCAACGCTTCTCATTCCTTCAACTGTAAAAGGATTCCCATCCACAAACAACGATTTGAGTTTCTTCAGCCGTTTCATGGTTGGATTTAACATAGTCAACTGGTTGTAACTCAGATACAGTCCCTGCAGTCCCACCATCTCACCAATAGCATCAGGGATGGTAGTTAATTTGTTATGTGAGATATCCAGCCATTTGAGTTTCTTCAGCTGTGTTATAGCTGGACTCAACACAGTCAACTGGTTGTAACTCAGATACAGTCCTTGCAGCCCCACCATCTCACCAATAGCATCAGGGATGGTGGTTAGGTTGTTATGTGAGATGTGCAGCCATTTGAGTTTCTTCAGCTGTTTGATTGCTGGACTCAACACAGTCAACTGGTTGTAACTCAGACCCAGTCTCTCCAGTGCCACCATCTCACCAATAGCATCAGGGATGGTAGTTAGTTTGTTATGTGAGATGTTCAGCCATTTGAGTTTCTTCAGCTGTTTCAAACTTGCAGGGAATATGGACAGCTGGTTTCTACTTACACGAAGCACTGTAATATTATTTAGTCTTCCAACATTTTCAGGTATTGTTTTAAGTTTATTCCTTGACAGGTCAAGTTCGTCCAACTCAGTTAACTCAAGCACCGCTTCAGGCAACTCAAGCAAATACCACGCTGTCAGATTTAATTCCTTTCTTCCGTAAGTTGTTACAATTTTTCTTCTCAGCTTTTCTTTAGAAATATGGGAATCCATGTCTTAGTAATGAAACTATCAGAACAAAAAAAAAAAAAAACAAGCAGTCATTAAAGATAAGTTACTTGAACTAACTTTCTTGTGGAATTTATAATAACCATTGAACCAAAAATGGCAAAAATGAGGTTTGTAACTTAACATCTACTTATAGAACCAAGGCAATGATTTATTCTCGTAGTTCGTTATCTTTGGAAGCTATCCACTCTTCAGAGTTCTTTTAAACATTTTGAGTAAGGGATGCTTATGTGTAAAGGCACTTAGTTATTTATTTTCATCAGAAACATTTCAGCTTAAATCTCTTTGTATAATTTTTTTGTGTTCATAAACAACTGCTTGAGTTATACATGTTAACAAAAAGGCAATTATGAACAAGAAAGATATTTGAATTTAAGTACACTGAGTTCTCCAAGCTGCTTTTCCAAAAAAATGCGAACTACTCTCATTTCAAAATTAATGTCCAACAGGAAAGATATCATTAGTGCAAATCTATGGTTGGTTTTGTTTTGATGTGATAACCTAAGACTGTTGTAAATAAACCAAAACATGAATGATTTCTAAGGTGTAGATATTCAGAGCATGTTGCTACTTTTCAGACCTGTTATTTGATTTTATCCTCTGTAAGCTATTTTTACTCACTTGGATTGAATTCATCAGAATATGGTCCTCGTTATTTTAAAGAGACTGATCGGATTAGTCCTTCCCATTGACATATTTACTGTTTAGCTACAAAAATAATCAAAATGAGAGCTCTTTGTTTAGTTTTTTTTTTTTTTACAGAGTTTGTCTAGCAGCATGATGTCTTTAAGACTACAATTTTCAATTGAAGAGATGTTTTGCATGAAACATCATCCAAGTCACCCATAGTTGCTATGTTCATCAAGTCATGTAATGAATGTTGATGAAATAAACAAAATTACAGAGTAAAGAAAACTGGTCATAATTTCTTATTCATGTTTATCAATAAAAGCTTAACAAAGAAGGGAATGTGAAAAGAAAAAGTATACGTCAATGAACAGAGGATAGTGATAAAGAACACTATTGGTGCTAGGCAGCAAAATGGGAAATTGAAAAAAGTATCTGTAACTAGAACTAGCCACCTATGAGAGCTAGTGTCCATCAGCAGAGAGTTGAGTGTAAAATAAATTAAGATCCGTCATTAATTGGAAAATCTATCAAGGACTGTCTCAAAAACTTTACAAATTGTGCCTGGCTTCTTAAATATTTAATTTTCAGCAAAATGACTTCAAGTTAAAAATTTTACAACTGCAGTCATTAACCAACATCAAAACTCATATATAACATATTTATTTAACCCTTCACCTTGCATGAGTGAACAATACAGGAATTCTCCTTACAAAATATCAACACAACATCAAGTAGATAAGAGATATGAACAAAGGAAAATATCAGTTAGAGGATCATTATTTGATCCAATACCAAATTCTCCAAACTTACATGATAAGAATGGTTTGGCAAACAGTAAGGAGAATTACTGAAGAGATCTTGGGAGTGAAAGGGTCAAGGGAATGAAAGTGTTTACCTAAGAAAAAAATAATTCATGTCCCAAAATATGTACTGAATGTATTTGTTGCTTTTTCAAATGAATAAGTAACGGTTAAAAAAAACTCAGGGTTGACTTGCAAAAAAAAAAACCCAACAATTTTGAAACCATGGATCTTTAATATTGGCTACCCCATCTCAGTGCAAAAAAGAAAAATCCTTACTTCTTTTGCAGGACCTTTATAATTTGCAAATATCAGAATTACAAAATGTTGAGGAAGAAAAACTTTCTTCTGAAAATATAACTTTTCATCTGTTAATCAAAACTATAACAAAATTGTTCAACATGATTGGTTATCACCAGCCCAATTTGAGCTCTTATAGTACAGTGTGTGTGTCATGCTTGTAATTGGACTGTGTAATAGGACAGTTAAAGGGACAATTATCATGTAATGCCTATGGAAGGGGACAGAACATGTGTGTGTTGTTGTCTCTGTTGTTGTTGTTGTTTTTTTATGAAAACATATAACTGATGTCTAGTTTCTTTCTCAAATTTTGTCATAGTTTTGATTAATTGATAACAGTTGTCTGATTTGTTAATCAAGAGTATTATTACAAACAGAATTGGAAAACAGGAAGTCCTGTGAACAACCATGGCAGAGCCATGATTGACCAGGGTCTATCCATGGTCTTGACACCAGGGTAATAAGCAATTTTTGAACGAGATTGATATGATATCAAAAACTGAATTCAATAATTGTTTTATTATACATATTCTAGAGGCATTCAGCTATTTCGAGCTTCTCTGAGTTTTCAAAAGTTTTAGAATAGGCAGGCAGACATTGATCTCTAAATGATAATCTTGATAAATGCAGCATAAAGAAAAACTTTCCTTTCCATATTCAATAATTTTGATTTTTCTACATAGGACTTGCTATGAAAAAGCTGATTGGTCAAGAGCATTCAATCAATATACAGTAGTGTGTGAAGTTGACATGATAAAATGCAATATCTGAAGCTAAGCTTCAAAATTATTGAATATGGAAGGGAAAGTTTTTCTTCTTTTTGCAAACAAGAGACAACTGGCCAAATACTGGAATTAAAATTTTTGGCTTGAAATGCACATTACAAGTATGATGTGGTTACTTAATATATATCCTATCGAGAAAGATTAATAATGAATCACAAAGAACTGAGCTGGAAGGTTTCTAAGAATTTAAATTCTATCTTTTCATTGTCAGAGGTTCCCTTATACCCCTCTCTAAAACTCAGTCAAATAAAAATATTCGGCCTTTTCACACATCACGAATAATCTCAAAAATTGATCGCACATGAATTGGTATCCGCCAGTTTCACCCCATTTCATTTTCGACCCAGTAACTTAGCCCCACATCAAAATCAAGTTCGACCCACCATATGACTAATACATAATAAATAAATTCAAACATTAATACAAACATATATATCCGTGAAATCTATAAAGCGAACCATCGATAAAATCCAAAGGTTATAAACTGATAAATCAGTGAACTTTGAAATTTCATCATTGAAAGGACAGCTAGACCGGAATTGAACCAGAGATCTAAAGGTTATAGACATAAATACTTTTCAAATAAAGTATTTAAATAAAGTATACTAAGTTATTGAAAGAAACTTCAAGGAATAACACGAAGCTATCAGCTTATCATGTAGTACAGGTGGCTAGTATGTAGATTTCTACGTCACAATAAAGTTTGCTTTGACAGCAATGATAATAAAAATGAAACCCATTCGTCTCGTTTCGATTATGGTCTAATCCTGATCTAACTCACGGGAGGATCGTTCTCTCGATTGCCATGTTGTAGTGGTTTGTTTTGGTCGGTACGGTGGTTTCGTTTTGGTTATTGTGGTGGTTTCGTTTCGGTCGTTACGGTGGTTTCGTTTCGGTCGTTACGGTGGTTTCGTTTCGGTAGTTTCGCTCGTTACGGTGGTTTCGTTTCGGTAGTTTCGCTCGTTTCGGTGGTTTCGTTTCGCTGTTTCGGGTTTTAGTACGTGCCGTCTGGCGAGGCTACACTATATTGTGAACTAAATTCTTATCTATATTTAATATAATTCTTACCTCTCAGTAAAGTAACCAACAACTCCAGCGAATTAACAAAAATCTAACACAGATTGCAGACAATATCTAACCACTGAGCTCGATATAGACACTCCTTAATTCAAGCAATTCGTTTAACTTCCTCAAACGTCACGTGACTAAGGAAAATTTACATATGGAGTTACCGTGCCGAAAGAGCACGATGCATAAATTAGGAATGATTATGCAATGATTGAAGCCACCTGTTTACTCAGTATTTGTCACGCAAGATACGGTTTCGTCGACTTGCTCTCGCTGTAAACGCTGTCCTTCTGGTGATATACTTTGTTTAGCGCTGGATTCTTGTCTAATCCTTAGGCTACTCATTTCACAAAAAGTCGAAACAGCCCACAAGACGCTTACATCCCCAAGTGTTGCATAAATTGAGTACTTCGGCTCTCCTAATTCTTACCCTGTTTATATATTACTCAAGTAGCGTTATTTAAACTTAGGTAGCGACAATTTTTCTGACAGAACAAGGACAATAACAAGCTCCTATACTGAAAATGTTATTTATTTCAAGAAATGGCTTTGTAATGTAATCGAAATAAGCTTTCAAGGGAGAGATAATACAAATATTAGGAAAACATAACGTAGTAATATTTTCCAAAGTTGACAAATGTTTGAATTGATGAAGAATGTGATAACCAATAAAGAAACTATTTGCAAACCTAAAAGAACTCGACCAAAGATTTCGTTGTGTTCAATACCGCACGATGTCGGGATTCTGATGACATTTCAACCCAACAGCAATTCAACAGCAATTCATATCGTTCCCCTTATAGGACTGACTTGAGCTGTTTAGATATTATGAGAATCCCATGAGTTGTTTGCGGGTGATCCTCTTCGCATATTTTTTGTCAAAAACGAGTAAGGAACTCATCAGGACGCCAGAAGAGTGCATGCAAGTTCCTTAATAATTTCCTGATATTAATTTTCAGCTTTATTGCGAGTGAAGTACCATCGCTAGGCAAGGGACGTCATCATATCTTATCGTTCGAGGAGTTGTTTCCACAAATCTCTTCATTTGATATGATATTTGAATCTACCCCACACTTTTTTAACTTCCAAGGATAGACGTCTCAATTTTGGACGCAGTTCATTCCATTTTTTCGAAATAAACGGTGTTTGACGCCTTGTCCCCACGCACCGCTTTACCCATAACTATATCATAGTCACAGCTTTCCCGTTCCATGAATAGGAACTTTATCGCTTCGTCAGCAAGTTCGTCCAAATATATCTGTAAAAGGAAAGTTATCGATTTAACCGAAAGTTCGATTTTTTGCTGTGTTTAAGCAAAGAACAAGGGTTTTTTATTTTTTTATAATTCTGCAGAAACAGCGATTTTCTTTTCTTAAGGAAAAATAGAAACATCTTTTGTTTTTGTGAACTCGCTATAAAAAAGGAAAGCCTAGAAATCAATAAATTAAGTATCAGTAGAGCTACTAATCACCATTCCATCGGCAACAAATGGACCTTCGCCATTTAACCAGGCCGAACTTTGTGAGTTAAACCGATCTGGAAGCCATCTCTCCTCCGGTGAAACGGTACCATCCTCGGACGATATCGTCGTTACATTCCTTTTTTTAGTCCTCCAGTGGCGGTAAATTCGTGAATTCCATCAGCCATCCACTCCTTTCGGACTCCATCTTTAAACGGTTTGTTCAAAGATACATCGAGCGGCTGGAGAAGGGAAGTTAACCGGCCGGGAGTCACAGCAAGATCAGTGTGCTTGCGTTTGAAGGACGCTTTCACAGTATCTGTCACATAAGCCTCAAATGAGTCGTAAACTAGCAAGCTCTTTCTCCTTCCCAAGCCGCCGATCCGCGCACTTTTACTTTCTTCGTTGTTTTTAACGTATGCAAATTAGGACGTGCTTGACAAACAATAGAATCTTGTATACTACGCACCGCGATTTTGGTGGCTATTTTTATAGAAAAAAAGTGCGCATTATACACGGGTAAATACGGTACTGTCCAGAACTTTGTAGTCCGCATACTCTAATTTGAGAAATCAAGAAAAGAGGCAAAGCTTAATAACGTTTGGGCATGTCACTAGCTTGCTCGTGAATCCGTAGCAACGGTGGATGCTAGCTAAAATGCCGAAAATTAAAAATCTCCGATATAATGTGTAAACACTCATTAGTTGGATCTCTTTTAAGCAGCTTGCACTATCTACTTGTTTTCACTGAGACAGATCATCGAACCGCGCCGCTCTTCAATTTATTCAAGATGATGTTATGGTTTCACAACCGGGCTTGCGTAAGTTCATGACGAAAGGAAAAATTCGTCAGCTCCATCACAAAAATATACATGCTTGTCAGCAGTCTTGACCTACAAAAATTATGTGTAAGTGGAGGAAAAGCAAAGAAAGTGAAAGTTGTCCAGTATAAACTGAGCATCATTTTGTTGGTAAGGAAAGCAGGTGACTCTGTGTTTGTGTGTAACTCATAAATGATTTTAATCTATGGAAAGGAGATGAGTGTTGATTGACAAAGGAAAACAAAGAACCAACGACGCTAAATTTAATTCACGGAAGACGAAAGCAATTGCAATTATTGTTTCATAGATAGTAATCTGAGGAGACGCAAAATTTGCTCGGAGTTAACGTGAAGGTAGTGTTTAAGGACTTTGAAATAACCACCAGTAAATGGTAGAAATAGGAAATTAAGAAACAAACAAACAAAAGAGAAACAAGCAAAAATCCAGGAACAAAACGAAAAAGTCTTAAAAAACAAACTAAAATGGACGAAAACTAGGACAAAAACAAAACAAAAACACAAAAACTAGGTAAAAGTAAAACAAAAGAGGACAAACTTAAATATTACATGTATGACCGAAATACACGAGAAAAAGGATATGGGCTCAACTTATAACAAAATTCGATTCCCGAGGCTTCGATTCATTTGCGACCTTCAGATGAGGACTCGCCGAAGTCCTTCGAGGATTCGTTGGAGTATATCAATGTACTTGGAGCCACTGGAGTAGGTGATGGCGATGGCTTTCTCAGTTCTGCAAGCTCCTCCTTCACAGAGTCGAGTCGCTTTGTCAGTAGGTCGATCACTGAGCAAACTGAAATACACTACCATAGTACGAGTAAATAAAAGTGAAACCTTGAGTAAAATTTTCTTTGTACTGAGATGATTAACGGCTAATTCAAGATGTTATTGGTTTCTTTGTTTCCTTTCCTTTGACTTTACGCCTCGGACAAACAGGGGGAGGGGAGGCGGTTGATACTAACCCCCCCTCCTTCGGATTTTTTTGTTATTTAATCTTATCAGGAAGATTTTATCTGGCGATTGTTCACTTCAGTAACCGTTTGTTTATCTCTGAAACGTGAAAATAAACCTAAAGATATAGCAGAAATTTATTGACAAGTGAGATGTGATTTAAGGATTAATATGAGCTACCAAAAAAAAAATGAAAATTTCATGTAGGAAAGGGAAGTACAGTATGCCTATTATAAATTTTCTAAGTCTTATTTTCTGTTTTCTTGTCAAGTTCAAAAGCTGTTGTTTGATTGACAAGCCAAAAAGTATCGTGAAAAAATGGAAAAACACCTCTACGTTGGATGACGTCACTGGCCCTCAGCAGTGACTTTTCAGTATGTGTCCCATGATGTTAACATAATTTTGTAGCTGATCTGAATCATAGAATGAATAATTTATTGATGAAGAAACTCTCTTTTACTTTTACCAGATGTAAGCTTTAAAGTGAAAGTTGAAGAAAACCTGCTGGGTTATTTTCTTTTATTGGCGAACAGTTTAAGAATTCTTTTTATACAAAGACGTCTACAAAGTTTCAGAGTCAAATAGGGAATAATGAGTGACAATTGTGGTAAGTGACCGTTTTGCATCCAAATTAGCGATATCACGGAGCCCATTTTTGTGCGATAAAAAATCCACGTCCAACAGACAGACGAATTCAAAAATGGTAAGAATGTACTTCAGTATAAAAGCTTTTGGTAACAAAAACTTAATTGCGGAAGATGGGAAATATTTGTCAAATAAAAGTATAAAGGAATAAAGAATATAGTAAGATTAGAGTCAACGATTATATTACTTTGGTCTGGGAAGTCTGGGGAGAGTACTGTCTGTATCGTTTACTTTAACACTGTTATATCTGTGCTGATTATATTACTTTGGTCTGGGAAGTCTGGGAAGAGTACTGTCTGTATCGTTTACTTTAACACTGTTATATCTGTGCTGATTATATTACTTTGGTCTGGGAAGTCTGGGGAGAGTACTGTCTGTATCGTTTGCTTTAACACTGTTATATCTGTGCTGATTATATTACTTTGGTCTGGGAAGTCTGGGAAGAGTACTGTCTGTATCGTTTACTTTAACACTGTTATATCTGTGCTGATTATATTACTTTGGTCTGGGAAGTCTGGGGAGAGTACTGTCTGTATCGTTTACTTTAACACTGTTATATCTGTGCTGATTATATTACTTTGGTCTGGGAAGTCTGGGGAGAGTACTGTCTGTATCGTTTACTTTAACACTGTTATATCTGTGCTGATTATATTACTTTGGTCTGGGAAGTCTGGGAAGAGTACTGTCTGTATCGTTTACTTTAACACTGTTATATCTGTGCTGATTATATTACTTTGGTCTGGGAAGTCTGGGGAGAGTACTGTCTGTATCGTTTGCTTTAACACTGTTATATCTGTGCTGATTATATTACTTTGGTCTGGGAAGTCTGGGAAGAGTACTGTCTGTATCGTTTACTTTAACACTGTTATATCTGTGCTGATTATATTACTTTGGTCTGGGAAGTCTGGGGAGAGTACTGTCTGTATCGTTTGCTTTAACACTGTTATATCTGTGCTGATTATATTACTTTGGTCTGGGAAGTCTGGGAAGAGTACTGTCTGTATCGTTTACTTTAACACTTATATCTGTACTGATTATATTACTTTGGTCTGGGAAGTCTGGGAAGAGTACTGTCTGTATCGTTTACTTTAACACTGTTATATCTGTGCTGATTATATTACTTTGGTCTGGGAAGTCTGGGAAGAGTACTGTCTGTATCGTTTACTTTAACACTGTTATATCTGTGCTGATTATATTACTTTGGTCTGGGAAGTCTGGGAAGAGTACTGTCTGTATCGTTTACTTTAACACTGTTATATGTGTGGTGGTTATATTACTTTGGTCTGGGAAGTCTTGGAGTACTGTCTGTATCGTTTACTTTAACACTGTTATATCTGTGGTGGTTATATTACTTTGGTCTGGGAAGTCTTGGAGTACTGTCTGTATCGTTTACTTTAACACTGCTATATCTGTGCTGATTATATTACTTTGGTCTGGGAAGTCTTGGAGTACTGTCTGTATCGTTTACTTTAACACTGTTATATCTGTGGTGGATATGAAAATCTGGGGAAATGTATTTCTTTTTTTATAAGTTTTGATAAACGAGGAAGATGAATGCCACTGCAGGTGTTACGAATTGAAGATAAACTTGTAGGCCGAGTGGTTACTTTGTAAAGACAATGTGTTTGTCTTAAATCCAAAAATAGACCTCGGATGATATTTGAAACAGTTTAAACGCACATAACTGTTGAAGAGAAAGCTTTAACAAAATACCCCAGTTGGTGTAACTACATGATTAGTCAATTAAATATGGAAGAGAAAAAATGTGAATGCATCAAGGAATGTGTAAAGCCTTTGGTTTGTTCCGTCGTACTTTGTGCGATCGTCGCACTAGGATACCAGGCGCACTTTGTATTAACACTTATCGCAATTTGTAATAACGCTTACCGCACTTTTTAAGTAACACTCGTCACACTTTTTGATTAAAAAGCTGTCTGTCGTGTTGCATACTAGTTGCGCTGGTCGCGTTAGAGTCCTGATAATGTGGCTTTGTGTCATGTCGGGTTGTAGGATGACTCGTCCAGTTACCTGTCGGTATGTGTCGGTTTCCTGTAAACTGTTGTCCGTAATGAGTTGTCGTCACGGCTTACTAGGCAGTCTAGAAAAGATAGTTTACCATTTTCTTCAACTCGCTCTTTTGACTCGCCGACAAACGAGACCAATTTGGCTACGCTACGTTGAGAATACATTTACCACCGTACGACACGACGAATCGACGCATTCCAGCAACACCTTAACGAACAAAACACAGACATACAGTTAACCAGAGAAGTCGAGGAAAATGGTAAACTTCCTTTTCTAGATTGCCTGGTGACCCGTGACGACAACTCACTACGGACATCAGTTTATAGGAAACTGACACACACTGACTGATTACCAGACAAATCATCTTACGACCCGATATCACACAAAGCCACCACTATCAGGACTCTAACGAGACAAGCCCAACTAGTATGCGACAAGACAAACAGCTTCTCCAACGAAAACAAATACCTTGACCGTGCCTTTTCAAAAACAACTTTAACGACGACTTCATCCTACGAAACAATTCCCGACTTACTAGAACTACCGAAATAAACGACACCGCAACTCCTACACTTACAGCGACTATACCATACATAAAGAGCATGTCTGATAACATCTCGCGCATCCTACAACCCTTCAATATCCACGTCGTCCACAAACCCATCATTACACTACGTCAGTTACCAACAAACGTCAAAGACAAGGACGAACCGAAGAACAGACGGGGAGCAGTGAGATCAATTACTCCGACTGCCAAGCCCCCTTCATCGGAGAGACTGGCAGAAACAAAGAGTTCAAATAGTTCGTGATTGAAGAAACTAAGTGAACAAGCAGTCTGTTGATTTCCAGTGCCTCTCGGTTTATCCTGGAGCTTCCAGCTGAGACTTGTAGAGAATTTTCAAACAAATGAAGGTGGAAAGGCGGTGAACGGCTTTATTCTATCAGATCTGGAGAGGATATACTCACTTACACTGACATGAAAAACGTAAGGTACCTTTATGTCAACATCCAATGGCAAAGCCTTTATACTAAAACGAATAAAAAAACCTGTATAATTTAAAGGCCAATATCTTAAACAATGGCTCCGACAAGCCGAAGTACAAAGATAATAGGGTTGGCTACAAAAATAATTGAGATCGTTGCAAAGATCTGGCCACGGCAAGAAAGTGCTATTTCCAGAAATAGGAGGAAGGGCGAAGTTTGCGCGAGAAGGCCAAGACCAGCTTAGTGACATCAGATTCCAACGTCGTGACGAGCGTTCATAAATTCAACAGGCGGGTAAACAAAGTTAGGTTCAAAAGTTTTGTGCCGCACACCAAGTTAACTGTAATCGTGGCAATTATTCGATGGACCATCCCTTTAGAAATAGTTTTTCATCTGCCACAACGTTCTTTCAGTTTTGTTTCGGTTTTGCCTCAGGACAAATCCCGCTGAGAGAAGAATAAATTTCGCAGCTAATTGACAACTGGCAAAACTTTAAAAAATTAACCATTTATAAGATTTTTCTTTCTTAAGTTTCGTATAATTTGTCTCATAGAATTTTGTCAAAGTGTTTTAGAAAGCTATATGGTTTGTCTGTTTGTTCGTCTGCTAGTAAGTGTCATGAAGACGAGTGATTCCAAACTTCCGGTTTTAGCCAGTTCATTTCCGCTTACTTGAGCCAACCACCCAGGATACACTGCACAATTTAAAAGATGGCGGGCAACGCAAAATGGAAATTTACCTGAAATAATGAGCTCAAAGGGAAAAGATTTCCCGAGAATCTCGAGCTTTCGAAGCCTCTTGCGGATTGCAAAACAGAGGTGAGATTTTACTCAATACACTTTGTTCACTACGCGTAAGTAGTACGTGTAGTTAACCCAAGTCAGTACGTTTTTACAAAGTCGGGTTCAAGATTGTACAAGACTTGGTTAAGAAATGCCAGTACATGTAGCTGCTAGGGGTTGTAGCTAGGGACTGTTCCAGTTTATACCCACATTTCTTTTCGCTGAGCATTGCTCGTATTAATCTTATTCACCGTGACAAATTATTTAATAGGAAAGTTATTTGAAACCCAGAATAAAAAAAATTATATCGAAGGCACGTGAGGTTTGGTTTGTTTATTTTTAATTAAGTGAGGTTTGGTTTGTTTATTTTTAATTAAGCTTACATAATGCTAAGGGGTTACATATATTTTTCTCGCGGCAAAATAACGATTACTTGTAGTTGCTGTTCAAAATGAATTTTTCAGGACAAACTTATCTTCAGGTTTCTCCTGCTATTAATTTTTTTCTTGCTTTGCTTTGTTTTGTTTCGATTTACCTTCCAGCAAAATGCAACCTATGATTAGATTAACTAGGCGTAGAATGGTTTCTTTGGTTCACCACTGAAAGGAAATAAATAAAATTTTAGTGAAAGACACATTTCTTTTTGATAATAGCTCGATAAAGGTTTGATAAAAGTATAGTTAAAGATCAGCCACATGTTAGCCATTAAAGCACAACAGTGGTGTGATCTCTGGGAATATTTCTTTGCCATTGCACTTTAGGATGACAGAGAGCAACTTAACTGTTCAATAAGTGTTTTCTTCTGAGTTTCAAATTCGGCAAAGGGTACAATTTTGGCCCCTAATATGACTTACTTAAAGAAAAGAAGGAAGCTATAAGAAATAAATGAAAAGTACTGTTGCTGCCAAAAATCACATTTGGCATAATTTATTTTGAATTTGTTTGCATTTTCTTTCCATGGCATTTTCATTAAGTTCTTTTGTTTTCAAGTCTGTTACTTTTTTAGCTTTTCTGTTACCTTTTTTGCTCAAATACCTATGTTTGTATCATTCATATAAGTTCCTTACTGTAAATTTTATTCATTCTGATTTATGGCTAACTTTGCTGGATTATTTTTCTGAACCTCTTGAAATGGTTCTCAATTGTCTTTAACCAGGATCTCTTGCAACATTTGTTTGTGTCTTTTGTTCTCCTTTATTTTATTTGTAATTTGGTTTCAGCAACCGCTTTGATTATTCACCTTGCTTTGATTCTTCACTTTTTTTTGTTGTTTTGTTTGGAAGGATATTAACCCCTAAATTCCCAAGATCTCTTTAGTAATTTCCCTTCCTGTCTGCCATATAGTTCTTGTGATGTTAATTTGGAGAATTTGGTATTGGATCAACTAATAATCCCCTAATTCATATTTTTCTTCATTCTCATCACTTGTCTGCTTGATATTGTAATGACACTGTAAGGAGAAATTCTGTCTTGGTCACTCATGGGAGATAAAGGGTTAAAGGGCGTGTTTTGGCAAAAATGTTTATGAACAGCTTACTGTTTGTGGTGTGGGAGGTTTACTTTTCAGTTTTCTCTAAAATGATTTTTATGAACAAAAGTAACATGTTCCCTCTTTTATAACAACCACACAATGCTTTTCATCCTGAATTAAATCCTTAACACAAAGTTTTCCATTATGATATTGGATGTAAGGTTTGAAAAGTGGGGAATATTGCTTGCTTGAGGTATATCCTTGGACATCCCCAATGTTAGCTAGGGGATATTCTGTCATGTAATGGGTTTAGCAAATATGTATGTTGGATTATAATGGCATTTATTGATCATGAGTACTTTATGGTAAAAGTAAGGTAGCTGAAATATTGTAATATTATTATAATGTGTGGTGTTGTAATTAAGAGTTCATAAAATATGAAAAAAGAAGAAAGAAAAAACAGAGAGAAACAAAGACAGAAACTAACTTAGGCCATTGCAAAATACAAGAAACCAAATTGCTGTTTTTGTCTCTGATTGGTTGATTAGATAGTGTTAATATATTAGCCAATCACAGACCAAGGTCATGGAAAAGCTTAGAAATGTCAGACTGTTTCAAGGCTCAATTAAATTTATAAACAGCACTGTGTATGATGAGTAAAACAATCTTTACAGTGTTCAAATCTCTACCAAATTGTCTCCTCTAAACCAACTATCTGAAATCTTGACCCTTTTACTTCCAACATCTGAGAGTTGATTAACTCAACTGAAAACCTTTCACAGTTTGTTTCAAGTATTGCTGAGATTATGCCTGAATTTTTTTTGATGCTTAGCCAAAAAGTTCTCATCAAGTTGTTTTAGATGTACTAATTATTTTCCTAATGGTTATGTTTTTCTTTCAGGCCCTTCTTTAAGGAAGATGTGTGTCCCAGACAGACAACATTACCAACCATACCTGTAATAAGGAGTTTCAAGCACTTAAAGCCTGTATAAGACAAGCAGTAAGTTTTCTGGTAGACTGATCAGGCTCTCTTTTCTTTCTGTGTTTAATCAGCTTGGATATCATGTTAGTTTTAAATCACAAACTCAATTATCATGACAAGATAGTCAAATGGGGGCACAAAAGTGTCCTTTCAGAGAGTGGGGTGATAAAAAAGAGAGTCTTGGCTTTCTCATGTAACACATTCTTTGCCATACTTTTCAGTATTCAGAGTTTGTTTCAGTTCAAACTTTGTTAAACATAAGTAGTTAATGACTGGCTTCAAGGGATACAGTGAGTTTTCTTTTCCCAAGACTCAAATGTTCCTTGAACTGAAGCCAAAGGGAACAATTAGGGTCAAATAAAAAATGGCTTTTGAGTTGGGAGGTATAACATTGTGATTTTAAACAATTGCAAAAGAATTTGTAGTACTTACATACTTAAACATGTACTCTCAAACTAACTCTTATACTCGCAAATTAGTCAGCTTTAATCAGAATTAATCAGGTTCATCCTTTTATCAGTGGGTACTGTCCTACAGTGAGAGAGGGATGTTTTATTATTGATGTCCTTTTTTATTATTTTCCTCCTGATTTTAATTAACAGTCATCAGCAAAAATTAGGGACTGAAGATGAATAAGAGACTACAGCAAGTCACTCAGACATCGGACTGCTGTGCTTTTTCTACTCAAATTCAAATACTACCTACCTAAAATAATGTAATAATAATCATTATGTACTGAAACAAAAAGTTTCATTCCTGATTAGTCTATTGTGAATGAAAATAACTTATTAAGTGCAATACAGGATTTCCATACTACACACTGCCTTGAAATTAAAGCTTTTAACCCTTTCACTTCCAAGATCTGATTGTTAATTCTCCCCTCTAGCTGCTACACATTTCATTTTAAATAAGTTACAAGAATTTGGTGTTAAATCAAGAAAACAACCTCTACCTGATATTAGTTTAAGTATTCTCCTTACCTCTTTGCTAGATGATGAATGGATTTTATAGGGAGAAGTTACATGTCAATCACTTCAGGGAGTTAAAGGGTTAAAGAGAACTAAACAACAATAAACTTATTAGTAGTTAAAAGAAAACATTAAAATTTGATGTGTCCATTCTCCTCTGCATTCTAATGAATGATCAAATCAAACAATATAATTATCTTAAGGCATTTTCCAACTGGTTGAAAATGTTTTGAGAAATGTGCACCAGGAATGTACAAAGAGCAGTATTTGTATGAGGTTTTGTTTAGAACATATCATACATAAAAACATATCAAACAGCTCTTACATCTCATTATTTAGGGTTACTCATTATATGTTTTAAAAGTTTTCCATAAAACACTCCAATGGTTAGTTCATTTACCAAAGCTTTGTAAACATCACTGATGCCTTTTAATTAAGAGATTTACTTGAGCTCATGAGATTTCCCTCACAAATACATGTGTGATTAAATTAGATTCACAGAATTGATTGATAGAAAAAAAAATTAAATTCATCATATTTGGAAGATGATGCTCATGTAACTGTTATACTGTTACATACATTTCCCACTTGCTCCCCTGTGCTCACATGTGCCAATTCCTGCAAGAACACTCTGTCAGCCAAGGAAATCATAGAAGCACAATGATATTGTAGAATCCTTAATCTATACACATGCATTCCCTATTGTCTGTTTTTAACCCTTTACACTCTAACATCAATATATATGCATATTCTCCATACTTTTCTCTGTGTTCTGACAAGGAGAATTTGCTCAACAATCAAGAGCTTTTTTTTGTTGGTGATCATTTCCTCTGTTCTCATGACTGTAATGTTTAATTTAGGGATGATATTGTAAGGAGAAATTAGTTCCTTGTCACTATTTGGGGTTTGAGGATTAGAGAAAGTTAATATTCAAAATATGGAAAAGCTGGTGTGCCTGGCCTTTTGTTTACTCTGCAACAAGATGTTAGTAAAATAGGGATTCTTATCAATAAACTGTACAATGTACTATTTTAATTTTTTATTTCTAAAGATTTCCTCTTGTTTGATGATGTATTTTTGTTGCAGGCAAAGAAGATTAAAGTGTAGAGACTTGAAAAGAGAACAGCTGCACCTGTTGGAGCAAAGTTCAGAAACAGAGGATGTCACAGGGAACCCATTCACTTTTTGCCTGGGATAAAAAATGTTGAAAGGAGACATTTAAACCCTTGGAAACTTAAAAAGAATGTAATGGAAGTCCATGTGCTCATTTTGAATGCAACAATTTTTATAGCTTTTTAATTTGTTTTGTTTTCTCAGGAACTTGGAAAAGCTAACATCATGGTAGAATTGATGAATTAAAAGCAAATTATGGCTAATGTGAAATATGTGAGAATTACTCATACTGAGTGTAAAGCTTACTCTGAAATGGTGACCATTTTATGATTCCTTTTTTTAGTCGCTCCAGATTTCATTTCCTGTGTACATTTCCAGCTTTTAAAAAGTGAGATTTTATTTTAAAACTGAAAGTGAAGTCAATGTGCTGGGTAGTTAAATCCATGAACATGTTTTACCACAGAATTATCAGGCATTGAAAAGATTACAGGGTATATGATCATGAAAAAGTCAAGTTTTATTGTTTGGTGGCTTGTTATTGAACTTTTAATTAAACTGTTAAAGGCCCATTTACTTTTAAACAAAATAAAACAAAAAAAACAATTATAAGCCCCCCTCCCCACTTTCCGGGTATGAGCTCACCTCTCGCCTTTCTTGCTCAGGGAGCGGGGCTGATGTTAGCCTTAATCTTTGTCACGCTCTCTGCTAATGGAAATGCGCGAAAGAACTGCCGTGGGATCAGGAAACAGAGACCACCGACTTCAACTCGCCCGGTCCTTCGCTTGTCTCTAATCCACTGACGGAGAGTCTCGAACAGGTTTCTTATTTTGGGAAAATTTGTCCGTTTAACTTATCTTCGGACAATCACGAAAATGACAACGATCTCACCTAGTTAAACACAAGGAATCAAATTTACCTACTGAACAGAGATAGGGATTAGAGGATTGCAACTGTAAAAGTAAGGCAAAGACCCCAACACGTAATCGCGTGACAGTAAGGAAATTTAATTTCCGTTGTCAAGGTCGTGTTATTTTAATTAAGCGAATGTCATGGTTACATATTCGAAGGTCATTCGTCTTTCGCTTCTCGACTTGTTGAATTCCTCGTTTGTTAAAGTGCGCTACACTTATCTACAAATCCTTTAGTTTTAAGTTTCAGTCGAAAGAAAAGAACTTTAGCTATGGATGAATTTTCCCAAGAAATTCGATGGGTTGAATCCTTACCTCTATTCCAGATTAGACTAAGAGCAGCGGTTTAGGAGATATTTTGATGACAGTCGTTGTTTACACTAGCCTTATTTGCTGAGATGCCCCTAACAACCTGCTGCAGTAGATCTATCATCGCGTATACAGTCGTATGTAACTAATAAATACCAAAAGCGAAGCAATATCTGATTCAATTTTAATCGGGTCGGTAGATAGCGTAAGGGTTCAGGATGTTGGATAAAGATTCGAACGCGCGGTCGGTACCTTTTTCATAAATTTCGATGAGAAACATCAGAGCGCTTAAACTATTGTCAAAACCTTTGGAAAGAGACGTATTCGTGAAAAATTCGGCTCGGGAGCTCGGTATGCTTGCATGTAAAAAAATTTCAGAACAAACTAAGCGTGTCGTGAACTCAAGGAAGCAAGGTGTGTTATGTTGATCAAACGGTTGTAATATTTCCGTAGCTCGCTTGTCTTCCTAAATCTACCGCTTTTATCTCTCTCTTATCGGCTGTTAATCATGTCTAACGCGGGTAAGTGTGTTTCACACAATAGAGACGTTTGTAATTTGATTTGACCGTTTCAGATAGAGTGCAGCACTTGAAGTCAATCTTACTTGCTGAATGGAGAGCGAGATCCGTAGTTAGTTCTGATGACTGGAAGGTACGTTGCGAGGTTTTTTTCAATCGCCGAGACCAACTCTTTTGAGAGAGCAACTCAAGTAAGCTCAGATATGGGGCAAACCAAGACTCTGAAGATTCTATGTTATTGGGAATATAAAACAGATATGCATGTTGTTGATTGCAAATAGGACCCGAACTTAGTGTTCATTTCGTATTGCTGACTTCCAGAGAATTTAGTGTGATCACTTTTCATTACACAACGTTATGTAACAAGCAGTAAAAATATATTCAGTTGTGCATGTTACGTAGGTGAGGTTAAGTTAAGTAAGTTAGCGGTGGTGTATCTAGCGAAAAAGTTTTTTCACGTTCTTTTTTATAAGGGTGTTCTTTGCCTTTAAAACACAACAAAAGAGCGTTAGGGATTTGTGTGCGCAACATCGAGAAAAATCGAACTTTCGGTTAAACCGATAATTTTCCTTTTACAGATGTATTTTGAAGGAATTCGCCGAGGAAGCGAGAAAGTTCCTATTCATGGATGGGAAAGCTGTGACTACGATATGGTTGTGAGTAAAGCGCTACACTACGTGGTTTCCTACGCTTATCTCGTGTTCCCCCAACCTCCCAAGTGTTTACATCAGGCTATGTAAACGCGGCAACCATTTTACATTTCTTCAATATATCACCCATTTGTTACAAGAAATAAAATTTTCATTACAGGGCCTTATTATTGTTCTTATTCTGTTGAAAAAATCGTTGGAAACTCTAATTAAATCTAATATTTTAAAGTTCACATTGGAAAAATCGACGGAAGAAAGCTCTAGTTCTCTAATTTGTATCAATAGTCTCTATGCTTATGAAATCACTCTGTAAGGCCAGGCTCTTCACAAGGGCCGATCAAATAGACTGTAGAGGCTTGCCACTGTAACCTGTAAACACAATAATCAGAACACTGTGATTAAACGACAAGGGAGAACAATAGAGTGCATGAATTGCGTTTGATTATTGAGATGGGAGCCAGCGATGAAGAATGAAATATGAAAACCATAAACTTCATGATGTGTGTTAAAGGAGCAAAGCACTAGATCGAACAACAAACAGGGTGACTGTTGTCAACTCGGCATTAAAAAGAATATTAAGGATCCTAACTGACAAGTATGGATCAATATCAGTATATGGGCGACTGCCCATCTGCCCCTTCCACAAATATCACTGTAAAACATAAATTTTATTTAATTGGATTAAAGTAATGAGCTGTACCTTGCATAGGTTGAAGGCTGACATAGTGCACCTCATGAATATGTCCCAGCACAAGAGGTTTGCTTTCGTCAACTAAAAAATGTGGCGTAATGATTACATCATGGCTATGGGATAGACTGCTGACCACACGAATGCACGTTTCAAAGCAGTTTGCTGCAGCACACAGAATCACGTGATCACCCCAAGCGCCATCTTGTTCCATGTGTACTAGGTATTCAGTCCATGTTTGATGTCCATGGACAAAGTCAAACAGATCTGTTCCATCCGGCTGTAAGAAAGATCAGTTAAAGAAGGAAACTTAAAAGGATTGTTAAGAGAAACTTGAGCGCGTGGAGTACGAGTCAGGGAGTAATTTTATCAGAATGGTACGAGACGAACTTAAATTGGCAATGTACTGTATGGTAACAAGTTTTCTGCTTTGCAAACAGCAGGAAAACAACAAGAAAGATCCATCATTAAGAGAATGAATATAATTCTGTCATCTGATGGAGGTTTAAAGGAAATTCTTCTGAAACTGAAATATTCAAATAACTAAAACCGTGGTGGCCTGCTTCTCCGGACACCACATTAAGTAACATATGAATTTAATTGTCACCAACGTCACTGTGTGGCTTCTTAAATAATGCAGTTAAATATCTCAAGTTCTTCTTTCCACCAGGGTCACAAGCTGGTCTCAGAGCTCTTGAAAAAAAGACCATTATTCCATGCAGAAGGACTAACAATACTCCTAGTCACTTCACGCTGTGAACACTGGGATAGGTTCTGGTGGTGTTGGCCAAGTGGCCTGTATTATCACTTAACCTTTATCATACTTAAATAATAACATCACGTGACATACTCTGTTAAACATACTAACATCAACTTACAAGTTTTGGGTTACTCCTGAGGTACTGAACCAAGGTTTGTCTTAATTTGCCATGTGGGATTTTGATTCCCTTAACAATTTCAAGTTGTTCGGACAAGGCATAGAACATGCAATTTCCTGATCCTTGATTATCAGATATTCTGAAGCCCCTGTCTGATGCAATATTCTGAAGCCCCAATGATAGATCTGTTCTGCTCTTGAATTTGCTTGCATCCAGTTGCATCTGCTGAAGTTCCTGGATGATTCGGTCAAGAGAACCTAGAAAACACAAGGTTTTTATTACTCTAACTGCAGTAAAAAAGCGAAAGAATCGTCTGCTGGAAATTAACAATTCTCAATCTAGTGAGAGAAACTTTTAGGGTAAAAAAGAGAAGAGCTAGAACCACCAGACTTCCGCTATTTTGTCCAACAACTCAGCCTTAAGAAGGAAGCTGTAGCTGTCAATTGCGTTACTGTT